>NC_090449.1:362256198-362561398 GCF_031143425.1 Pleurodeles waltl | reverse complement strand
CAATAATTCTTTAAAAATTCATATCTCCGGTTCCCCTTATCCTATTTTATTCGTTTTTGTGTCATTTTAAAGATAAAAATATAATCTACTGTTATAAATTGGTTTTGGATTTTTAACCAGTTTCTGTGTTTTATTTAATTACTGTTTTGTGATATTTGAATGCTTTACACTCTGTCTCCTAAGTTAAGCATGATGCTCGCTGCCAAGCTACCAAGGGTTGAGCTGGGTTTAATTTACTGAGACCTAACTGGACCTTAGTGGGGGTTAGTGGCCTATTGCTAAGTGTAGGTACCTACCTGCCCTTACCAATAACCTTTTTTCCAACAACTCCTAAATTTGTTTTTACACCACTGTGAGGCCTGCTCCCTTCATAGGCTAGCATTTGGGCTGCCCTCATACATTGTTGAAGTGGTAGCTGCTGATCTGAAAGGAGTAGGAAGGTCATATTTAGTATGGCCAGAATGGTAAAACAAAATCCTGCTGACTGGTGAAGTTGGATTTAATATTACTATTTTAGAAATGCCACTTTTAGAAAGTGAGCATTTCTCTGCACTTAAATCTTTCTGTGCCTTACAATCCACGTCTAGCTGGGTTTAGTTGACAGCTCCTTGTGCATTCACTCAGACACACCCCAAACACAGGGTACTCAGCCTCACTGCATACATCTGCATTTTGAATGGGTCTTCCTGGGCTGGGAGGGTGGAGGGCCTGCTCTCACACAAAGGACTGCCACACCCCCTACTGGGACCCTGGCAGACGGGATTGAACTGAAAGGGGACCTGGTGCACTTCTAAGCCACTCTTTGAAGTCTCCCCCACTTCAAAGGCACATTTGAGTATAAAACAGGGCCTCTGCCCTACCACCTCAGACACTTCCTGGAGAAGAAACCTGAACCAGAACCTGCACCCTGACAAGAATACCTACCTGGCTGCCTAAAGGACTCACCTGACTGCTTTCTACAGAGGACTGCTGCCATGCTGTTGCCCTGCTGTCTTGCTGCTCTCTTGCTTTGCTGCAGAAGTGCTCTCCAAGGGCTTGGATAGAGCTTGCCTCCTGTTCCCTGAAGTCTCAGGACCAAAAAGACTTCTCTCTTGCAAAAATTTGACGCACAGCTTGTTCCGCAGTGAAAAACTCACAGCTCGCCGAACCGGGACGACGTCGCTCGACTTCGCAAGGAAAAGGTCGACGCGCCGCCTGAGGTGCGACTGGAATTTCAATGCACGGCCCACCTGGGACAACACAGCCCGATTTCAGAGGGGAAATCGACGCAGCGCTTGCCATGAGGGAGAAATTTCCCTGCATCGCCCACCGGAATGATGCAGAGCTGGTCAACAAGCCCAGGATTCCACGCACATACCCCAGGACGTCTGAAAACCCCGCAACCTGAAGAGGAGACCCGTCCGGGTGCCGGAAATCGATGCAACGTCTTCCCAGCGTGGAAAATAAAGACGCAAGTCCGAGTGTGAAGGGGTGAAACCGACGCACAGACCATTTTCCATGCATCTCCTCCTCTGCGGCCCTTTGCAAGATTTTTCACTCAAACCAGGTACTTTGTGCTTGAAAGAGACTTTGTTTGCTTTTAAAAGACTTAAGACACTTAGGGGGTCATTACAACATTGGCGGTAAAAGCCGCTTACAGCCGTGAAGAAGACCGCCAACACACCGCCGCAGCTGCGGAATTCCGCCACAGCTATTATGACCCACATCTCGGAACCTGCCAAAATTCAGACACCCACACAAGTCCGCCACACCAAAGGTCAGTGATAAACTGGCGAAAACAAAACCTCCACCGTCACGCCAACAGAAATACGCCCACACTATCACAACACACGAATCCACGCGGCTGTCTTTCAACCGCGGTATTCCATTGGTGGTACACACCGCCGCGCTCAAAATACACACACTCTTACAAAACACAGCCACATTGGGCAATTCAAAATACGCACACCTGGTACGCATACACACACCACCCCCACACAACCAATACAATATAAAACACACATCCGCATCACCGACAAACCCCTACGACCAAAAATCTTGAAAGAAGGCCAGAGAGAGACACCACCAGCAAGTACAACAGCATCCACAGGCACATAACACCATCACCCACACAACTTCCATGCACCTCACACAACACACCACTACATATCACCACACTTATCACCACACCCCACCCCACACATCACCTACACCACCCCATGGCACGGCAAAGACAGCCCAGGTTCTCGGAGGAGGAGCTCAGGGTCATGGTGGAGGAAATTGTCTGGGTAGAGCCACAGCTATTTGGATCACAGGTGCAGCACACCTCAATTGCAAGGAAGATGGAGCTATGGCGAAGAATAGTGGACAGGGTCAACGCAGTGGGACAACACCCAAAAAATCGGGAGGACATCAGGAAAAGGCGGAACGACCTACGGGGGAAGGTGCATTCCGTGGTCTCAAGACACCACCAGGTGGTTCAGCGGACTGGCAGCGGACCCCCACCTCCTCACCTGGCGATTTTGCATCCTGAGGGCCTCGCAGGAGTTGGTGGAGGAATGGACTCTGGTAAGTCAAATCTTAACTATTAGATCCCCCACCCTACCTGCATGCTATCACATACCCCCACCCTCGCCCTCACCCCGAATATGACACTAAACGACTACAACCTAAACAACTACTTCTTAAACAACGACTTCCCAACATCGAAAAAACCTATAAAACAAATTATTTTACAACGAAAAAAAAACATTAACTAAATGATTCCTGAACAACGAACACCTATTTAACGACTAAGAAAACCACTAAATAATGAACATTCCACTAAACGACTACAATGTAAACCACGACTACCTAAACAACGACTCCCCAAATAACTACTACCTAAACAATGACTACCCAAAAAAATAATTACCTAAATAACGACTCCCCAAATAACTAATACCCAAACAAACTACCACCCAAACAACGAACACTTAAACAACGAATCCTAAAATAACTACTACCCAAACAAACGACTAGCCAATCAACGAATACCCAAAGAAACACTACCCAACACCGAAAACGCCTAAACACCTAGGCCCGTATTTATACTTTTTTTGCGCCGCATTTGCGTCGTTTTTTGACGCAAAAACGGCGCAAACTTGCAAAATGCCATTGTATTTAGTAGGTTTGCGCCGTTTTGCGTCAAAAAGCGGCGCAAATGCGGCGCTAAAAAAAGTATAAATACGGGCCCTAATATATTAAAAAAGAACCCCAAACAACGAAAAATATTAATAATTTATATCACAACTAAACAGTAACGATTAATAAATAAATTATTAAAAGAACTACAAAACTACGTAAAAAAAAAAACGAAATAGAAAATAACAATATATTTCCTACATACAAAAAATAAACCATCACAAAAATCCAAAACATATAAACACCGTTTTAAATCAAAATAAATAATACTTTAATAATTATAAAACAAACACAACACAAAAAAAAACCTATATAAAACGATAGTCCTACAACACTTTCTACATGACCCAGGAAGTTCTTCCTCTACTGAACATAAAAAAAAATACAAACTACAAACAAATACACTCCACAATTATATATATCTAACATCACAAACGAATTTACAATAAATAAACACGTCCAAAACACATTCAATTTACAAATAAAACAATACTTACAAAAACACATATAAATACCAACGACCTCCATTTTCTACTCATTACTACACCGAACAACTTACAGAGAAGACAAGCATATCACTACGGAAAAGAATTAAAATATAATTTATCCAACACCGCCATCTACTGAGATAACAAGGTAAAATATCCATAAATAAATATGAAGAAACTTACTAACCTATACCACAGCTAAAATAATATATAATTAATATACCTTTCAACTATTTTGTTACAGGCATAAATATCAAGAATCTGACCAAAAAGATTAACACCACACCTTCACCATCAAAGGTAAACCATTACCATTATACAAAAACTATTTCACTAAACCACAAACAATTGCATTAAAAAAAATTGTTAAATAACGAATACCATAATAGAATTAAAAAATATATATTAAATATTAAAACTACAAATTAATCTAAAAAAAGGAATTAATTCACCTAAAAAATGTAACCAAAAAACAAATATTATTCACCAAATTTCAAACCTACAAAAAAAATTACTTCTAAATCAAAAAAACTAAATAATTAATAAAACAAAAGGATAAACTAAATAATACACTCTCTCTTATTTCTTACAGACTCCAAGAACCCAAAAAAACACCAGAAAACATAAAAAAGTGAAATAAATAAAAAATTTAAAAAATAACATCTAAAATAAGAAAAAAAACTCAAAGTAAGTATAATATTTTCAGTATAAAATTCTACCAGATTTTCTAGTTAAATAAAACTAAACAAACATTCTTATGCAAATACCCCTTAACTTAACACCAAACACACATAATTTCAATAAAATTAAAAACACTTCGCAAACACACTACATATATTATATCCAAAAAATAACTATTACAACGCCACCAAACACTTACCTCTAAACAGCTGCTAAACAATAAACATAAATACATTTTACAACAAAACACCAACTTCCAAAACAACTAGTGCCTTAACAACAAAGACAGAACACCAACCTTGTTCTTACTACTAATAATTTTTCCACAAATGCCTTAACAACAATATTTCATTCTAAAAGCATTCTTGATAAAAACATTACTAATAGGCACCATTCACCCTACATCCCTCACCCCACCGCCCCAACCACACCCCAAAACCTGAAACCCCCTTACCCCCGCCCCCTCCCCAAAACCAAAAACGCCCCACCCCAAAACCTAAAACCCCCTCACCCCACACCTCCTCCCCAAAACCAAAAACGCCCCACCCCAAAACCTAAAACCCCCTCACCCCCCACCTCCTCCCCAAAACCAAAAACACCTCACCCCCCCAAACCCACCCAAAAACCTAAAACCCCCTAACCCCCACCCCCTCCCCAAAACCAAAAACGCCCCACCCCCTAAACCCCACCCCAAAACCTAAAACCTCCTAACCCCCACCTCCTCCCCAAAACCAAAAACGCCCCACCCTCCAAACCCGCCCAAAGACCTAAAACCCCCTTACCCCCACCCCCTCCCCAAAACCAAAAACGCCCCACCCCCCCAACCCCACCCCAAAACCTAAAACCCCCTCACCCCAACACCCTCCCCAAAACCAAAAATGCCCCACCCCCCAAACCCACCCCAAAACCGAAAACCTACTACCCCTCCAGCACCTCCCCAAAACCAAAAACGTCCCACCCCCAACCCCACCCCAAAACCTAAAACCCCCTAACCCCACACCCACTCCCCAAAAACAAAAAACGCCCCACCCCCTAACTCCACCCCAAAACCTAAAACCCCCTCACGCTCCACCACTTCCCCAAAACCAAAAACACCCCACCCCAAAACCTAAAACCCCCTCACCCACCACCACTTCCCCAAAACCAAAAACACCCCACCCCCCCAAACCCACCCCAAAACCTAAAACCCCCTGACCCTCCACCCCCTCCCCAAAAACCAAAAACAGACCAACCCAAACCCACCCCAAAACCTAAAACCCCCTCACCCCAACCCTCTCCCCAAAACCTAAAACGCCCCACCCCCCAAACCCACCCCAAAACCTAAAACCCCCTAACCCCCAACCCCCTCCACAAAACCTAAAACCCCCCACTAACCTAAATAAAACCCTTGTCACCTGCATAATCCTCCTTCACCAACTCCCTTCTTTGTACCTTAACCACACATGTTCATTATTCAGAACATACATAATTAACTCACAAAATAACATATTCATTTTTAAGGAAAGCATTGTTACACTTTAATTAACCACGACTTTGAAAATAAAACATCATTATAAAGTCTGTTTCCCAAAATTTACTATACCACTCCACCACATACTTACATCACATCACCTGCTACACAATAAATAGCACAAAAATTACTATTCCTACTCCACCAACTACTTACCTCATATCACATTAAAATACTCAAAACATTAAAAAAATAATCAAAGCAACTTCACTAGATACTTACATTAACATAGGTGCTGCAGAATAATTATCAAATAATATACTATTAAACTCCACTAACTACTTACCTCATAACAAAAACTAGGAACACAATAGACCCACAAATACAAACCTAAAGCAAAAATTACTTACCTCAATAAATAACACACAATCACCAAATATAAAAGATAACAAACCACCTACACCAAACACTTACAAATAGGACACATTATAAATTAATTAACTTACTAAGTGGTAAACTAAATCCACCACAAATTTAATAATAAAAACTGCAAACTTCTTTTAACCTATTTCTTTTATATTATTTACAGATATTTCACAAAGGGCATCGCAAGGAGAAGCAAGTTACATAACCTCAAGAACCGGAAACTAGCTACTAAAGTATGAAGGTTATCTTTATTGCAGAGACAAGGTTGTCAACCTCAGGAGCCATTGGAGATGTGTACAATTCTACTCTTCACATTGTAGAGGCAGAGCTGTAACTCTAGAAAACACCGTTGTTAAAACAACAGATCACAACCACTCTGCCTCTGCAATAGAAATTGAGATAAGAGAAAACATACAAAAAATAAAAAACATTGCACACACCTCCAATGACTCCTGCGGACAGGTTATAAGGGAGGTAGTACAAAATATTCCAATACAGATTTCCGGTAGCATGCCTTCTGTACCAAACCTTAGGAGAATATTTCAACGACAAAGACTGGCAAGTAATCCCCAACATATAACACCACAAACCTATGAAGACATTAACATCCCCCCAGAACTAACAATTACCTTCTCCAAAGAAACTTTCCTCATTCACGACAACGAAAACCCTCAAAAAATAATTTTAATATTCAGCACAACATGCAACTTACTAATCCTACAAAATAGTGAAATTTGGATGATGGATGGAACCTTTAAATCTACACCCCATCCATTCACTCAAATTTACACCATACATGCCGCAAAAAACAACACTTCAATCCCCCTAGTGTATGCATTACTGCCTGATAAACATTCCTCTACTTACAATGATTTTTTATCAACAATCAAAAACAAAACATCAAATAAAACACCTAGAAAAGTAATACTAGATGTCGAATTATCAATGATACATACAATACTAAAAATATATCCACAAACCCAAATTCAAGGATGCTTTTTCCACTTTTCACAAGCATTTTGGCATAGAATACAAAAATTATCCCTAAGTAGAGAATATTTCTCAGATTGCATACTACAATTTGAATTAAAAAAACTCACAGCATTATGCTTTGTACCACCTACAAAAGTAGATGAGTATTACAACACAATAACAGAATCTAACTATTATACACAAAATGAAGACAAATTAGAACCCTTACTAAATTACTTCGAACAAACCTGGATTGGACACCTAAACAGATCTGGATTGGACACGAAAGCCAAGACGAAAGCCAAGATTTCCAAAAGAATGGTGGAACTGCTATCAAACCTGTTTAGAAGGTGGTGCAAAGACTAATAATGCCATAGAAGGATGGCACAACGCCTTCAATAAAGTAATAGGTAAACCCCACCCAAACCTGTATCATTTCATAGAAATTTTGAAAAAGGAACAAAGTTTCCAAGAAATGAGACTTGCTCAATCACTGTCAGGTAGCCTGAACCCACGCACAAGTAAAAAAAGAATTTTGGCAAAAATACAACAATTTGATACAATAACACCATCAGACTACCTCAACAGTCTAGCCTATATTCTACATTACTAACAACCACTAACCTACTCAAAAATAACTTGCCAGTTCTAAAAAAAAACAAACACCATCAATTAAATTGGCATTTAAAAAACTTTTTTACACTAAATGTACACAACAAAAATTGTTCCTACCTTTGACGTTTTCATGTCTTTATCCAAACACGTGATGCTGAATAAATCTTCTTCATTAATATAGAAAACAGCATCTCATACTTAGAAAAGAAAAAAAAAAACATTAATCATCCAAAAACAATTAAACATTATTCATATTAAATGGATGATAAAAAAAACAACTCTATATACTATACAAACAATAAAAAAATAAAATATAATACTTAACCAAACCAAAAATTCGAAAAATATCTAAAAAACGTAAAATACCAAATATACTTTTTTTTTACCAAACAAAAGTAAAAAAATTAATCACATACTAACCAAACCCACATCATTAATTAAAACATTAACTATCAAGAAAAAGACATGAAAACAATATAAAGGATACTACTAACACAAAAGAAAAATTAATCACAAAACCTATTACAATGAACGAATTTTTTTTTCATAAACCGAACAACTGATCAAAAATCCCAAAACTAAATTTATCAAAAAAATATACAATTCTTTCCAACTACTACAAAAGCAGTATAATCATTTGTAAGATATAACACTGCTAAACAAATTTGTTTACTTTTACGAAACCACTATTGTATACAAAAATATACGAAAACAAATAATTAAACAGAAGAAACATAACAAACACCGAAAATCTACTACCTACCTTATAACTACCTCCGACAACTATTTCCGTAATAAAAATACCCTACTACATACTGTAAAAAAAATTATAATCCAACTTACCTGAACGAGGTCTCCGCTTCCGTCCTATCTTGACCGCAACGCTCCTCCGACTAAATACAGAAGACGTCAAACAACGTAAACATGGAAGAGCACTAAAAATAGAAAACGGACTATTTCACACATAGACTACAATAGGGAAAATAAGAAAATACCACAGAAAATAGATAAAGAAATATAAATAAATAAGGAAAACATTTCTATAAATCTGTAAATATAAAATTATAATTAAAAAATTTTTTTTGCATTTTTTAAACTTGATTATGTTCAAAATAAAAAATATTTAAAAAAATGAATGGTATTTTTATTTTTAAAAAATTAAATTTGCATGAAAAAAACATTATTGCACATACAAAAATTTCTAACACCTACAAATAAATAAAACAAATCTATAAATAATCTACAAATAATTATTTAATTAATTAACTTTTAGAAATAATATTAAAACAAATTAATTTATATAATAAATTATACATCTAAAAAAATAATTACAAATATTAATAATATTAATTACATCACATCAAAAAAAAAATAACAAAAAAAAAATACACATTTTAACAAATTTTAAAAATCACAAAAAAAATAAAAATCTAATAAATATTTAAAATAAAAAAATATAACAATATTATATTCCAAAATCTACTATACCAACTACTATACTATTAAAAAATCAAATATAAATTCTTAAAAATAACTATTTTTAAACAAAATTATTTTTACACCTTCAATAACAACAAAAGAAAAATACAAAACCTAAAAATATAACACAAAAAAATAATTCACCCATAATAAAACTTTTTAAACTATCAATACATTTCAAAATCATAAACCACCAATAAACCAAATTGCATCCCAAAAAAAATAAGTAAAATAAATTAAAAAAAACTCAAACATAGAAAAAAAAAACTAATCATAAAAACAAAACCCCAACCATAAACCCTACATCCCCTATATCCCACCCCTAATTCTAAATATACTTTCAATAAAAAAAATAAACAAATAACAAAATACAATAAATACTACCAGACTACTAATATACTTCCCACCCATAACTCCTAAAAACCATATATCCCACCCCTAAACCCACAACATATATACCAAATTAAAAAAAAAATACAATAACTTCAATTAATACCAGAGTATTAATACACTTCCCCACCCATAACCCCTACATCCCATATATCCCGCCCCTAAACCCACAACATAAATTACAACATATAAAAAACACAAGTACTTAAATTAATACCTGAGTATTAATACACTTCCCCACCCATAACCTCTACATCCCATATTTCCCACCCCTAAACCTACAACATAAATTACAACATATACAAAACACAAGTACTTAAATTAATACCTGAGTATTAATACACTTCCCCACCCATAACCCCTACATCCCACATATCCCGCCCCTAAACCCACAACATAAATTACAACATATAAAAAAACACAAGTACTTAAATTAATACCTGAGTATTAATACACTGACCCACCCATAACCCCTACAACCCATATATCCCGTCCCTAAACCCACAACATAAATTACAAGATATAAAAAAACACAAGTACTTAAATTAATACCTGAGTATTAATACACTTCCCCACCCATAATCCCTACATCCCATATATCCCGCCCCTAAACCTACATTAATTACAACATATAAAAAAACACAAGTACTTAAAATAATACCTGAGTGTTAATACACTTCCCCACCCATAACCCCTACATCCTATATATCCCACCCCTAAACCCACAACATAAATTACAACATAGAAAAAAACAAAAGTACTTAAAATAATACCTGAGTATTAATACAATACCCCACCCATAACACCCACAACCCATAGAATCCATTACTTAATCCACACAATATACTTTAATTTTTTTTATCATATAATAATTAAACCCTAAACAAATAAAAAACAAAACATAAAACTCATCTTAAAATTAATCAAAAAATAATTCACTTACCTTAAAATTCGTTGTTCTGGCATTAGTTGTTAAGGTAAAATCGTTGTTAAACCAGTAGTTGTTCAAAACTTCGTTGTTAATACCCAGTAGTTCTTCAAGATTCGTTGTTAAATCAAGTAGTAATTCAAACGTAGTTGTTCAGGTTGTTTCCCCTCACCCCTATCACTCCAACTCCTCATAAATGTACCAATATCACAAACCACACATCCCAACTCCAATCCCTCAATGCAACAACAAAGCATGGACACCCATCACTAAAGCATGCCCACTGCACATACCCATACACTCCCTAAACCATCATCACACAAGCTCCCACACAGGAATGCCAGGACTGGGGTACACGGTCACCCACCCATTGCACACCATGCCACACACAGATGCAATAATCATGCCTTTTCACCCCTGCAAGACCACCACCCAACGTCACCAGACAGGAGGGTCCAGACATGTCCACTCCACCAACAGAAGAGGCCCACAGTGATGACAGCACCTCTGTCCAACTGGATCTAGATGACCAGCCATGACCATCGTGGGCCTCAGGACAGTCAGTTCCCCTCACACAGGCACAGACCACCACAGACCTTCCCCCCTCTGGACACGTCAATCAGCTGTGTGTCCACCACTACAGGGAACCCAGGATAACCCACCACCCCAACAACAACAGGGACCTGGAGGCAGTGGCAGTGGGCACACGGTCCAGCGGATGGAGGCCCAGGAACACAGGGGAATTGGGAGGGCTGCTGTGCGACAGGGGCCGGACAGGCCAAGGGAACCCACTCTCCAAGAGGCCCTCTCCTCCATCATGGGAGCATACCACCACTGCCAGGAGACGATGGCAACTGTACTGTCCAAGTTTCAGGAGACCCAGCGCATGCAGGAGGAACAGTATATGGGCTTCAGGGAGGAACTCAGAACCATCAGCTCCACCCTGGGCACCATCGTAGGGGTGCTGAAGGAAGTACTCAACACCAGGAGGGACACTGTGGCACTAGAAGGGGCCCCTGACACTAGCATGGACGATGAACTGCCCACCACCTCCGCGGGTGCTAGTGGACAGGACGCCCCGCCACAGGACCACCACACCAGCACCCCACCCCCTGCAGAGGGAGAACCACCCCGCAAACGGTACCTGAGATACAGGAACAAGACAGAGCACGAAGCCAAGACCCCCGCCAAGAAATGAGACCACCCTGATTGTCATCCCACTGTCCCACTTTGTCACCCTGTCCATAATTAAACTGCCCCAGCTACACTTCCTATGCCCATATGGGCAATGCACCTGTGAGACTAATAGACTGGACTCTGCAATGGACACTCCTCCGCCATCACCCCTCACCATTTAACTTCCCCCTCCAATATTTTGCATTTAAATAAACACACCTAAAGCACAAAATGATCTGGAGTCTGTCTGTGATTTCGAAATAGTGTATTTGCAATTACAGTGACAAAATGTTCTTGAAATAGTAATGTCAACATACCAATGTTACACAGGTCTAGTCCATGAGGAATCAAAGCAGATGACACACGTTGGGACCCACATCTGTGAAACCATAAGGGAAAGTGACAACTCAGTGACCATACACTGGGTGAAAACGACAGACAGTAGAGAGGTAGTAGTGTTTAAGTACATGTAGTAGGCAGGAATGTATTCTCACCTGTGTTTCAATGGAAATATTGCTGGATCACTGAGTCCCTGTTCTGCATGTCTTCTTCCTCTGCTTCATCCTCATCACTGTCCACAGGCTCCACAGCTGCCACAACACCGCCATCTGGACCATCCTCCTACAGAAAAGGCACCTGTCGTCGCAAAGCCAAGTTGTGAAGCATACAGCAGGCCACGATGATCTGGCACACCTTCTTTGGTGAGTAGAATAGGGATCCACCTGTCATATGCAGGCACCTGAACCTGGCCTTCAGGAGGCCGAAGGTCCGCTCGATCATGCTCCTAGTTCACCCATGGGCCTCATTGTAGTGTTCCTCTGCCCTGGTCCTGGGATTCCTCACTGGGGTCAGTAGCCATGACAGGTTGGGGTACCCAGAGTCACCTGCAAATGGCGAGAGACAACTGTTAGACACACACTAACCTATAGGGATAACCCCAGACAACCATTCCCACTGTCTTGCTTCCAGGGGCTCACCTAATAGCTTACACACGGTGCCTCCGGAGTTGACCCATCACATAAGGGATGCTGCTATTCCACAGGATGTAGGCGTCATGCACTGAGTCAGGGAACATGGCATTCACCTGGGAGATGTACTGGTCTGCCAAACATACCATCTGTACATTCATGGAATGATAACTCTTCTGGTTTCTGTACACCTGTTCACTCCTGTGGGGGGGGGGCAAAGCCACATGGGTCCCATCAATGGCACCTATGATGTTGGGGATATGTCCAAGGGCATAGAAGTCACCTTTCGCAGTAGGCAAATCCTCCACCTGAGGGAAAACGATGTATCTCCGCATGTGTTTCAGCAGGGCAGACAACACTCAGGAAAATACGTTGGAAAACATACGCTGGGACATCCCTGATGCCATGGCCACAGTTGTTTGAAAAGACCCACTTGCAAGGAAATGGAGCACTGGTAGCACCTGCACTTGAGGGGGGATTCCTGTGGGATGGCCGATTGCTGACATCAGGTCTGGCCCCAACTGGGTACACAGATCCTGGATTGTGGCACGGTCAAACCTGTAGGTGATTATCAAATGTCTTTCCTCCATTGTCGACAGGTCCACCAGCGGTCGGTACACCGGAGGATTCCGCCATCTCCTCACATGTCCCAGCGGACGGTGCCTATGAAGGACAACAGCGACCACAGAGTCAAACAACTCAGAGGTACGTACCCACAGTTTACCCAGAACACCAATCATACAAAAAAGGTGGCCTGTATGTGTGTTGAGACTAGGCCTAGGTATGTGTGACGCAGCTGAGAATTAGGCCATGTGGGCCCCTGAAATGGCAGCTGCCTGACCTCTAAAGTGGGACAGTGGGATGTGAGGTAAATGCACTAGCGTGTACACCGTCGCGGTAGGCTGTCGGAGACCGCGGCGCAATGCTGCATTGGTTAACATTGGACCCTATGGGTCCCAGGAGACAATGACGATGTACCCACCAGAAGAAAGATATTTGGCGTGCTATCGCCAAGGATGTGCGGACCCTGGGGGTCTACCACAGACGGAGCACCCACTGCCGGAAAAGATGGGAGGACATTCGCCGCTGGAGCAAGAAGACAGCGGAGTCTCAGCTGGGGATGGCCTCCCAAACGAGGGAGGGGTGCCCGTCGAACCATGACCCCCCTGATGTTCAGGATCCTGGCGGTGGCCTACCCGGAGTTGGATGGGCGCTTGAGGGCATCACAGCAGACACAAGGGGGTGAGTACACTCTCATTCAGCTGACTTTGCGCACAGTGGAGTTGTCTGGGTGGGGGAGGAGGGCTGTGGGTTTCCCTAGGCCAGGGCGAGTTCCGTAGGCTAGGCCCTTCCGTAAGGCATGGCCCTGTGGCCCCCCACCCCACCTCTGTAGAGTGCCAAGTACAGCTATTCATGCCCCAGTGTCATCTATGTGTGCAGATGTCGTCCATAGCCTTGTGGGCCATTTCCCAGGAATTGCACTGTAGAGCCCAAGAGCACGGCGTAGTGCAGGGGGCTTCTGTGTCTGCCTTGTCCGCCAACAGTAGTGGTAATCCTTGCACTCAACATGTCTTTATTCTGTTTCCCCCCCCTTTTTTGTGGTCTCCCTGTTCTTGTATGCATTAGCATCACCAGGCGGAGGAGCAGTGGCACTGGAGCACGAGGGAGCTGCATCCCACATGGACATGGAGGGCCACACTACGGACTCAGAATTCATCAGTGGGACGGAGGACGAGGGGAGCTCCACGGCGGGGACAGGAGCTGACACCAGCGACACGGACTTGTCCTCTGATGGGAGCTCCCTTGTGGTGGCGGCAACATCTGTGCCCCCGCATCTACAGGTACAGTAGCCACCCCCCTACCAGCACCGCCCTCCAAGCAGCCCCTCAGCCTTCGCCCCGTGCCCGCTCACCCAGGAGGGTGGGCATCACCTTCGCCCCAGGCACCTCAGGCCCTGCTCCAGTCTCCCCTGCTGCCCTCAGTGAGGAGGCCATTGACCTCCTCAGGTCACTCACTGTTGGGCAGTCTACCATTTTGAATGCCATCCAGGGTGTAGAAAGGCAGTTGCAACAAACCAATGCATTCCTGGAGGGCATTCATTCTGGTCAGACGGCCCTTCACCGAGCCTTTCAAACTCTGGCCTCAGCACTGATGGCAGCCATTGTCCCTGTGTCTAGTCTCCCCCCTCCAACTTCCTCCATCCAGACCCAATCCCCTGTACCTCTGACTATCCCAAGCACACCATCAGACCAGCCTGCACACATCTCACCACACAAGGGAAGCTCAGGCAAACATAAGCACCACATATCCCACAGGCACTCACACAAGCATCAGACACATGCAGACACACCAACATCCACTGCCTCCACTGTGTCCCCCTCCTCGTCGTCTCCCTCCTCCCTCCCAGTCTTGTCTACACACACACCTGCATGCACTACCTCTACAGCCACTACTTCCCTCACCAGCACACCCACCAGCACACCCCACTCACGTGCAGTCACCACCCCCACTACCATTAACACGTCCCCTGTGTCCTCTCTGTGACGCCCCCTCCGAAGACACACAAATGCAGGCACCCACCCAACAGCCATCCACCTCATGACAGCCTCCAGCGCATGCACCTGCACCAAACGTACTCCTCCTACTACCACCACCTCTTCCTCTACTCCCAAACCCCCACCAGCTACCCGTCCCAGTGTGTCCCAAAATCTTTTCCTGTACAGCCTTGACCTTTTCCAAACCTCCCCCATCCCGTCCATCTCATAGGTCCTGAACTAGCACCTCAGCCACAACATCTCCGGGACCAGTGGTGCTTGTAGTCACAGGTATGTGGAGTGCACCGGCCACCAGGACAGCCAGTGTGGCACGGAGCCACAGCACAGCCAGTCCCCCCGCGAAGCATCAGAAGTTTGCCAATGCCCGGCGGGAGAGGGGGAAGACTCCAGCCACCCAAGCCGCTCCCAAGGGTCCCGGTGGGAGTGTGGACTCAGCTGTGACACCTCCCAAGGTGGGGAAGGGCCACAAGAAACCCGTCAAGTCTGGGAAGAGCAGTACGGCGGAGAAGACCGCCATCATCCCCGCTGCCCAGGATGGCCCCGTGAGCCCCATCCCTGCTGCCCAGGAGGGCCCCGCCAGCCCCATCCCCGCTGCCCAGGAGGCCACCGCCAGCCCCAGCCCAGCTGCCCAGAAGGGCCCCGCCAGCCCCAGCCCAGCTGCCCAGGAGGGCCCCGCCAGGCCCAGCCCAGCTGCCCAGGAGGGCCCACCAGCCCCAGCCCAGCTAGGCCATGAAGGACCGCCAGACCCAGCCCAGCTGGGCCATGAAGGACGGCCAGCACAAGACCCGCTGGGCAATGAAGGACCGCCAACTCAAGCACCGCTGGGCCATGAAGGACCGCCAACTCCAGCACCGCTGAACAGGGCACTGCCAAATCAAGCACCGCTGAACAGGGCAAGCACCGCTGAACAGGGCACCGCCAACTCAAGCATCGCTGAACAGGGCACCGCCAACTCAAGCACCGCTGAACAGGGCATCGCCAAATCAAGCACCGCTGATCAGGGCAAGCACCGCTGAACAGGGCACCGCCAACTCAAGCACTGCTGAACAGGGCACCGCCAACTCAAGCACCGCTGAGCAGGGCAAGCACCGCTGAACAAGGCACCACCAACTCAAGCACCGCTGAATAGGGCACCGCCAACTCAATCACCGCTGAACAGGGCATCGCCAACTCAAGCACCGCTAGCCCATGAGCGGCAGGGGCACTGACGCAACTGGGACCGTCACGGGGTGAGTGATGCACTCTAGGCACCAGTCCCCCTCCAGAACCAGTGGAGACAGGCATCCACTACCTCTGTCCTTCACAGGATGAAGCACTCTGGGCACCAGTCCCACTCCAGAACCAGTGGAGACATGCATCCATTACCTCTGTCCTTCACAGGATGAAGCACTCTGGGCACCAGTCCCCCTCCAGAACCAGTGGAGACTGCTATCCACTTGAGAGACTGTGTCTTTTCACTCCCCAGGATGCAGCAGTGGGCAAACCACCCACTGTAGAGACTTGAGAGACTGTGGTTTTGCACTCCCCAGGATGCAGCAGTGGGCAAACCACCCACTGTAGTGACTTGAGAGACTGTGGCTTTGCACTCCCCTGGATGCAGCAGTGGGCAAACCACCCACTGTAGAGACTTGAGAGACTGTGGCTTTGCACTCCCCAGGATGCAGCAGTGGGCAAACCACCCACTGTAGAGACTTGACAGACTGTGGCTTTGCACTCCCCAGGATACAGCAGTGGGCATGGAGCCCCCTTGTGGATCTGGCGTTGTGCACTCATCCGGCTGAGGTGCCCCCCTGCCCTTCCCCCTGAGGTTCCTGTTGTATTTCTATCTGATGCCTCTGCAGTGTTCTCTCTGTTTTGATCTGGTATCAAGTGTGGGCCCTGCCCATGCATTTTGGGCCCATTGGTCCACGGACTATAAATGGTGCAATACCTGGACTACTATTCGTGGTGTATATTTTGTTAATAGTGTATATATGTATATTTCTGCGTACTGCATTTAAATAGATTACAATGGTTACACTCATTTCCTTTTGTCTTTGCATTCTTCCGGGGGGTTGGGGGGTGTAACTATAATGTATAGATATGTATTAGTGTGTGTGTTGTAGTGGGTGAGGGTGGGGGTGGGGGTGTTGCGTGTGTGTGTTCCTGTTTTTTGTCTCCCCCCTCCCCTGTGTCGTAGATGCAGTACTCACTGTGGTCTTTGCCGCCGGCGTTCGTGCTCCTGATACAGGAGCAGGAAGACTATCGCAGGTAGGATTTGAAGTTCCGGGTCCATGGTGTCCTCGTTCCTCGTGGAGTGTGTAGAGGTGAGTGTTTTCCCTTCGAAATTCCTGTTTCCACTGTGTTTTTATCCGTGGTGAATCTGCCCCGGAAAAGGTGGCGGATTGGCTTGTCATAATAGTGTGGGCGGTACATTGCTTCCGCCTGTCTGTTGGCGGTGGCTGCCGCGCTGTTTGTTTGTACGTCCGTGGCGGTCGGAGTGTTAAAGTGTCTGTCTTTGTTGGCGGTTTCCGCCACGGTTGTAATTGCATTTTTTTTCCGCCGGCCTGTTGGCGGTCTTACCGCCGCTTTAACACCGTCCGCCAGGGTTGTAATGACCACCTTAATATCACTTTCCAGTGATATCTCTACATTTTCTTATTGCATCTTTTATCGTTTTGACCTATAAATATTATATTTTTCTAAACACTGTGTGGTGTATTTTTGTGGTGCTATATTGTGTTATTGTATGATTTATCGCACACATACTTTACACATTGCCTACTAAGTTAAGCCTGACTGCTCAGTGCCAAGCTACCAGAGGGTGGGCACAGGATACTTTGGATTGTATGTGACTTACCCAGACTAGAGTGAGGGTCCTTGCTTGGACAGGGGGTAACCTGAGTGCCAACCAAAGACCCCATTTCTAACATAAGTTAAATATATACTCCTCAAACTGTTCAGTCACAGGAAGCATAGTTGTCAGCTCCTCCCAGAGCCAGCGCACCTGTCATTGGTAAGAGCCCATAAGAAGAAAGTGTCTGTGAGGTATCTGTGCAGTCTACCTGTAAAATAATACTTTCTGCATCCACCTACAGCAATCAAGATTTTTTACCCCAAAAAACTGAAAGGGGCTACACTTAAAGGGCTTAAATACCATGCACGTAATTTAAGATGAGTAAATGTAATAACAGGATGAAGTTAAGAAACGTAATTACTGTGTTAACTCTTTTATTCACTCACCTGTCAATAATACTGTCAATTCCAATACCTGGTAATTACGTCTCCTAATTTTACCTATTTCAAGTTAATTATAAAACAATAGGCAATTAAACATTGTCCAAGGCTCTACTAACATTTTATTGCATCTGTGTTCTGCTCAATAAAGGTTTAGCATCCGAGTAAACATTGAGGCACTCTGTACATAGGACATATGTTGGAACAATAAGAACATGTTTTCATTCCCTTTCTTTTCAAATGGTGTCAAAGAAGATAGCATCAAAACCTGCTGTAAAGGAATGTGCAATTTTGCAAAACAGAAAAAAATGCTCTATATCATCTGCGGCACAATGAATATCAAAATCAAAGCAAAATAACTCTTTAGTGCTTTTCTTCCTTAGAAAAAGGGCATTTTAGATTATATTGTACAATATGGCAGCTTCTTGTGGTGCCACAATATGGCAATTGCTTCCATTGGCCTTAATGTAGCTTTACCCCTTCGGGAGCATTGTGCTACTTTTGAAACCACACTTTTCTACTTAAAATGCAGTGTTTCAGTAAGAGTAGTAGAATCTATTTTGCTTACTGCAGTTAACGAGTCTTGGAAGTTAAAAGGAGAAAACAAGAGGTTAGTATAATGTCTCGCATAAGTGAGGATTTTGAAAAGCAAATTTAACCTAAATTATACTT
This sequence comes from Pleurodeles waltl, assembly GCF_031143425.1. Taxonomy (NCBI): domain Eukaryota; kingdom Metazoa; phylum Chordata; class Amphibia; order Caudata; family Salamandridae; genus Pleurodeles; species Pleurodeles waltl. Next base: position 362,542,220 of record NC_090449.1, on the reverse strand, counting down.
TTTCAGGAAGCACACAATCCCTGCCTAGTGACAGTATGCAAACAAGAACTAACAAATCTGAAGAAAAAAAATGAAACTAAAACATAAACTATAGAGATGGTGAATTAATAATTTTTTGTGATGAGAACATGACACTGAACTTGATGGGTTTCAATATGTTTATGTTTTGTAGGATCTGGACAAATGGAGTCAGTTCATAGTGTGATATTAGAAAAAAAGTAATGTTAGATCTCACATCAGCACCCTAGTGCTTCCTCCCTTAGAACCATGAAAACCCGTGACAATCTGCCATAACAAGCTTTGGTAGTGTCAGTAAGTCTGGCTTTCCATTTGTTTTATGACAAAATATTACTTAAAAATAATTTAAATATATTCTAAACACAGCAGACAAATAATCTGCGACTCTCTCTCAAGTAGGTGCAAATGCAACGTTTACTGCTTAGATGACGTGTTTTGCCTGTCAAGCGGGCTTGTTCACATACCGACACCATCTTAATAAACTTAATAAACCCATTTAAACCATATCCATAGGACTAACTGGTTACATTAGATGTGGCACACATCTTTGAATAGGTTTTTCAGCCCGACATGCATCTCTCACAACCATCCCTCCTTGTGTGTACGTTGCAATTTGTTAATCGTCTCCTGTGCAGGTTCATTAATCGTCTCCTGTTCAGGTCTTGCTGAAAGAGCCTCACGTATAGTCTTAATTTCCACAAGTAACACAACTCTATCAGACTATGCATACTTCATTAACATTTGCAGCATTCCCTGTGAGCTCATTTAAAAAAAACTTTTTAACCCATTCCTCTAACATTTTAGGATTTGGTGATTCATATGAGGGAATAGTATAAATTCTCAGTCCTATCAGTACCATATCCACATCTAAATAGTTCTGCAATGATGTAGCCTCCCACCATTTTGAAATCTCCGCTTTATTTAATTTCTCTAATTTCATGAGTTGATCTTGTAAAGACGTTTCTGTAATGATATTAGCATCAGAGCCACCTCCTCCCATTGGGAGTTTGGAGAATATTGAATGCAATCTTGCTTGTCTATCCAAGTCACTGGACATGGCCATCTTGTTTGAGTTCAACAAGTAGAATAAACGTTGTGTAAATGTTGATCAATAGTATAAATTGTAATTAGCTATTTTTTATTTAGTTCACTAGTTTTTTATGTCCTGATGTGTATGATTGTTACAAGCTACGGTCTTGTTATCAGTTCCACTTTTAACAGATTTTACAACAATTTAATATGATTATATTTTTTTAGATTGAAGAAAGGGTCGGTAAAAGTCTATTGACTTGAGGAGAAAATGTAGACCCTTCTCCACCGTGTTTTCCCTTTAGTCCATATGTATTTATTAAGCTTCTGTAAACAGTCAGATAAGTTAATTTATCAACAATACTGTAAAGATATAAGATATACCAGGTATGACTGTGGATGAGGTACTATACATTACAACCCACTTTGCATAGATTTTGATTTTATTGAAACAGTACCTAAATGACTATTTTTTGTGGATACAAATGGTTTTGCACTATGCATTTATTGATTTCAATAGATGTTTTTGTCAATTGAGTAATGTATTCTACAATCATGACTAGCATACTATGTGAATAGATGGAGATAGATCGTTGACTGATTAACTTGTAAGATCCTAGCTTCTGTTTGACAATATTATTTAAAAAAATAAATATTTCAAAATGTTGATTATATTATGATTATTATAATTGTCTCTATATGTAATGTTTTATAGCACCAAAACACTATATTAACAAAGATGGATGGTTGTGATAGATGCATATTGGGACGAAACACCTATTCAAAGATGTGTACCACATCAAATGTAACTAGTTTGAGCTTGACGAGCGAAACGCGCCATGTAAGCAGTAAATGTAGTGTTTGCACCCACTTGAAAGAGCGCCGTGGATTATTTCTCTGCTGGGTTTAGAATTGATTGCCAGGTCGCTCCTCTGGCTGAGCATGGGTATAGACTCCAGGAGGAGCATCTGTTTGTTTGGAGATATACATATATATATATATATATATATATATATATATATATATATATATATATATATATATATATATTATTTTTGGTACACAATACATCTTTGTGGTCACAATATTTTTGAGATGTAAAAGAGTTCCTCAGGTATTGTAAATGAAGTGCCCCAGGAGAGTTCAAATATAAACCAAATAGTAAATAGCATGAAGAGAGAAATATTACTTTAGGCAAAGCCAAAGCCCATCCTCTGTATATATTAAATACTTGGTTACATAGTTCTCTCAGACTGCTGTGCTTTCAAGCAGCAACCAGTGACTGGACTTTCTCTTAAGAACTCTGGAAAAGTAAACTTTTGGTTGGCGAATAAGAATAGAAAATTGTGGATTATGACATGGCAGAAGAGTGGGAAACATTTTGTTTTTATCATTGATGTGACTCATTCAGATCTTGCAGCCATCAACAGGGCTTTCATACTTCAGCTGCCTCTTCAGTTGCCCTGCTGCAGTTATGACAAGCATTGGAGCAAATGCTGTATCATCTGAATAAAAAACTGACAACCTGGAGTTATGGGTACCAGCGGAAAAATACCAGTGCTTAATTTGTGAATATATAAATACAGGAGGCAAAGTTTTTATAAGGAACAAATGCAGGCACTGCTGAGTGCCAGTTTTGCAGAGTACCAGAGCTAAAAATAATTCATTTGGCCTCATTCCTTCACCATTCGGCACATCCTGCTTCTTTAGCTGCATTCCACATGATTCTCAGATACTCATCTTCCCATTTTTAAACATTTTCCTCTTTTTCTCTTCCCTGTATTTTTCCCTTTTCTGACATTATATTTCTTGCTGTGGGTCAAAGTCTGATGATGAAAAAGGAATCCTGCTCAGAAAAAATTAGCGCCAGGCCCAAACAATGACAACCAGCTGCTCTAATTTCTCACAGAAAAAAGTGCAACACCTTGATGGCCCACCTAGTGCATCAGAACATATATAAACATAAAAATACAATAATTACATCATAGTGTACCTTTTCCATTGTTGACAGAAGCATTATTTAACTGATTCAAAATCTAGCAAAAATGAAGGCTTCATGAGTTATGGCACTAATCATTACATTATTCAGATTTAAACGTATATAGAAACATACATACAAAGTTAACGTTGAAAAACATTGTGAGTGTCATTTACAAAGCCTTTGCCCCACAGTTGTGTCATTTTTTGATGCAACAGTTGTGCAAGCAGTGCTCTGCATTGCTCTGCACTGCTCCACATTTACAAACTGACACATTGGGCCCAATGCGTCAGTTTGTAAAGCCTTGTGTCACATTATACCTGCTCCAGGTTTAATGTATGCAGGGTAGGCATTCCCACGAGAAAAGTCATGCATAACTGATGCAGTGAAATTTATTTATCACTGCGTCATTCTGGGACTGCACTGCTTCAGAAATTTACCGCCTGCTCAGAGCAGGCGTAAAACTGACGAAGGGCTTTTCTCAATGTGGGGCCTCCTGGCATGACAAATTTGCGAAATCATGCATCATGGAGCTCTATATTGTTAATACAGCGCATCCATGATGTCGATGGGAGGTCGAATGGACAGAGGAAGAAATCTGATGCATCGGAGACAATGCGTCAGATCCTTGTACATGAGATCCTGTGTTCTTAGTGAAGAGCGCAAGACGCCATTCCATGTCATAGCCACAAACCACTAAAGAGCCAACACACATTAAGAGCAAACCAAGGTTTTACCTGAAAATCATCTACATAATGGAACTGTATGTTTTACTCTATCAGACAAAATCAAACATATTCAACCTGTCCATTGTCCCAGATCAACCCAGGTAAAGGGAGCACTAGTCAAATGTTTACATAATTTTTTATGTTCCACTCCTTTGCTTCCTACATTTGTCTGTTATCATTCATTTTTTTCTATCAATGTAGCACTCCACTACCTCTTCACTAGGTTTGAAAAGACAAATACATCAATACATTTGCAATTCAAGATCTGTCTTGACGAAACTGATTTTCCTACAACTATCACATTCCTGACAGCAAACTATTAACCTTACATGATGAAAGCAGACAAGAGAAGTTGAAAATGCAGATCCTTTGACCATATTTTGACTTTTCACAAATTGTGTATTTGAAAAATGATGGAGAATTTCATGACCTTTAAGATTTATGGGCCTTAAAGCAATAATAGTACAACTTTCATATGCATTGTAAAGTACAACTCCATAATGTATAACTGTGACATGTGGTTAATCATAGTGACTGCCATACATGAAATGGACTATTGGGCCAACTGACAGAAGATTGCTTTGTTGACATGCTGAAAAGTCTTCTGAATGTGGATGCACTGTTGGAGGATTGATTATTAGTAGGAATAGGCATGCACTCACCACTAGTAATAAGGTCACCAACCCAACATAAGATCCTGTCAAGGTCTCAATACATTAGCCCCTGGCTCAATCCTTGGTAGCAGGCTGTGAGCAGGAACTCAGAGTTAACTTAGGAGACAGATATGTGAAGCGTTTAAATACAACAATACAGTAAATATGTAAAACACAACATAGAATAAAATATCCACACCAATTTATAAAAATAGGAAATATTGTCATCTTTAAAATGACTAAAAAACAACACAAATCCAATTTAGGCAACAGGAGATATGAATGTTTAAAACTTAAATTAACAAATGTGTTTTCTAGTGCTTAAAAATGAATGGCTCCAACCGGGGACATCTGGTCATGCTAGACCGGAACAAAGTCACAATTTGAGGCCAAAAGCGATAGAGACCTGCTCAGATACACTGAGGGGGAGGCCTCAGCCAGAACTTTACCTTCGGACTGAGACGTTTTTTGGGAGCCTTTTTCTGTTGTCATCATGCGAGGCTCCACGTCAGGCCAGGATCTGATGCAATGTTGTTGGCTTGCTTTTCAATGGGGTCCCGGTCAAATCCTGAAAATATAATCAATTAGGAAAAGCTCCGGTGCTTCAGGGGGACAAACCTGAGATTCAGGCTGTGTCGCAGCTTGGAGGTGGCAAATTGACTCTCATTGATTGGTCGATCACCTTATGGAGCTCTTTCTAAAGGTTGCTCCAAATGTTTTCCAACTCTTGGATCTTCTTCCTGAAGCTCCCCTTGAGGGTTCAAAGTGTCCAAAACACAAATCCAGGGTCTAGAAGCTCTGAGATGGTCTTTGGAAGTTTGGACAACAATTCCTACACTGCACCTGGTGAAACCCTTATTGCCCATTGGACATACTTAAGGCTGGGGACTTCTTGGGGAGATGGTACAGAGAAGCCCTGCTATCCTGTTGCTGTCTGGGAGACAACACCTTAATCCTTTTAGAAGCAAGACAAAATCCTCAGGGCTGTAGTTCCTAGTGTGAAGCAGGAGCAGTCCTTCAGAGAGGAGTCCTTTGGGGTGCAGACCAGAATTCCATCAGGGCAGTCCTTCTTCGTTTTGTAGTTTCAGGCAGAAGATCAGAGTTGCTATGCTTCTTGCATATAATTATTCAATGGTCTGGTGGGACAAGCAGGGGGGCACCCCTGTCCAATTAAATGCTGGGCGCCACTCAAAAACATGACAGCTTCCTCCAAAGTATGGCATATTCATGTCCCACAAAGCACTGCACTTTAAAAATCCAAAATGGAGGATTCCTCTCCAGAGAAGGAAGACCTGGCTAAACCAACCTGCTGGTGTGGCTCATTTCCATGAACACTCCCCCTCCAGACCATCAGCAAATTCCATTCCTTGGCCTGCCATCTGGCTGTGGGATAGATGAAGAGGGGGTAGGCCTGGCTGGCATTGCTTTCTGTCCTGTTCGCTTTGAAGCCCACTTTGATTTACCCAGCTCCATTTCTGGCCTGTGCTCTGCAGAGCTCCCCCACCAGGTAACCTCTGTTCTATGCAGGCCACTTATCACCTCATCAAAACAGCTTGGCTAAGCCTGCTTAGGCTGACCAATCAGTAGAGGCTGCTAGTAGGCTGAAGTTTGGCTCACAGAAAAGAAAGTCTTATAAGTTTTTTCTGCAATAGTCATGATAAATTCAACAGTGGCAAAATTTTGGATTTATCATTAGCAATCTTTTGAGTTCTTAAAAAAAATGTCCAGCTCGTTCCTTGAAATACTTATACTTACATTAAATATGCAAATGTTAGCATATGGAGCTAAGTATCTACAATGGGGAAAAACAAAATGGGCAGTTTTTCCCTCACCAGGGCATGTAAAACATATTTTATATTGTGTCTGCTATGGTTACATGGTACCCCTCCCCTGGGACACCTAGTGGAGACCTTAGAGGTAACTTAAATGTAAATCTAAGGTAGATTACCACTTTGGAAGTACCTTTAATTCAAAAGTCAAATGTGAATACATTTTACTTTTTAAAGACCATCTGAAAAGCAGGGCTGCCTTTAAAAATGACAACAGGTAACACAGCAGTGCACATTCGAGTGCAGGAAATCTAATGGGCTTCTAAACATCCATGCCCTATTATATACTAGGACTTATATGTAGTTTAATTACCCCTTGCCTTATCATGTACTAAAGACTTGCAGTGGTCTGTCATTGCCAATTGTAATTATACTTAATTATCATATACCTTTTTAATCAGAGCTCTGGCCCTGGGCCTGGTTAGCAGAGTCTAGGACACAGTCAGAGTCAATTACCATCAGTAGAAGTCCGAAAACATTGGGGTGAACAAGGCTAAAAGGATGACTTTCTCATATAGACAATATAAACAGCATAACACTATTTACTGCTAACAAGCCAAGGTAAATTGATTTAAAATCAGTTGACATATATTCATACTAAACACTGGGACATCATGACTCATGGAACTAAGTGGACTCTCAAGCCTAGACCATTATCACCCTTTGACTGTAAAAACATTTCATAGTATGTGTGATGGAGCGCATCATGTGTCGCTCAATTCAATAATATTTAGATATATCACAATGGTCTTATTTGATGATATGTGAATAGAGAATATATTGGATGTCATGAATAAAACAATGTGACAACTTGAACCCATGAGTGCAATGTCTTGGCTAAATAAATAGGAATTCTAAGCAGGACACTGTACATGACAACACAATATTTGTCTTGCCTCTTTCTAAGTAAAATGTACCTCCACAATTTATAAATGTGCTAATTGGGAAGTCCTAATGGCTACTAGTGCAAAGTATTGACCAATAAAGCCAACCTTTTCCATGATTTCAAGATCAAGCAAAGAAAGACACGCTGGCTGTGGTCCAGCAGCACAATATTTTGATCATCACAAATGCAAATATGCAAGCCACAACAAAAATCATTAGGTGCATCAAAAACTATCTGCATAGTTAGACTTTATCAGAAAAGGGCAGAAGGGTCATTGAAGTTTATTTGGTGCCTTATCCTAGCCAAGTAATAAAATATGTTATTATGGCCCACTAAAGAGTGTTTTATTGCCATTCTGTTTTTTCACTAAAACGCAGTATTAGATGTACATATTCGCTAATACTTTGGGCCCCCTGTGATCAATTTAGGCTACCCCACAAGAGACTTTTCACCAGGTTAAAGGCCTCTGGTCTACATAAATATGCATCTATTACCTTTCAGGATCATACCACAAACAGAATCTGAATAAGAACATGCATATTAGAATCAAATTGCAAGTAGTTTGTAATGTGAAACACTCTATCATTCAATATACAGGTATGAATGCATGTTATTTGTACAGTGCAAAATCTACATAATGCAGAGATTCCTGACAGGGCTAAAGGCAAAGATACAATCAAATTGCTATTGGAGAGGCAGCTGTGTTCTAAGGATGGAAGTGACTGTTCCTGCATTATCATGTAGTGTTATTTAAAGAAATGTGCCTTTAGATCTCTCCTACATTGGAAAACGTTTAAGCCCGTCCTGATGAATATTGGGGTGTTGTTCTGTAAGAAAGTGGGCTACAGCTTGAGGATGGGGAAATCCTTCTTAAGCAGCAACCACAGTTCATATCAGGGTGAAGTCACAAATAAACGCCAAATTAAGATGTGCTTAACCCTCTAGTAGCTTGGTATAAAAACAATCAGGAGTAAATTGGAGGCAATGTGTACAGTATTTATGCAGCACTTCAAACAAAAATAAAGTGAAAACAGAAACAAAAGAAAAATCCAATGTTTAATTGTGAAAAATAGAGTCAAATTTAATAAATTATGTGAGACAAAAATGACAAAAATCCAAACAGTCGAACCTGAGATATGCAATTTTGAAAATTTCATTTAAGAATAGCCCTGTAGGTACATAGCACCACTCACAGTTATCTGGTCCTGCACAATCAGGCAAAAGTTATTGGTTTAGGTTGACCACAATGGAGTGTAGTCTGGATACAGGGACCAGGGTAGTCACACTGAAAATGTTATCTTCAAAAGTCCAGCACAAAGAGTTTCATTCATGGTAGAGGGGGCCACAAGGAGCAGGGAGAGCCTGCATATGGTGGTTGATGTAGCACGAGCCACAGCCCTTCAATTGCAGACAATCATTGCTGTTGCGCAAAGATCGTGTTGGGCATGACCGACGGTCATTGATGGAGACTTGCATTGGCAGTCATTGAGGGCTGTTAATGCTGTAGTGTGGAGTGCAAATCTCAAATTCCTGGGCATTGCTGGACATTGCTGTGGTGAGAAGAGTTAGGTTCACCGGAACCTTGCACTGACAGGCAGCACAGATGGCAAGATCTTGACATGAACAGGCCTATTCATTGTTGCAAGAGAACAACATTTACGTTTTTGACCTGACACTTTCTGCAGGGTCATCCCTATACTTTTTGCCTTCCTCTTCCTCTTTTTGCTTACTTTGTTATTGTTGGCCTTAGCACTCTGGGCAATTCCACACTGCTGATCAGTGCTAAAGTGCATGTGCTCTTTCCCTAAAACATGGTAACATGTGCTCTCCACAATTTGAATATGTAATTTGCTTGTAAATCCCTAGTAAAATGCACTACATGTGCACAGGGCCTGTATATGAAATGCTACTAGTAAGCTTGTAGCACTGATTGTACCACCCACTTTAGTAGACCTTTAAACATGTACCTCACCTGTCATTGCAGAGCCTCTTTGTGCAGTTTTAAACTGACATGTTGACCTGGCAAGTTAACCCATTTGCCAGGTCTAAGCCTTCCTTATTATTACATATAAGCTACCTTTAAGGTAGGCCTGGGGCAGCCCCAATGACAGTGTGCAGTGTATTAAAAAAGCTGGATATGTTCTTTTAAGGTTTACTTGTCCCAGTAGTGAAAAACTCTTAAATTGGTTTATCACTAATACAAGGCCTATCCCTCTCATAGGTCAACATTTGGATTCCCTTATTACATTTTATAGTTATAATTTCCTATTGGGACCAGATAGATATTGTGAGTTTAGTGTCTCTGATATCACAATTTAAAATCACAATTTATGGCAAAGTTTGATTATAAGCTGCAGGTCTGCAAATGCCACTTTTAGAAAGTTGGCACTTTCCTACTTTATCCATTCTGTACCTACACCTGTCTCTGAATACACATCTGGGTAAGTGACAGCTGGGCTCTTGTGCATTCCCTCTAGACAGTCACACAAATAGAGCTAGGTGTGCCTAATGGGCCATCCACATCTTGATGGGCCATTAACATCTTGATGGGTCATCCTGGGCAGTATTGGCAGGACAAGCTGACATACCTTAATCGGCTGGGTCCTGAGCTCCCACAAAGGGCTGCATAACCCCCTGTTTTATGTCTGGAGCCAGGGAAGGAAGGGCAGGGACTTTGTCAACTTCAAAGGCCTCTCTTTGAAGTCTTCTCCACTTCAAAGGCATAACTGGGTATAATTACTAAACCCCAAACACTAATAAATGAGTACACTAGGAGACCTGTGGATACTCTCCCAGGGAGAAGGACTGTTGTACTGCTACAAGGAATGCTACTGCGCTAGACTGCTGCTCTGGAAGAATTGCTTTTCTGATGTGCTGACTTGCCTGATGCCCTCTCTGCCTGGGTTAGAAGGACTCAGCAAGCACCACTTGAAACCAGATTAGCTCCAAAGGCATGCTGGCTTGCCTCCTGTTTTCTGAAGTCTCAGGGACACAACATACTTTTATCCCACCTTCTACAGTAATTTGACTCTGTCATTTGTGATTCTACCCTGACAAGTGATGCCACCCCAGTCATGGAGCCTTGGAAGTGGGCCCAAGGTGCTCTGCCTTCTGTGGTCTTCATCGGAACTGTTGCATAGCAACACAAAGCCCTGCAAAGTCTTTCCACACAACTGCCAGCCTCACATGAATCGACACAGGGTGGTGTGAAGCACCTTAAAGCCTTGCCACGCAGCTGCCAGTTGCTCAAACTGATGCACAGTGATGCCAAGTTCTGCAAATCTGCGCCAAACAGATTCTCATATCCGTTGCCAGATTTAGCAAAGCGTGGCAAAGTAACGATGCATAGACCATGCACCAGGATTTAAGGTGCTTTGTTCAGGGGGTCATATCGGGTCCCTGTAGCAAGCCTGCACTCAATTGAGGTCGGCATGAACTTGTGACTTTTTCCAGGTACAGTGTGATCAGATACCCACAGTTGGCATTTTACACTTCTATGTGCTAATTTCACCTAAACCTTTAAAATTCCATAACTCAGGATCTACTAATTGGGTTTTTGACATTTTGGTTGTGTTTTATTTATTAAATTACCCTTTATTTTTCTAAACTTGTGTGGATAATTTTGTGCAGTGTTTTCAAAGTTTTTCTAATTGAAGTGTTGCACAAATACTTTATACAGTACTTCTTAAGTTAAGCCTGACTGCTCTGTGACAAGCTACCAGTGAGTAAGCAAAAGTTAATCAATGGTGTGTATCTGACTTACCCTGATGAGGACTGGGGCTCCTGCTTGGACAGGGGGCATACCTCTGTCAACCAAAAACTCAATTTCTAACATTCAGTATTTCTCCTTTTCTTCCTAAAGTCACACCAATAGTCCAGGACCTGAAGGGCATCTCTTGTGGATCAGGAACTAACTCCAACAGAGGCTAGCAGGGATCAGGAAGGTCCAGTTGCAGGTCTAGGTAGCAGGTCACCTGGGCAGATGCAGGGAGCATCTGGAACTTGTAATGTCCTAATAGCTCAGAACAGGAGATCAGACAGCTGACTTTTGGAATCACTTCAGCCTGGGAGGCAGGGTGGAGGTCCAGTCTTTCTTCTCAGCAAACAAGACAACATGACTTCAGAGTGGCAGGGCAGCAGTACTTCTGGAGCAAGACAGCACAACAATTGTTCTTCTGTAGTATCCACATGTCCAGAGGTCTACTGAAGAGTTGGGTCTGAGGGTCCACTGATTACACCTGGTGCCCACTTTGAAGTATGAAACGTTTGTAGAGGATTTCGCTCCCAGAGGTGCCTTTGATTTCCTGACTCCCTGCCCAGGCCCTTTGTGAGTGTTCTGGGCAGAGGTTTTTTGATGTGCAAGTGTCGTAGGTGAGGGTTCCTCCCCCTCAGCAAGACAGAGATGGCCCATCCTGTCAAAACCTAATCTCCCTTTTGTTTCACTGTGAGGGAAGAATAAACAAAGACCCACTGCCAACTATACCTGCTAATCTGACCTACGTTAAGGCGGCAAGCATCATATGTTTGAGACAAGAATCTGCCAACTTTCTAAAGGTGGCATTTTGAGAAATGTGACTTCAAAAGTGACTTAACCATTAAAGAGGGTTTCAAAATCCTTACAATTCTCTAGACAAGAAACTCGATATTCCTACCTGCCATCAATTGAAAATGATCACTTATTACATGTAATAATTTAATCCACTGATATGCCATGGGAGAGGCAGGCCTTGCAGTAGTGGAAAATGAATGTAAGATTTTTTCACTACCAGGACATGTAAAAGTAAAAAATACATGCCCGGCCTACTTTTTATATTCACCGTTACCTGCCCTCTGGGCTATTTAGGGCCGAAACCTGGGGGGACTTATATGGATCATAAAGGAAAGTTAGGCATGGCAAAAGGTTTATTTTGCCAGGTCAAAATGGAAGTTTAAACTGCACACACAGAATGCAATGGCGAGCCTGGGACAGGTACAAAAGGCTACTTAAGTGGGTGGCACAATAAGTGCTGCAGGACCACTAGTAGCATTTAATTTACATGCCCTGAGCACAGGTAATGCCACTTTACAGCAAACTTCTAAGTAAATGTAATATGCCATTCGGCAGAAGCCAATGTTGGCATGTTTTAAAGAGCAAGCAAAAGCACTTTAGCAATGGTTAGCAGTGGTAAAGTGTGCAGAGTCCTAAGGCCATAAATCAGGAGGTCTGAAGGCAAAATGTTAGGAGAAAACAATGCCAAGGCTGCTAGGTCTAAAATAAATCATAAACGGTTATTAAAGTATACATGCAAGAAGATTCACTACAAATAAAATGGCAGGAAGCTCCAGCCCACCCATCGACGACTCCCAGCCTGCTTGTTGCGCCAATCCTCCAGCCTCCAGCCAAGCTCACTTTGCTCCTCGCAGCTCTATCTAACGCGGATCAGACTCTTGGTACAAAAAACTTGAGAAGGTAAAACTTCAGCAAGATCAATCTGGAACTGCATTAGACCTACACTCCAATGTGGTTGGCCTGAACTTTTGACTTTGACCCAGTCCAGCATGACCAAATAGCCACAGTTGGAACTTTGTGCTTTTAGGCACTATTTGACACTTTATTCTTTACAAATTCATAACTCCACTTCTACTGATCAGATGTTTGTCATTTTGGTCTTGGTTTCTGTATTTAATTTTGCTCTATTTTTCTAACCTGAAGGGGGATCCTTTTGTATGACGTTTTCACTGTTTAAAGTGTTGACAAATACTTAGCACATCTCCTCTATGTTAACCCTGACTGCTTTGTGCCAAGCTACCAGGGGGTTGAGCACATGTTACTTTGGGGTGTCTTACCCAGGGATATATAAAAATGAAGGAAGGGACTGCACAGGCCCCCCCTACTAGGGATTTTTTATGCCTCGTGACTGCCACCTCCCGGGTGCTATAAAATAACGAATACGGGGTGCCCCCCCACAGCCCTGGGGACCACCAGCTCCCCGGTGCTAACAAGTATTTAATGCAGGGGGCCACCTTACCCACCCACTGCCCCAGGGATCACCACCTCCCTGGGGGTAACAAGTATTTAAATGCAGGGAGAACTGCCATCTCCCTGGGGCTAACAACTGCAGCCACAGAGACCACCACCTCCACAGGGCTAACAAGTATTTAGATGGGGTATACACCTGGCCTCCCTGTAGTCCTGGGGACCACCACCTCCCCAGAGCTAAGGACTAATTAAATGTGGGGGGCATTGATCCCCCCTGCAGCCCCAGGAACCGCTACCTCCCTGGGGCTGATATGTTTTTGAATGGGGGAGGCTAATTAAATGTGGGGGGTGCCCAGCCACCCTGCAGCCCCAGGGACTGCCACCTCCCAGGTGCTAATTGAATAATTTGAGGGGGCCTATAGAATAATGAATGTGAGGGCCATGTGGCAGCCTGCAGACCCAGAAATGGCCACCTCCCTGAGATTAACAAGTATTTATCTGTGGGGGCCACAGCCCCCTCCCACAGCCACTTGGGATCTCCATCTCCTTGGGGCTAATGTGTATTTAAATGCAGGGGCCACTGCCCCCCCCCCACACCCCCAGGGAGTGACACCTCCCCAGGGCTAGCAAGTATTTATATGTGGGGATCCACCCAGCCCCTCTGCTGCCCCAGGGACAGCCATCTCCCTGGAGATAACAACTACTTAAATGTTGGGTTCCCTCTGGCACACCCAATTCCCCAGGAACTGCCACCTCTCTGGTTCTAACAACTGTTTAAATTGCAGGGGGGCTGCCTGGCACTCCCTGCAGCCCGAGGACCACCACCTCCCCAGGGCTTTATTTAAATAAAATAGGGGGTCTGTTTTGAGCCCCCGGGCTTTGGGACCACCACCTTCCATGGCTAACTGAATCATTGGAGGGGAGCCAGATGGCCCTCCTCAAGGAGTCTTTAATGACCTTGTGGACCACCTCTCCCCAGGTTCGGCTCCTGCTATATCCTGGGGTGCCCAACCCCAGGACATAGCTGTTTGCACTGACTTGGTGGGAGCTTTGACAGATCCCGCCAAGTCAGAGCCAATACTCAGCTTTCTGCAAGTGGGAGCTGTCAAACAGCTCCTGCTTGCAGAAAGCAAAGTTTTCATCTGTTTCCCAGCACGCAAATATGCATGCAGGGAAACAGATGAAAATGGGGATAATATTGGGAAGAAAAGAATGAGAGAGAGAGATTTTTTATTGCAATGATCACTCCATAGAATCCCTTCAAAGCATCAAACTAGCAAGAGGTTTGGAGCAAATATCAAAGTTATGTTTTGATAGACTGTGGACCAGGGTCATTCTGGCCTAACAGTAAAGGTCCTAGACTATAAGTAAGTTGAAGGTTCAAATCCCAGTATCTCATGATAGTGTTTCTGTTTATTTTCTAGTCTTTTGACTGTTAAACATTCCTAGTGATCGAACATTGAAGTAGGTCTTTTCCCTCCAGAATCTGTGGGTTGAACGTCATAGCTAAGCCTGGACATACCACAGTAAGGAGTCACTTCTGGCCTAGCGGTTAAGGTCACTGTCATGCACAGTGAAGATTAAGGGCTCCTGACTAGGTGAGTCGGTGGTCATTTCTGCTTTAGTTTCTTTTCAACTATAAATATTTGTTACATACTGAAAGGTGATCTCACTCTTTTCAATTGACAAAAGCATTTGTCTTTTCAACTTGTTCACCCACATCTAATTCTGAGTGCATCATTCATCAAAGCCGAAAAAACTCCATCTTTCTGTCTCTCTCTCTAAATTTCTCTCTGTGAAATCTTTTGCTAAATCACTCTCTCTCGCTCAATGTCTCTCTCTCTCTCTCTGTCTCAGGGCTGGGTGGTTGTAGGGGATGGGCTGCAGGTGCTAGACAGAGGCCAGGCCCTGTGGACAACCCCCCACAGCCAACCGCCATGCCTGCGCAGAGTTGGGTGATTATGGGGGTTGGAAACAGGGCCTGGTGCATGCCAGGCCCCGCAGTGAACCCCCGCTGTGCACAGCCAAACTCTTTGTGTGGCAGTGGTTGGATTAACGTATAGTAATTAAAATTATTTCACGCTTAAAAAAACATAGACATTCACTGAAAAAGCCAAAGGTTATAGTTAGGAAACAGAATGTAAAAAGTCATGGAAATTCACTTTAAAAACCAAAGGTTACAGGGACATTATAGTTAGGTTCTGAATTTATTCGCACAAAACCTTAGAAATTCACAAGTTATAGTTATATTTTTTGCAAGTAACTATAACTCATGTCCTAAGATAACAATAACGCATGTCCTCGCCATGCACTGCTAATTACCCCAGATATCATGACATCTTTATAACATCATTGATAAAATCACTGTAACATTTGTTGTAAAATTATTCATAAAAAACTGTGCATGGCAGGGGCGTGATTTTTTAAGTGAATTTCTATATATTTTTTTTTTCTATTTTTTAAGTATAACACCCCAATTACCTTTGTTTTTTTCAGTGGTATCTATATATATATATATATATATATATATATATATATATATACAAATACACAGTATGCATTTAAACAGACAGTTGGGTCTGAACAGGAAAAGGAACTGGTACTTCACATATGCAACAATAAATCTACACCCATACATCACAATCAATCTTTAAGTAAAGGACCTGGATAGAAAAGAGAAAACATTCTAACTCTTCTATTCATGGTTGACACTCAACCATTGGAGAAGAAATTCATAAATAAAAACATTTAACTTAAATGATGCATGCAAACACACCTTTATACACAAACACTCTCATATTATGCGTCTGCAATGTGCAGAGGAGCATAGATAAACAAGCATTTGCAATGCAACGGGTCTCGTATTTGCTTGAGTTAGAGCTATTAGCATTGTAAACTCCTAACCAGACTTTTTTTGCCACATAATTTAAAAGCAAAAAAAAAGCAGCACGATCGCACTATGTAAAATGCAGCGCGATTGTGCTGAAATTGAAAACGGAAAAAACTAGCGTGATCGCACTGCGTGGAAAATAAAAAGATGAAGTAGTCCGAAAATCATGCTGAAACCATCGAGCCTCGTATGTATTCAGTAGTTTACCGGTGTTGTGTAGGTGGCTAAACACCTAAAAAGGCATGACATAGGCTTGCCTTTCACAAATGAAAGCAAGCGGATTTCAAAAGGCAAGCCCACGAACAAATGAAAATGACCAACGTGACATGGACGTGGTTAGAAGCCCAAAGAGAGATTACAGCCGGGGACGGAGCACTTTGCACTCGCCCCTAAAAATAGAGAACAAATTACCCTGAAGTTACATAAAATGCACTCACAAATAGAGAGTGAACTCATCACAGCATTGTACCTATTGGCATCTACTGGCCTCTGAAGCACTGCCCTCATTTGATGGCTGGTTGACAGAGACTTCACAGTAACTCCAGAGAGACTGCAAAAGCGGCACAAACTTACAAAATACAGTCAGACCTAAGGCCTAGGTCTTCAAAGCAGTTGTGCTACTACTTAAGACGCTAAAGAGCAGCAGGGTAATCAAAAGTATAGGATCATTTGAGTGTCCCTGTCATTTTACATATGAAAGAGACATCTGATGTTTAGTGGATGCACATTTAAAATCAGTGCAGGGTAAGATTGAAAACAGTGACCTTAGTAGGTGCCTTGGCATTCCCTTTTGTGATTTAGGGGCCCAGATCTGTGTACTACATTTGGCAGAAATACTAAAAAAACTCTATTCTCATTATCATTACAGAAATGACAATAACAGGTGCGAGGTTAGGCACTGAGGAGTGTGAACAGTGGAAGATGAGAGCCTTTCTTTTTGTTGGCAGTAAACTTTGGCTACTGATGAATATTGTTTCTGATGGGTCGGACTTCAGCATATTGTATCAATTTCCTTCTAGTTGTTGTGAAATCGACAATGGGTGTGACGTTGTGCTAGCATTGCCCCTTGTTTGTACTGTAGTAGCAAAAAAGTTTTCTTATGCAAGATATATGCCTATTCATCCTTTGCTAATGTCGTTATCTCTTGACCCACTGCAGCTACTGCTTTTTTCAATAATCTTTTATGAAGAAGATGGGCTTTTAAGCATTCGCACACTAATCGGTATTTAGATACGAAGGAGCAGACTACTTTTTGTTTTACTAAACACCCAGGATAAGATTAGGTCATATTTTATTTACCATGTGAACTAAATACACCTTAGGCTTTGATAAACATACGCAGTGAATAGTCATAATATTCAAAATACATATTAAAGAACATGACATATTAACTTAACAATATCTAGTTTTATGAATTTCCATACATGGTCACGAAGATTCAATGTATTAGAATATCTCAAGTTTCTCGGCTAAACTTATTACTACCTCAAACTAGTGTATTATGCTTCTTGTATGGCTTGGAGTCATTTTTGATTCCTTGGCATTTTACACCTCGCCTACACATATCATTCGAACAAATATATCGAATGTGTTGAGACTACCTCATCTGGAGCCAAATCATAAAATAACAACTACAGAAGTTCCCAATTGTGTGAAGTCAAAACACACTGTAACTTGGACTTTAACCCCTCTTGCCTTTTTCACATCCTAATTCTTGTTTAAGTATAATATGTCACCCAGTACTATATTTTCATCATTCGGAAGCGGAATCAATGATGCAAAGGTGAAAGTTAGTCAGGTAATGTTCGGTATTGCCTTTTGGCTTAACTGAGAGGTGTGAAAGTCGAAGTCTGTCAGTAAAAGCATTCTAGTCACAGCTCCACAACTCCAAACCTGCCTACTTACAAATTGGTATATTAAAATTCAAGGGTAAGCCCAATCGGCTACACCAGGTACCGGGGCAATTCAATATATCCAACAGAAGTGGCTCACTCTAATCTCTTTTTTTTCTTCTAACAACTATGTTCTTGGGGAAGTCAATGCTATCGACAGGTGAGTATATAAATCACTAGAGAATATATATACATTGGTCCAGATTTATCAGGTTCTAGCGCCATTCCAATGTCACATTAGCATCATTTCTTTAAGCTAATGTGGTGTTGGAAGGCCAAAAACGCAGTGCTATATTTACAAAGTGGGGCAATGCTTGCATTGCCCCACTTTGTAACCCCTTGCGCCTCATTATGCATGCACCAGCGCTAGGTGGGCTGAAAAAATGGCACAAAAAAACTAAGAGATTTCTTTGCTTCATTTTTATTGGTATTTTTAATGCCTGCCAAGAGCAGGTGTTAAACACAGGCTCCCATTGTTTTCAATGGGCCTCTGGGTGCTTTGCAGGATTAGCTTCAGAACTTTCTACACTAATCCTGCAAAGCACCGGACTAGCATGAGAAATTATGATGCCTGTCCTCCTGACTACCGCCATGGTGCACCATATTTTAAATATGGAGCACACATGGCATTACGGGGGTGCTAAGGGGCGCAAGTAAAGTGGCACTGCACTAGGTGCAGCGCCACTTTTCATAAATCTGACCCATAGTGTGCAATCATAAAGTAATCTTCAATAAAGAGATTCAAGGCCCGACCATTACCATAAAGATTTACAAATTCACATATGGATAGCATGGACATCCACAAGAAAGAGATGTTAGAAAAAATTAGAATACAGTTAACCATTGTTGGTTGATATACTTACAAATAGGAACATGACATTTTACATCTTCACCTCAGCCTTGCTATATGTAGCAGTATAACACAGGCAACATTTGGACATCTAGGGGGTAATTTTGACCTCGGCGGTCGTTTTGAAAGACCGCCGAGGGACCGCCGTGCGGAAGACCGCCAGTGGTGGCGGTTTTCCGCTCGGCCTATTATGACCGTTGGCAGCTCTCCGTCCTTTTTCGGATGGAGAGCCGCCAACAGCCATACTGGCGGGAGGCAGGGAAGTGGAGGTTGCTCCACCTCCACCGCCACGTCAACAGAACACCGCCAAGCGAATCACGTCCTGTGATTCGCCGTGGCGGTGTTCTGTTGGCGGTGTGGTGTCGACGGAGCTTCCCCCATGGCTCCCGTCCCCTCCCGGAGGATCGTCGGACCAGGTAATTCGATCGTCCGTGAGGGGAGGGGGATGGGGGGTGTTGGGTGTTGTGTGCGTGCATGGGGGTGTGCTTCTGTGTATGTGAAGGGGGTGTGAGTGCGTGTATGCTTGCGGGGTGTTGTGTGTATGGGAATGAGTGCGTGTATGTCAGTATGGATGTGTGCGTGAATGTTTGAATGTGGGTGTGCGTGTCTGCCTGTGTGTGTGTATGTAGGCATGTATATTGGCGTGTGTGCATGTGAGTGTGGTGCCTGCATGCGTGTCGTGTGGGAATGGGTGATGTGATGTTGGGTGTCGGGGTGGGGGTGGGGGGTGGGGGAGACCCCTATTTGTGCCAGGGAAGGAATTCCCTGGCACTGATAGTGCTTACCACCATGGATTTCATGGCGGTTCAAACCGCAGGAAATCCACGGCGGTAAGCCGGGTCCAAATTCCGCCGGCGGTATAGTGACGGCTGCCGGGCTGGAGACCCAGGTCTCCAGCTCGGCGGTCGTCTCCGCCATGGCGGGTGGAACGGAGAACCGGCGGATGACCATGGTGGTAACCGCCATGGTCATAATTCCATGAAGGGAGACCGCCAGCCTGTTGCGGTCTTACCGCCGGTTTTCCGCCTTCTGCCAGGGTCGTAATGACCCCCCATTCTTCTTTCCTATAGAGAAGTGGTTCCTAACCTGTGGTCCCGGGGTCCCTGGGAGTCTGCAAAACCTCCTCAGGGGGTCTGCGAGTGCTTAGAAAATGATACAATATTAACAGATTAATAAAGTGGATATAACTAAAGTGCCTAAAGGTACAAGTTGAATTTTGAAAATATGCATTAAATGTCTTGGAATTTGAAATTGGAGGCTAAAAATGAAATTAGTATCCTCACGTTGATTTGTGGGAGCAGTGCAGGTGCATCAAACAGAATATAGGGCCAGATTTAAAGAAAAGTGGCGCAGCGTAGTGCTGCACCAAAATTGGCAGCGCTGCATCACTTTAGAAACACAGGGATGCACCGTATTTAAGGGAATACAGTGCAACCCTGCATTTTCCCCTGCGCTGGCATTAAAATTAGCTGCCAGTGCAGGCATCCTTGCACCATCGTGCAAGGATGTCTGTGTTGAGGGGTGTGATTGTTTATGTGCGGGAAGGTGTCCCTTCCTGCACATAAACAATACCTGATAGGGCTTTGGCACTGCTGTGTGTGCTGCACAATGCAGCACACACAGAAGTGCCAAAGCATTATTTTGAAATGATTGTTTATGTGCAGAAAGGGACACCTTCCCATACATAAACAATAATTTCTGTCATTTTGCCTTTTCTATGCGTGCAGCAGAATGCAGCACGCATAGAAAAAACAAAAAATGAGGAGGAATAAAAGTATTCCTCCTCGTTGCGCCCTGCTAATTCGCTGCCTCAGGTTTACGAAATTTCATAAATCTGAGGCAGCACAAAATGCAATGGATGTTGCTGTGGCGCGCCCACATCAACACCCATTGCACGCCCCTTCCAGTGCTGTGCATGCTGTGCGGGAAGGGGCCTTATGCTTAATGCCACCTTGTAAATACAGCACTGTGCTTAGTGCCACAGGAGCGTCACAAAAAATGATGCTCCTGTGGTGCTAGGGGCCTATAAATACGACCCACAGTACAGACAATGTGGGACCTCTGTTGAATTTATAAAATCTCCAACCTTCCTACTAAAGTTAACATTTTTATTTTTTTTATTATATTTGTTTGCAAGGGCCGCTCCCAGGGGGGCAAAATATTTTTAGGCCTTTTATAATTAGGCCGATATACCTCTAGACACCAGGGATATATATATATATATATATATTATTTACTTTATGTTTTTATGTATGGGGAGCGATCTCTTAGGCAAGGGTCGTTCCCCTGAGGGACAAATTATATTTAGGGCATTTCTGCCCCCCTCAAGGGGGGCAGAAAGCATTAGACACCAGGGATTATTATTTTTTTGCGTTAATTTCACGCAAGGGGAGTGACCCATTAGGCAAGGGTCATTCCCCTGGGGGTAAAGTATTTTAGGCCATTTCTGCCCATATGTAATTTTTCATATAGACTGGGTTACCTTTGAAAGGCACAAATGCAGAGAAATCCACTTGGTAATCACAAATGTTGTGTTATTACATGCTCCCACAAGTTTTCTGTTAAAAGTGGTACTTCACTCGTGTGCGTGGACCTTGTGCCCACGACAGGAATTGGCCCAAAATGCAACATGGATGCAGTACATTTGTCCACCAAAAACTGACCCTCTTTTTCCAATGTGGGTAGCTCTAGATTTTGACCCTAGCTCAGCTGGAACCTAGGGAAACCTAGCCAACTTCTACATTTTTTTTAACTAGACACTTAAGGATATCCAGTGTGGGCTGACTTGTGTGGCTCTCCACACATTTGTTTACCCCGAATCCCTTGAAACCCTCAAACTTTGACAAAAAACACATTTTCCTCACATTTATGTGATGGAAAGTTCTGAAAATTGCAGAGAGCCCCAACCTTCCTTCCACCCAGCATTCCCCCCAAGTTCACTTATAACAATGGTGCCTCACTTGTGAGGGTAGATCTGGTGCCTGTGGCAGAAAACAACCCTAAAGCAACATTCTGTCACAATTCTCCAAGGAAACTGACCCTCTTTTTCCTTTATGATTAGCTCTAGATGTTGGACCCTAGCTCAGCCGGCACCTAGGAAAATCTAGCCAACCTGTACATTTTTCAAAACTAGGCACCAACGGGTATCTAGGATGGAAAGACCTGCAAGCTCTCACCAGATATTTTACCCAGAATCCCTTGCAAACCTCAAACTATGATTAGAGAGAGTTCTGGAATTTGCAGGGAGCCACAAAATTCCTTCCACCCAGCATCACCCCCTGTCTCCTGATAACAATGGTACCTTATTTGTCTGGGTAGACCTAGTGCCTGTGACAGAAAACAGCCCAAATGTAACATGGATGCAGCACATTTTTCCACTTAAAATTGTCTTTCCCAATGTGGGTAGCTCTAGGTTTTGGACCCTAGTTCAGCCGGCACCTAGAGAAACCTAGCCAATCTGTAAATTTTTGACAACTAGGCACCTAGGAGTATCCAGGGTAGGATGACCTGCTTGGCCCTTACCATGCTTTATTACACAAAATCCCTTGCAAACATCAAACTTTGGGTAAAAAAAACATATTTTCCTCACATTTCTGTGATGGAAAGTTCTGGAATCTGTGGGAAGCCACAAACCTCCTTTTACTTGGCATTACCACACAATTCCCAATAAAACTGTACCTCACTTGTGTGGTTAGACCTAGTGCCCGCAGCAGGAAATAGCACAAAAAGCAATGTGAACGCATCACATTTTTTCACCAAAAAATGTCCCTCTTTTTTCAATGTCGGTAGCTCTAGACTTGGCACCCTAGCTCAGACGGTTCCTATGGAAACCTAGTCAACCTAGTTTGAAAACTAGGCTCATAGGGGTTTCCAGGATGGGATGACTTGTGTGACGCTCGCTAGGCTTTTTTTTAGCTGCAAAGCTCAAATATTGCCTAAAAACATATTTTCCTTGCTTTTCTGTGTGAGAAAGTTGTGGAATCATCAGGCCGGCACAAATTTAAATACCGGCATAAAATACTACCAGTATTCCCCCAGGTCTCCTGATAAAAATGATACCTCACTTGTGTCGATGGGTCAAGTTCTTGCGACACAGAAGTGTCCAAAATATATTGTGACTATAATAATAACTATGGTAGGTGTACTAAATAATCATGTGGTCGGCAACCATGTAGGGAAACCTATCAAACACAGACATTTTTGAAAACTAGACACCTGGAGAAGTCCAGGGAGGTGTGGGTTGTGGGAATCCCCCAATGTTTTCATACACTGCAAATGTGAAACGTTGACTAAAAACACAAATTGCCTTCCATTTCTGTGACGTAAACTACAGGAATATGCAGGGATCCAGGAAATTCCTTCCACCCAGCATTACCACACTTGTCCTGATAGAAACACTACCTCCCTTGTGTGCCTAGGCCTAGTGCCATTGACAGGAATGGATCGCACTAGGGTCAATGGTAGTCCTTGCATGAGAACCTGTGATCATGAAGCAGGATTCCACTCCAAACAGGTCCAGAGGGGAATGAAACACTCTTTCCTTTTTCCCTGTGAGCTAGGTCCCAGTTTCATTATGGGTATCTATTTGGACCAGCCCTGAGGATGCATTGACCAGGGAGGTCGTAAAGAACTGTCTTTCATAAGACAAGGGGCCCTATTATGACCTCAGTGGTCTTTTTGTCAGACTGCTGAAGCTGCTACAGGCAATGGACTGCCAGTGCTGGCGGTCTGTTGCCCGCCATATTAGGAGTCATTAGAGGACTTCGGCCCATTTATGGGCTGAAGTCTGACTCCAAAGAAGCGGTTGCATCGCCAGCACCGCTGCACCAGCAAGGCTCTGTCCGCCGTATTACAAGCTGTGATACAGCTTGGCGGAGTCCTGCTGGTTTAGTGGTGCTGGCGGTGCAAGACCGCCAGGACCCATCCCCTCCCAGACGACCTCCTCGACGGAGCAGGTAAGTGGTTGTCCAAAAGGGGGGAGGGTGTCTGTGTGTGCGGGTGCATTTATGTGGAGGGGGTGTAGCGTGAGTGTGTGTATGCGGAGGGGGGAAGGGGTGGTGAATGTGGAGATGTTGGAGATGCACACGACGGCCACCTCAGTGCGACCGCACTGGCGGGTCATGCAGCGTTGTGGAGGTTTGGCGTCTGCCAAGCCCCACAACTTGTGATGTGGCAGAATGTACCGCCGGGTCCACGGTGGTCAGACCGCCACGGCGAGGCTCTCATAATGAGGGCCAAGGTCTTTACCATCCCTTGGATTGGTTATGTAACTGCCACTTTAAACGTTTTAGGTCTCCTGGGGTTTTTTCAGCCCTCACCCCGTACAGGTAAACAGGACAAAATGGCAGTAAAAAGACTTCTTTGTGAGGAACAATCATGTTAAAAAAGAGTATATTGAGCACTCCAAAAACATTATGAAGCTTTACTTACGATAAATGAAACAGTTGGAATGGAGCCCTACTTGTCATGGGCCATCGGGAGGTGGGACAATTCATTACTCTTTCTTTTTAGGGCAGGAACCACCCATTATTTAAGTTTTCCATTCCGGTTTTTTCAACTTTCCCTCATTGGGAGCCTGCCAGTGCAATGGCACCTTTGAGCAATCTCCACATCATTTTTTCTTTTTTGAGGTTTTATGATATTTTTAAAAAACAGTTTTTAATGCCATTAACTTAGCAGCACCTGATGGGCCAATGCGGGGCGGCCTACCGGTTTCTACAATGACGAGTGATGAGGATGTTTGCTGCACTGTCTGCTCCTTCTTATAAAAGGCTGTCCTTTCAAGGAAAACTATGCTTTACTGAATCCTGTTATAGGACGTTCTGTACTTTATATATGCTTTTGTAGCCTGCTGAGGAAGAATCGGTCCACTTACTATGATGTTTTTAACTTTAGGAAGGTGAAGTGCTGACTGGTACTGTATTCCTTATTTGGTAGGGTGTCTTGAGGACAGTTCATTGGTTGTCCACCTCGGTGACAGCATGCTCTTTTGAATTTTTGTATATGCAAAGTCTTATATTCATATATGGGTTTTATACTCTGTGGCCAACGTCGATTTGTATGACTGTTGACGTTGTGTTTTTAATGGACTTTATATTTTGAATAAAATTGTAAATTTGTATTGTTTTTTAATTACCTTTTAATCCATACGTCTAGTTTGAGAATAAATACGGAATGACGGCGATGATGGTGTGGTCCAGTAGTAGAAGGTCAACTATATAAAATAAGACTTATATTCTCGATGACCCAAATTGTGGCAGGTTGGTAACAATTAATTTCAAACTGGAAAATTAAATACTTATCAAGATATTGAATAAATAAGGAGCTGTAACACTTCCTACCATGATTACACAATGAATATACATTTGTTTGACCTCATCAAACATGACTGCCGAATGATTGTTGCAAGGTCTTAATATACGTTGGGGATAAAATCTAAGCCATAATGTTTGGTGCGCACAAGCGTAACTATGTACCTCATAATTTAGCTCTCGCTACACGCTCAAAAGCTTAGAATAAAAACTTTCAAAACAGTTAGAAGGTGCAGTTCTACGTATATGAGAGTGGCTGATTGTAAAATCTAAACTTCCCTGACACCAGTATGAAACGTAGAAATAATATCAGAATTGTTGGACCAATGTATTAATTAGCTCCAACTATTCTGCCAGGAAATCTTTCCTGAATGATGTAACATACATGTGATGAATGATAATTGCAGGATCTTCTCTTGGGGCCTTTTCTTGTGGATACCATTCTCCCTCTGCTCCAAGAGTCAGGAATGCTACCAGTATCACTTTTGACACTTTCAAAATGCATTATTGGAATGAAAGCCTAGCATTCAGGGACAGCTGGTAAATGGTTTATGGAAGTCGACTGGACTGGGCTAGGGTTCTGGGAAGTCATTGCCCTCTGAGTCTATGAACCCTCTCAACGGAATAAAATAGCAGCCCGCTTTCTGACCTTACGCTGGTTCTGGCTGAGAGGGCAATTACCCTGAATTAGTGCACACAAATGCACCCTCTGGCTGGATTCTGTCATTAAATGCTAGCCTTCCAGGCAGAAGTCGAAAACCTAGCAATTTGAAGAGAAGAGTTAAGAGTCAAGGGCCCTCAACAAGCACCGCATATCAGTGGTATGAGACGCTGTGCTGATTCATCTCCAAAGCGTCAAGAAGGATACCTCCTTTCTGACCTAAACGTGATCATCTCACACTCCCCAGGGATGCCCAATGCCCACTTATGCTTAAGCATTCCCTGCTTCTGGGTGCATTGGCCTACCATCCCATCTTCCGGTAACACAAGTACCTTCCGATCTCCTTTCACAGTACCAATGCTAATCAACATACTCTTTCTTGCTTGAGCACTGGGCGTTACATTGGCCCTCTTTCATGCTTGAGCACTGGGCGTAACACTATCCCTCCCACCCCAGCAGTGCGGGGGGGAGGGGGAACTGAGCTCCCGGGGGCCCCATCAACACAGTAACCTGGCCAGTGAGCTTCTGAGTAAGTCCGGAGGGAAGCCCCTCCATGTACTTTGCAGAGGGGTCCCTCAAGTTTCGTTACGCCAATGGCTTGTGCTGCCCTTGGCCAGCCCAATCAACAGCTGCTTCTCGAATGGATACACCCTAATGCCAATCACATGCCAGTATGTTCCATGTTACTTGTCCTTCCCACCTGTACATGGCAGTTCCACACAGCAGTGCACTATCAAACTATGGTACTGAAAGTGAAACAATGTACCTTTTTGTCCTGTAGTACTTACTCAACTACTATATACACTACGTAAAATGCCTGTTGTACTTTGCCTAAAAAGTGTATAATGAAATTGATTAATAAAAAAACATTTTGTCTAAACAAAAAAAGTTGTTAGGCAAGCCAAAATCTAGTAATTATAACATATAAAGGGCTCAACACGTGGGACACGAATAAAAGTTAAATAGTAACATCTTCAAACCCAGAGGAATCATAATCCTATTTCTAGAGTATGCTCATCTAGCGAGACAACTAATTTCTAAATGTAAAGAGGAGGATATAAATATTTCATAATCCTCTTCTTATGTCTTTGACATTTGAATGCATTCACTTCTCATTTTAGTCTGCTATAATGTATTTTATAAATGATAATTGTCATAATAGTTTCTGTTTGCAGTCATTTACAGTTTGTCTCCTTTACTTTAAAAATGGTTGATGTGCATAACATTTTGTTCTCATCTCCGACTTCTGCCTATCGTGGAAGTGCCAGAGTGTGGATATGTTTTCTTACCCCGTGACATCACTATCCGCTGTATAATTCATCTGCGTTAGGTATGTGTCTCAGTCATAGTCATCATGACTTTTACTCGTTACTTTTTGTTTTCCACTTCCTTTTCCCATTTTCCCCAGTACTGAGGTGCATCTTTCTACCAATATTATTATGCTACTTAGTTTCTAAGTAAGGAATTTCCAGTTTTAATTTGTATGCCTCTTGTTTTGGAGGTCAACCTATGTTATGGTATGTTTTTATAAGAATTAAGAGCTATTGGACCATTAAATGGTAATGACCCAATAAAAAGGGCAAGGATTTTAATAGACTTTGCTAAATTCAGTATAGCATTGTTACAGGAAATCTAATTTGTCTAGAGAATAAGCACCCAAACTCAGGAAACAGTGGGGCAGTTATGTTTATGCTCCACAAGTGATTAATTGGAAACATTCGCATGGTTATTTCCGGTAATTAAAATTGGATATCATAATTCTTTCTCAGAAACACTATCCTGATGGTGAAGAATAAAATAAAAGTTATGAACTGAAACCGTTCCATATAAATATTTTTGGCTTTTGTGGTGCAACTAATTCTGATTCCATGTTCTGGTGGAGATTGTAATCCGATAATGGGGCCTTTTAATGATCAACGTTCAAAATGTTTTGCTAATAACATGTATTTAATGTTTATGTTTTGGAAACAGCATCTCTCACAGAGCACTGACTGATGCATCGATGGATCATGGTTTAGAAAATGTTATATTATTGTTAATGATAATTTGTCTCGAAACCTTATGAAATTCCGAAAACAATGTGATTGTTAGATCATCTCATTTAACCCTCTTTTAACTTACTTTGATCTTGTTCCCCCCAAAAAGGGTTGGGGTAGATGTTTAATGACATTGGGACAAATTATTCTAGGGTCTTATTTAAAGTTTGGCAGATGGGATATTTGAGGAAAGTGGTTTATTATATGATGCTGTTGAACAACCACCCTGTGTAGTGAACTCACAAAACCCTTTTAGGTCCAATGAGTCTCATATGCAAAACCTTAGCTAAATCTTGAGTAGCTGTGGCTTCGAGCAGTCAGGCCTTGTCAAAGGACCAGGTGCAAAGATTTAAGAAGCAAAAAAACAATTGAACAAGAAACAAATTTGACACTAAGAAAGTCTGACACCAATTTATAATAAATATCTCCTATTTTTATTATTTATTAGACACCAGGGATATAAAGTATTAAGGACATAATAAATCACTGTTTTTCATGTAAATGCCAAGAAGCATTGGTAACTAACACGGTAAGCTGTTACTTGGAAACATTTTGTAAAGTTATGCCCACCGACTGCGGCCCACTTTGGGCGACCAAATCAGGCATGGAGCCAGTCACAAGGAGCAAAGAAGCTTGGCAGGACAGTCACCTTAGTGTCAAAGCAGTCTCAGATCCAGTGGCTGGCCCTATGGGAAAACCACCATATATATCAAGAAAGTGCTCCTGGTGCAAGGTATACAGGATACTTAAAATGCTGAATGAGTAATAGTGGTCTTCCTGAGATCATCCCTCGATCAATGAACATGATTGGGTGACTTTGGCCACAGGGGTCGATGTCCCTCAAAGTCCAGTTGAAATCCATGTCCAGCCAAAAAAACAATTGCCACTAGTCTGTTGGTCTCCCGTTACAGCAAAAACAGTGGTTCCTTTTAACTGAGGCTAGTGTCCAACTTGGGTGACCAAACTGCACACCAATGGCTCTCCTGGGTCCAAAAGACTCAGGTAAAACTTGTGAGCATTAAGACTCAGGGTCTCAGGTGGCTCTTTTGTGGTCAGTGGCGGTCAAGCGATTGTGGCTACCAACTCACCAAGGCAGGCTTCTTTAGTTTTTGTGGCTGTAACAGAAACTTAGCCAACTGACTCTGTTCATTTTTTCTATCTGGGGCTTGGGGATTAATTTTCATCGAGCAGGGCACCACAAGCTAAGTCCTCTCTTTGCTATCTCAAGGATCAGCAGGTGCTGTCCAGTCTTTGGTGCATCCTCACTTTGCCAGGTCCAGGGAACAACATGGCACTCCTTCTTTGGCCCTCTCTTCATTGCAGACATGATTTGAGGCCTGGGTGCGAGGGGTGTCTCTTTTATGCCTATTATGAGCCAAAGGGGGGATGAACAACTAGGAAAATGGGCTACCAGATCGGTCCTGCCTAATGAAAACTTTCTGTGAAATGTGGCATCAAGCTTCCCAGGATGCAGTATTCTGTCCAATATGTACCTAACAGAACTCTCTGCCTATGCCCTCTCTGTCCAAGATGCCTGCCTGTCTGCAACAACAAAGGAACAGCTCCTTCTCTGTGGGATCACCATTTGTCCTTCAAAGACACCTTCTACTTTGAAGCTGGCCTTGTGGTCACAATTTGATTGGCCTGACGACCTGCATTGGTAGAACCTTTGTCTTACTTCCTAAGAGTCAATTACACCTCTCCACAAGTAAGCAGAAGGCTGTCTCAAGGGTTGCAGCTTGTGTGCAACTGTAGAAGGTGACTGAAAGTCTTGGGCATCACGGTGGCATCACTCTAAAGTTGTCCTTTGTGCAAATGTTGCATTGAATATGACTTGAGCAAGAAGTTTGGTTTAATGTAACAGCTTTTTTGATATCTTGGAGTATCATATTTAGTAGTCCAATTCAGAAGTTAGCACTGCTGAGTTGTCAACAGGTGTCCCTGTACTTGCCAATAGGGTTGCTATCCTTTGTACAGTAAAAATTCCAATGTTGGATTTTTTGTGTGAGGACATGTGAAAACATATGTTCTACTTTTTAAAAAGACAGACCGTTGCTTTAGGCCTCATTGGACCTATCTTATGGGTGAAGTGTATGTGTGTGTGTGTGCATGCATGTGTGTATGTGTGTGTGTGTGTGTGTGTGTGTATATATATATATATATATATATATATATATATATATATATATATATATATATCTTACCAAGTGGTGGTTGTCACTAGGTAGTTATAGTTAGGACCTAGTTTCCACAGAAAAAGCTGATTTTGCTTGCCTGTATCGTTGGTGCTGCTTGACTAATCTTCACAAAAGTTTCCCAAAACATTTGGCAGTCATGTGAGCTGCGTCTGGAAAGTTTTGGGGTGATCGGTCAAGCATGAGCTGAGAGAAAGAGGGGGTGAACGTTTCTAATTTTAATTGCCATAGGAAAAATTGAACAGTGATAGAGCAAAAACCACTGGACAGAATTACACCAAACTTGGCAGAGTGGTGGCTCTTGGTTCAGAAAGGGCCCTTTTAGTTATCTGGTGTAAATTTGTTCAGTAGGTTTTGAGAAACGTAAGGAAATCTAAACTTGTATATCTAAGGATGCAAAGGGTTTGCAACACCTCCCAATCTTGTGCTGAGATCTGATTGGTTGCCAGCACTTAAAACCAGGAAGTGTTGGCAGCCATCTCGAGACATGGCTTGAGCCAAGTCACAGACAAAAGGAATAAAAAATAAAAAAGGGGCCAGGGTGTGGACACCCTGACCTCTTCGCTCTGGTGGTGGGGGCCAAAAGGGACCCCCCAGGACTAAAAACCATTTTATTTTTTCATTTTTACTACAGAAAAAAAAACAGGTGCAGGCTCCTGCGCTTGTTTTAAAAAAAAGACCCTGGTGTGCTTAGTCTCAGGGGCACGCTTTTCTTTTTTATAGGGGGCCTCCTGCCCCCCCCCCCCACAGCTCCAGGGACCACCACCTTCCTACGTAAAATAACAAATATGAGTGGGGCCGCTGCTGGGAAAAAATTATTTTAGCATTTGGGAGAGGCCCGATGGCCTCCCCCACAGTCCCGGGCACCACCAACGTCCTGGGGCTAAACTGAATTATGAGCAGGAGGGCCACACAGCCCCCTGTGTCCCAGGGACCTCCACTTTGCTGCGGCACATACCAAATAGAGTTAAGTGGGTTATTTCAGACCCCCTTTAGCCCCGGGGGTCACCACCTCCCTGGGGCTATGTGCACGTACGACGGGGGCCGCATGCTATTCCGAGACTGTCAGGTTTGCCAGATGATTTTGATTTCCTCCATATATTTTGATATTTTCAGATGTATTCTCTTGCTAAGATTTATTTTCTGAGTGCACGAAGGGCCAGAGCATTTTGTTCTGTTTTTTTTTTTTCAAATATGAGGGAGCATAGTTTTTGGGTGATAGGTAGGGAGGTCCAAAAGGAGCTCATTCAGACGAGGAACATTTCATGTAAAAACTCCAAAGCGCACATTCAAACTATAGACAAATTATGGGCGAGATTCTGTGAATCTCTGACCCTTTTTACTTGTGAGATGACTGTAATCTAGGGAGATAGAGAAACTAAAGGAATTAACATTTCTGACACATTATCTGAAATAAAAGGCAAGTTAACTTCGAGGTTATATTGAGAGATTAGTTATTTTTTTCATTCTCTGTAGTTGGAGGAAAAATAGAAATATGTAGGTACATACCCACAATAAGAGGTATACATACTATGCCCACCCCCAGGACATAGCTGTTTGCTGTGGCTGGGCTGTAGCTTTGAAGCTGCACCCACGTCACAGCAAACACTCTACTTTTTGATAGTGGGATCTGTAATTTAGGTCCCACTGTCAAAAAGCAGAGCTTTCATCTCTGTTACCTGCACAAAGATATGCATGCAGAGAACAGATATGAAAGGTTTGCTTCAGCAACCTCGGAGCTTCTATTTAAAGCAGCTTTGTGATTGCTGAAGCAATGGGACCGTAGCCTTTCAGCTTCCCCTGTGGTCCCAGATAGGCTGTAAAGGGCTTTTTCTAAAATACAAAAATATTTAAACAAATAGGTAGAGACCACAGGGGGAGCCCTTGAGGGCTCCCCCGTTATCCCAGATAGCCCATAAAGGGCTAAAAAAAACAATATTTAAAAAAACAAATTGAATAGCTAATTGTTAAGGTCACAGACTTTCACATTATGCATTCCAGCTTTGAATGCAGTTGGACTTGTAGCCTAATTTTTTTTTTTTAAGTAAAAATGTTTAAGGCTCTTTCTGAAAGGTGATCTTACTTTTTAAATGACAAATACATTTTTTTATTTTCAAATTGTGCAGGAATATCTAATTCTAAGTATATCATACATCTAAACCTAAAAAACTCGCTATATCTCTCCTTCTCACTTTCTCTCTCTCTCTCTCTCTCTCTTTCAATATATTCAATTAAAAAAACAAAGGTTACAGGAACGTTATAGTTAGGCTCACATTTTAAACATACAAAACCATAGAAATTCACCTGTTATAGTTAGAGTTATTTCAAGTAACTATAACTCGCGCTCTAAGGTGAACTATAACTCGCACCCTCACAGCCTTTTTTAATTCTATCTCCTAACTATAACATCCTGTAACATTTGTTTTTTTCTGTGAATTTCTATGTTTTTTTTATCATAAAGTTAGTGTCATTACTATACACTAATCCAACCACAAGCGCACCTCTACCCAGGCCGAATTCAGCCCTGGGGACCTCAAACCCCAGAGGTCCGGCCCACATAATATTTTTTGGGGGAAGGGAGACCCTGTGGCCCCCCCTCCCCCAGCCAATCTCAGCTCTAGGGACCCCATCCCCCAGGGCCTGACATAAATATTTTTTGGGGGGGGCAGTGCCCCCTCCCCAAACCAATCTCAGCCCCAGGAACCCCATCCCCAGGGCCCTGCCTAAATAAATATTTTTTGGTTGGGAGGGACCCCACCTCCAGCCAGTTTCAGCCTTAGGGACTCCAGTGTTTGTTGGGGACTAGGGGAAGCGTCAAGGCCCCTGCGGTCCCAAACAGCTCCCCTCCTTCTGCAACAGCCAGCATTGCATTTGCACACAGGGAGTTGGAAAACATGCAGCTCCCTGTCTGCAAAAGCAATTGTTTTCTCTTTTTCCTGCCCACAGGAAAGATTCAGGGTGATCCGTCAAGGGATGGGCCGAGAAAAAGGGGGTTACCTAAACACTTTTACCCCATTCTTTTTTCCATAGGAAAAATTGAACAGCAATAGTGCCAAAACTACTTGACAGAATTACACCAAATTTGGCAGAAAGGTAGGTCCTGGTCCAGAAAGTGACCTTTTTTGTTTTGGTGTCAATCTGTTTAGTAGTTTTAAAGAAATTAAAGAAAAAACAAATTTGTATATCTAGGGATGCAAAGGATTTGCAAACCCTCCCAATCTGATTGGCTGCCAACACATCAACAAGGATACCATCTTAGGACTCAGCTGAAGCAGAGTAACAGAAATAAAAGATTAAAAAATATGAAAGAGGCCAGGGTAGGAACACCC
Source organism: Pleurodeles waltl (assembly GCF_031143425.1). Classification (NCBI taxonomy): domain Eukaryota; kingdom Metazoa; phylum Chordata; class Amphibia; order Caudata; family Salamandridae; genus Pleurodeles; species Pleurodeles waltl. The sequence goes on along the minus strand of NC_090449.1, from coordinate 362,508,976 downwards.
TGACCCCGTAGCTCTGGTGCAGAGGTGCCAAAGGGACTCCTCCAGAGCTAAAAAGCATTTTCTTTTTAAACTTTTACCACAAATTTGCAGTAAAAATAAAAATAACAAACAAGCCCTTGTTTTTAAATAAGCCCCTGGGTGGGCCAGATTCTGGGGGCACTCTTTTCTTTTAAATAGGGGGGACGTCCTGCCCCCCCACATCCTGAGGGACCACCACCTCCTGGGGCTATAATGATATATGAGTGGGGGCCGTGTCACCCCCTGCACCCTAGGACCACCACCCCCAGGGCAAAAATGTTTTTCTAAAGCAGAGGGGTCCTGATGGCCTTCCCCACAGCCACAAGGACCACCACCACCCCGGTGCTACAATGATACATGAGCGGGGGCTGCATGGCCCACCCGTGCCCCAGGGACCACCACCTCTTGGGGCAAAAATGCTTTTCTAATGTGGAGGAGGACCGATGGCCTCCCCCACATCCCCAGGGACCACCACCTACCCAGGGTTATAATGATATATGAGCGGGGGCACGTGGCCCCCCTGCAATCCAGTGACCACAACCTTCCTGGGGCTATCATGTTATATGATCCGGGGGTCGCGCACCCCCCCATAGCCTTGGGGATCACCACCTCCCCAGGGATATATTAAAAATAATTACAGGAGGTCAGTTTTGGACCTACTTATCCTGGGCGATCACCACCTCACCGGGACTTCTTTAAAGTTGGAGGGGGGAATAGCCCCCCTTGAGGAACCAATGATGGACACTCCCAGGACATAGCTGTTTGCCGTGGTCTGGCAGCAGTGGTGCAGCTGCAGCCAAGTTACAGCAAATAAACCGTTTTTTTTATAGCGGGACCTGTCAAACAGGTTCAAACAGGTCCCACTGTATAAAACCGGACCTTTCATCTCTGTTCCCTGCATGCATGTATGCGTTTGGAGAACAGGGATGAAACTTTTTCATCAGCATCCACGGAGCAACTACATAAAGATGCTCTTTGGTTGGTGAAGCAATGGGACTGAGGGGGAGGCCTTGAGGCTTCCCACGGTGATCCCAGATAGCGATTAAAGGGCTTGTGTTAAAATTTTAAAACAAAACATACAGGGGCCAAGGGGCAGTCCTTGAAGGCTTCCTGTGGTTCCAGATAGCCCATAAAGAGCTAAAATAAAATAGCAAAAAAACTACTAAACAAATATCGCAGTGTGGAAGGTCACAGACCTTCTAACTCAGTGTTGAAGTTTGGAGTCCAGCTGTATTTGTTTCTCTCTTTTTGTTTACTACAAATCTTTAAGGCTCATACCGAAAGGAAATCTTACTCTTATTAAATGACAAATTAATTTTCTTTTTATTTTGTCCATATATATATCGTTCTAAGTATGTCATATATCAGAAGCCTAAAAAACTCTCTATCTCTCTCCCACTTCTCTCTCTCTCTCTCTTTCAATCTTTCTCCCACTCACACACCCACTCAGACTCTTACGCACCTACTCAAAGACCCACATAGACACTCAAGCACCCAATCACAGGCCCATTGAGACCCTTGTGCACCCACTCACAGTCCCTGTCAGACACTCAGGCACCCACTCACAGACCCACACAGACTGTCACACACCCACTCACAGACCCATTGACACCCTAATGCACCCACTCACAGACCTGGCACACACTGACGCACCCACTAAAACACTGATTTATGCACTCTCACACCCAAACAGACAATCTGACAGCCAGTCTCACCCCCATATACACCCTCTCACACCTATTTTCACACCCTTAGAGGCCACAACCATCTCCTGCCGCACAGGATCAAAGAGTCCTGCACTGCATGTGGTTGGGTGGGCAGGGGGGGCTGGCCGCAAGGTCTGGCTGCAGGCCAGGTTTTGCGGGCAACCTCCGCTGAGCATGGGTGAAGGCCTTGCAGGGTGCAAGGTTGGGTGCTTATTTATATGGGGTGGCCAAGCGCACAGAGCGGTGGTTGGATATACATTAAAAAAACATGGAAATTCACTGAAAAAAACAAAGGTTACAGGGATTTTACAGTTAGGAAATATAATTTTAAAATAAACATAGACATTCACTTAAAAAACAAAAGTTACAGGGATGTTATAGTTAGGCTCACATTTTAACCACATGAAACCATAGAAATTCACTAGTTATAGTTAGAGTAACCTCAGGTAACTATAACTCATGCCCTCACCATGCACTGCTAATTACCCCACAACTACAGAACTCATGACATCTTTGATAACATCACTGATAACATCAATCTAATATTTGTTGCAAAATATTTGACGAAAAAATTGTGCCTGGCAGGGGCACGAGTTATAGTTACCTTAGGGCACGAGTTATAGATACTTGAGGTAACTCTAACTATAACTGGTGAATTTATATGGTTGTGTACATTTAAAATGTGAGCCCTGTATCCTTTGGTTTAAAAAGTGAATATACATATATAAATATATTGTTGGAAATAGCCCATTTTGCAGGGTCATCCCCAGTTTTTTTTGCCTCCTCGCTCCTATTTTTTCTGACCTGTTGCTGTTGGCTTTTAAACTTTGAGCACTTTACCACTGCTAACCAGTGCTAAAGTGCATATGCTCTTTGTGTAAAATTGTATGAAATTGGTTTATCCATGATTAGCATATTTGATTTACTAATAAGTCCCTAGTAAAGTGCACTAGAGAGGCCAGGGCCTGTAAATCAAATGCTACTAGTGGGCCTGCAGCACAGGTTGTGCCATGCCTGTGGCTGTGCTTTGTGGAGCTATCCTGCAGTTGCTGCTTCTGCCAGAGTAAGAGGGCAAAGACTGGAATTTGTGTGCCTTCCATATTGTGAAGAAATCTCCAAGGGCTTGATTTAGAGCTTGCCTCCTGTTGTTTGAAGTCTCAGGGACAGCAAAGACTTCTCTCTGCCAGCACCTGGAGTCTCTGGAGAGACTCATGCTCTGACAAGTGGGTCCCTAACCAGTCCCTGGGCCCTTGAAAGGAAAGCTGGTGGAAATCCAACGAAATTGAATTCGGACGACTTCTGACCGACGCCGCTGCTGAATCCAGTGACGCTGCCTCCAACCGACTCCGTGATCTTCGCTGTAACGCGACGACCTTCACAGACCCGACACCGATGCAGCCCCGCTGAAGTCTGCAACTCCGTGGAAGTCGCCACATTACGTCGTGACCGACGCTGCTCAAAGTGCGCGGATTCAACGTTTTGCTCAGACGCCGCGATCCCCGACTTCGCGCATCGACTTGTTTTCACTTTTCACCAAAGGTACTGTACTTGGGGGTTTACGCAACTCGTTGTCTGGTGCCGCTGGTGTCGGCTTGTTGGGAACGATTCCATCACGACGCCGTGTTACCTCATCAAACCATTTTGTGTTTCTAAGTGCTATTTTTGAGTTTAATCTTTAAAAATTCATAACTTGACTTGTGCATGTCAGATTTTTGTCGTTTTGGACTTGTATTGTTTAGATAAACATTTCCTATTTTTCTAAACTGGTGTTGTGTCATTTTGTAGTGTTTTCATTAAGTTACTCTGTGTGTTGTTACAAATACTTTACACCTAGCACTCTGAAGTTAAGCCTACTGCTCTGCCACGTTAGCAAGGGGGTAAGCAGGGGTTAGCTGAGGGTGATTCTCTTTTACCCTGACTAGAGTGAAGGTCCTTGCTTGAACAGGGGGTAACCTGACTGTCAACCAAAGACCCTATTTCTAACATAGATATATATATATATATATATATATATATATATATATATATATATATATATATATATATATATATATACATACATATACATACATACATACATACATACAGACACACATACATTAGTTTAAATGGCAAAGATGAAACATCTTGAGGCACAATAAGTGGTGCAGTTGAAGCGGTTCACAGGCCCTGTTTACCCCTGGTACCATATACTAGCGACTTTTAATAAGTTAACCTATGTATGGGTACAAGCCATTTAAGCATATACTTTTAAGGGTTAGAGCACACACACCCGAGGCCTGGTCAAAAAGTACAAAATATGGAGTGAACATGGCAAAAACCATTTAGTCAGGATACTCCTTTAAATAATGACAGATATCTCATCTGACATATTACAAAGGATACCAGCTGTACACGTACTTATAATATGGTGGATGTGAGAGCTGCATGTTTGTGATAGAGTACCCTATCTGTGAAACTCTAAACAGGGCCTTACATTTTCTTCAGCATTGCAGGGCTTGATTAGTGATTTTTTTTTATTTCTCAAATGTTTATTATATTTTCAAAAAAGAAAGAGTACAGAATACTCAATAAGCCGGTCAAATTTCTGTATGGACATCACCGGACAAAATATATGTTTCACTCAGACCTTGGTTGTTAAGCTGTGGCTGTGAGGTCGCATGGCTATAGTAACACTGTTAGTTTAGTAAACCAAACTAGTTTGAAGCTTTATCAGAGTTATGTTCTGGTGTCTGTTATAATCAAAATACTTCAATGGAATTAGTTAATTGAAGAAGTCCCTCTGAATTGTGCGAAGAGGACTTGTGGTAGAGTATTCTGTATATGAGGATAGAGAAAAATCAACCAAAAGGAAAAAGCTAGAAAAAGCAGGAGAGGGTGAAGCTGAAAAAAGACAGCTAAAAAGGGAAGGGTAAATACATTTAGAGGGGAGTTTGTAAGTTAGGCATTTAGATCATTCTGGGTCATTAGTTCAGACTAATACTATAATACCCCTTCCCAGTATATGTATGTAGGCAGGTGGTCTAGTCTTTGTGTAACATGTCAGATTGTGAGTAGCGAGAAGCTACATATTTTTCAGAATTTATTTGGGTGCTTGTTTATCTATAAGCATGCATTGTTGCTATTCCATTGATGCCTTGAGGCATCTGGTGAATGTCTTTTCAAGTACAGTAATTTGTGATCACTCCTGATAAAGCACAACTAGGCACACCTGAAATGATCGATTTGCTGTATTTTTCCATTCTAGCAGTATCAATTTAATCTTCTGTGTTAGGAGAATGCTAATCAAAAGTAGCTGTGTAAGTTTCAAAGAGTGGTTGTTATTGAACAAACTGATACTTAAATTTATCCTAGAATAATCTATAACTAGATATCAAATGTTTTTGTGTGACATATTGCATCTTAAACTAGAGTACTTTGGCATGTTTCCAGCTGACAGTCAAGTTTTCTAGATCACCTATTCCTCCCCCACAATCTCAACATTGTTCAATTCTGAGAAGACCTATTTTGTGTAGGTTGTCCAGGATCCAAAAGGAGTTTTGAATAGTCCATAGTGTCTTTTGGGCTAATGATGGTGCCAATTTTGCCATAAACAGGGATTTCCAGATCTTGGACCAAGAGGATGCTGATATGATTTGCCCGGAATGATTTCCATCGTGCATTTTGCATTTGTTTCTTAGCATTTGAAGTAGGGAAGTTTGATTTGATGCTAAGGTTTTGTAAACTTTGCATATTTGTATTAAGTTTTTTTTTGTTTGTTTTATATGAAGGATAGGTCTGGATTATGATTTTTCCCTATTTTCTTGAATGACAACGTTGATCCTGAATGGTTTATAGAATTACAGATGTGGTAAATTATGTTTTTTTGAAATTATTTAGGATAGTCATGTAGACATTGATCTTTGACAAAGTTAATGGGTTTTTTTGTGTTCCATTTCTCCCAATACGGATTTCTGCCATCTATTCTGGAATATTTATTAAACCATAGGGTGGAAAAGTTTGACATAGGCATTTGTAGTAAATGTTTCTTAACAAACCTTTGGGAGTTTCTATGGTATTATATGTTATGTTGTGTGAAGGAACATACTTTAGTTGAGTTGTGTGATTAACTGTTATAGTAGTGAATAGAATCAAGGGGTATATTAAATTCCTTTCAATTGGTAGCCATATGAGTTTATACTATACATATGTTTCATACCACCACTATCCTTGTCTTACAAAAAATGTGGTTTAATATCTCAGGACATCTGGTAGGTTTATTAATTTGTTAAATATTTATAGAGTCTACAGACGTTTGTATGCATACAATTGGGGATTGTTTTTAAATTATCTGCTAGAGATATCTGATTCAGATCAAAAAGAAGCTAAGCATATAGAGAGTAACACAAAAAAGTCAGAGAGATACTACAACCAACTAATTCTAAATAAGCATTGGAGGGTGCATTAAAAGTTACAATTTTACAAGATTTCTACAAAGAATGCTTCAGTTTTTATTTTACCAACAAACTCTTGGCATTTTGGGGGCAGAAATAAAGAAGAACTACCTTTACTTACTTAATAGTCAACCAAGAACATAATACACTTGATGATTTCACTGAAGAAGTGGGTAAGCACATCTTAAAGAATTCAGACATTACAAACCTATTTCAGAAGACCAATTACCTGTATAAAGAAATATTTTACATCTCATGTTGATTTATCTGCTTCAGAAGATTATATCTCATTTGATGTAATGATAAAAGCTATAAACTCATTGAATGAATGAAAAGCAACAGGTTCGGGTGGTTATTCTACTAAATTTATTTTACATTTCTTTAAATACTTGGTTCTCAGATTAATTCTTTTATATTTTCACTTCACCTCTCAGAAGAAAGTCCAGTGTATTTTTCTTAAAGCAAAGATATGCTTGTTGCTAACCGAGAGTCGGCATCCCAAGTGGTGTAAGAATAATTGCTATGGATTGCAAGATTTTTATGAAGATTTTTACTTTTAGAACCTTTCATGCAGTCTTACTGAAGGTAGATTGTCCTCTAATTGTACAAGAATGTTTCTTAAAATTATTAGCACTGCTTGCAAATATATCCTCTGACTACAGTAAATGTCAATGATGAAAAGGTTTCCAACAGGGTTGCTTGGAAATTTGAGTTAAAGACCTAGGAGTGACATTGCAAAGACTCCAAATTAGACAAATATTATCTTGTCTTTATGATTCACTGAAGACATTGATTTTTGTTAATGGTACTATCCTTATTTCAATTTCAGAAGGGTTAGTAGACATGGTTGTCCCTTGTCACCTTCACCATTTACTTTATCATTTGAACCATTTTTGAAAAAACACAAACAAAATATATAAGTTGTTTTATGTATGAAGGTATACAAGTTTTGTGTTTATGAGTGTGTTATGCGTATACTGCTATACATTCTACCTGTCTCTAAAATTTCTGATTAAAGTTTGAATCTGGAAAATCTGAACTACTTCCTCTTAATAAACTGCTTTAGTACCTGATTTACTGAAAAATAAACTCCCTGAGAAAGTGAAGCCCTTTATGAGTCATAACTTTGATTAGCGGTTCATGATGCTTCAGGTATGTTATGTTATATTGATTTGTATAGCTAACTAATCACCCCGGAGGGTATTCAGGTAAGATCAGGATTATTCATTGTGGAAGTAGTGTCTGCACTGCCATTTTAAGGACACTTAGGGCTAACACAAAACAACATGCAATACTTACACAAGGACTAATGCTACAACAGAATAAACAGCAGGATCCAAAGCAAGTGTTTTCTGGAATGCTGCACTGGCAAACAATGAACTCCACCAACTCAAACGCTGGATCCTAGGAAAAAAGTAGAGTGTATTTATTATAAGAAAATTATAGGAAATTTAAACAGGAAACAGAGGGCATAAAAGGCAGAACCATATGAGTGAAAGTCCAACAAAGGACTGAACCAGAACCTTAGGGAAGTAGCTTTGAACAACCTTGCAAAATGAAACCTGTGCAAATACAAGAAGACCTGGAACCAGGCAGAAACATTAAGGGCTTCACTTGCAAGGCCTGTAGTGGGGGGGTAGAGCACTACCGGGAAAGGGGGGAAATGTGCCATAACTATAAGATATGGCACATTTCTGTCTTCACCCCCTGCACTGGTGCACAAATTGCCATTGTGCAAGGTTGCCTGCATTGTCGGGATGATTATTTTTGTGCAGGAAGGAACTCCCTCCTGCACAAAAACAATCACACATGGGATTTTCCTGTTTCTATGTATGCTTCATAATGCAGCACACATAGAAAGAGGAAAAAATGGGACGAAATTAAGATATTTATCCCCATTGCATCACTCTTACGCCACCCCTGAGGTGGCGTAGGAATCTGATGCATTCCCAGACTTGTAATTTGGGAATGCATCAAATGCCTTTGGGTTCCATGACTGTTTTGCCAGAACAAACCAAGCAACACCCATGGATCACTCTTTTCACACAGAGTCCATATTTACAAGGACTTGAAAAGCCACACAAGGGTGGTATACTCCATCACCAGAGTGTAAAAATACATGATGCTCCCAGTGGCATTGTGCGGCTACAGCTTCATAAATGAGGCCCTCAGTGTCAGGATAAGCAATGTGCAGTTACAGATAACTTCAAATTACAAAATTAGGAAGCTTAGGGCTGTACAAGCAAAAGCCATAAATTGGCATTGATAGTCCAACAATGGTAAAAATGGAAACGGAAGATCAAGGAAGTCTGGAAAGGGAAACATTTTTACATAGAACATGATAGAGGTTCAACAGTAGCAGATCGAGTAGTCGCTACTTCTGTGAGAAAAAAGGACATATGATCAAGCCAGACACTGACTCTAGTAAGCAATTCATTTTTCAATGTTTAATATTTCTAAGAGTCAAAATGATTTATGTACCAAATCACACTGACTATCATTATACCTTAGTAAATCATTGCAAGTGGAAATTGACATAATTTACAAATGCATCTTTTCACTCAAAACATTTAAACCACTATCAGCTTAAAATGGGATAAATAGACTTGCTCATTTACATTCAGAAGTAACAATTGAAGATTAGTTAGGTTTAAAAGTGCAATATCTTACCAAACATATTCATTACAAAGTTGCTAATTTTAATAAATATTTTAGCAGAAAAACAGATAACTGTCATTGCCTGTGGGAGAATTTCAACTGCTTTTCTCATAATTCTTCCAGATTATTAAATTTCAAGAGAAAGATTGGACTTGCTGACAGATGAACAGAGATGCACAGAGTAAACCTGCAAACATTCTTGCACCTTCAATTTTGAGCACAACAGGCCAGCCACTGTCACCGTACTGCTGGCTTTGCTGATGATGCATGAAGAGGATTGTTAACGTTTCAGCGCTCCAGGGGACTGCTGTCTTTTGGTATTCATTGAAGCCAAAAGTGAGGATTCTTCCTGCTGTTATGCTCCCTGTTTTCTGTTTACCTTACCTGTTTTACGTTTTCTATGTGTCTGTGACTTTTAAAAACCCCTGGTGAGATGCAGAGCAATATGAAATGATAAGTGTGCAGATGCTACCATTTGACCTTCTACTATTTAATAATAGGTCAACTGCTAGTAAGCATGAGTCTGTACGCCCAAACGCTTGTGCAGAAGCAGTGGTCATTTCAGTTTTACGGCATCTGGTGAATAGTTGGACATACTGTAGTTTAGGTCATTGTGTTTAAGAGTAGGTCTGTGGAGGTCATAACAGCCCCAGCCTATACTCAATGATTGCAGCCACAGGTAAGTACTGCAAGCTGTTTTATGATCTTTGAAAGGTGAAGGCACTTTGAGGCATGGAGGGACCAATTAAATTTGGCTATTTCAGTCCCCCTAGTGCAAGTGTTAACCCTTCTTTTGCCATCTTAAATCTGACCATGGTTTACTCTGTTGTACCCTCTATCATTATTTAATGCCAGCTTTTATTTTAGGTTCTAGAGAATTCTTTGATTGAAAGGTTCCCTAGAGGAATACAACTTGAGCCTGTACCTACAGACCACTCGGTGCACTGTCTTCTGCTTAACACAGTTCAACAGATTATGGCGCTGAATCAGAGGACTTAAACTCACAGTTCTAACACATTAGAAAATAGTAAGATTTAGGAAATCCCAGAAGATGTATCTGTTAATATCAAATTAAAAGAAAGACTAATGGAAGCAACAATAACAGAGTCCCATTGGCACTTTAAAATACCTGTAAGAAAGTGGGTTATCATTTGCAATTGAATCGAGTCATTCACAAGTATTAAGTCCACATCTCTCCATTTAATGTGAATCAAGTACCCCATTGTAGCACTTCACTCATACTGGTTAATGAATCAGAATAGTCCAGAGAAGGATATGTGGGCTGATAGCAATACCAGATCCCTCGTACACAACAACAACGGGTAATACATTATTGACCAACTAGTGCTCTTATGTATTAAAATGATAAGTACTTTATTACCCACACACTAGTAAATAGTATGCATTATGCATTAAATTAAAAAGATATTTATTATCAGGTAAACAGAGATATCTCTTGTGATACTCTCATACAAATTACACACCTCTAGTGAGCCCTGAACCATTTAACCACAAAATCACAATCCATTCTAGACACAATATCACAATGTAAGAGGATGTCAGTACCAATAAGTTAGGCCTACTGGCTTTGTCAGGGTGTCACCACAACAGAAAATGAGGCATAATTCTATAAATCACCATTGAAGGGAAAGGGGATAGTAGCAACTTTTAATAGCATTCATAGTAACACAAAACATTGCACTATCAACCATTATCTTTATTAATAAAGCATTACTGTATAATTTCTGCATTCACCCATACTGCCATTGCAGCTCTTTGACTAATCAGCCAAAAGGAGACCCCAACCTGCAGAGCCTATGAGCAGAAGCTCCAGTTCTAGGAGCGCTTGATAACATGAAAAGCTTCTCTTGGAGTCAGGGAAGTCAATCCCTGTAAGATTAATATATAGTTAAAACATTTCTGGGGGACTGTTGTACATCCTGCAGTCCACAAACATCCACCAGAATTGGTGGGGTGGTTTTTGCCCTTCGTATGGCACAACAAAGAGGAACAAATGCAATTCTTGCTTATGAATGTTTATGAGACACTCCAAAGGACAGAGGCATTGAATATTTGAATGAGTGGAGCTTTTTAATCTGCGGCCTTACACCATAGTCTCCATTTTGTTATGGGTGCCTCAGTCCCAACTGGGCACCCACATGTCAATCTCATTGGGAGCTGTGGGGGAGGGGCTTCAATTCCCATCTGGCCCCTGCCGGCTCTCTGCACTGGTACACAGTTTTTGGGAAGCCCGCACAAGAGCTAGTTCTATTCATCCCTCCCTCGTGTGCTGACCTCGGGTGGTATGCTGTCAAGTTGTGCCTCCCAGGTAACCCCAGACACAAGCACAAGGAGTGAGAAGCAGTGCAGTGGGGTAGTTGCAGTGCAGTGGGACTTGTCTTTAGTTCTCCTGCCCAGGAAGGTAGTATTCTTGGGACAGTTTCTCTTGTGTCAGGCCCCAGAAAAAGGCTTCTCTAGAGATGAAAGTTGCTCTTGGAAAGAGCCCCCATGCACACCAGCTCCTCCTTAATAATTAATAAAATTAGAGAGCACTGCCTTCCAAGGGCTTGTTCCTCCCAGGGGAATTCTTGTTTCTTTAAGCAGAGCTCTATGTGATTGTTTTCCCACTTGGTCATCTTGGTGCCAGAGGCCATGTTCTCTTCCCCAATAGGACCAATGTAATCCATTCTGGTCTTGTTTGCTCGTAGCGGCCATCCATAGACACCAGGAGCATTCTTTTCAGGGCTCCCAACCACTAGATCCTTCCTTTTGTTGAGGAGAATTATTGTCTGCTCCTTTGCCAGACATGTCCTTTGCCTGTGCTCCTCATACTTTCTCCTGCTTGGGGGTATCTTCCACATCTAGCAAGCAGAGCACTCCCATGGTCCCACAGGAGCCTCTGCATTTTCAGATCACTTGTGTCTCTGCAGAGTCAAAGGTCAGTAAACAGAAGAGCTAGGGGAACCGTGCAGGAATCCCATGTAGGTCCATAGCCCCAACAGTTCCTCAGGGGCTAAGAGGAGCACAGCTCCACTGACCCTAGAGACACCCATCATAGTCCTGGGTGCCATCTGAAGTCAAAGTCTCAATTTCATTCTAGCAGAGGTTCAGGGGGTCTTCTTACTTTCAGCTGGGCATTATTCTGGTACCATAGTCCTATGTCCAGTATGTTCTCTAAAGTATCTCACTTGTGCAGGAGTTTTTAAGTGGGGGTGGAAAGTCCTGGAAGCCAGGCACCCCTGCCAAATCCTAGAGATCCACATCATCACTGTAACCCTTCCTAACCTCCCTACTCAGCATTCTTGGACATCTAAGCATGAGTTCAAATGGTCTATGAAAGAACTTACCCTGGGAGCTCCAGTTCAGCCCCCAACTGACCCAGCTACCTATCTCTTCCCATGAAAACTTCAAAATGGGCCCCTTCCTCTGTTTGGATGCAGAGGTGTGGTCTCTCTGATTTGTTTCTGTGAGCTTGGGTTGCCCAGGCCAGGTGAACTGTGAGGTGTTAATTGTCACATGGAGATTTCCCCCTCACACCTTTCTTCCTAGGAGCTTAGTCAAGCACTATTAATAGCCCTATTGTGTAGAAAGGCCTTTGCTACTCTTACTCAGCAGAAGAGTAAATTACTACGACAAGTAAGGATGGAAAAAGCCTGGAATCTGATTATGGTTTGCCAACAGGTATATGAAACTGTCTAATTGTTGTAAGGACTATAGTTATGACAAACGTGACCGCTGATTAGGATGCATTTTTACCCTACGATTGATACCTCATTGCGCACTGTAGTTCTAAGTGAGAGAAATTATACTTTGGTCTAGTTTTCACCAATAATGAGTAATTCATTTAAGCACCACAGACTTCCAGTGAGCACTGAAGAGCTACACTATGAATGTCCACTCACTTTATAAGATGTACCCCAGGTCAACATCAATCATCGAAGGGTCCCTTCTGTGCACACATACCAGACTGTACAAGACAGTAATTTCACATGTGCAGAAAACAGATGTATGCACACAAGTTTTCTCACATGATCATGTGTAACCAGCCCAGAGCCTCTTATTCTAGATGTGCAGAAGCAAACCTTTTCTTAAAAGGTGGACACTGGGCATTAGCGCAATCAGTCCATTTCCACAGAATTTACTTTGAGTGAGAACCCGTTGGTAAGTCTCCCTCACAGTGAAAGTCAAAAACCCAGGTAGTCAGAAGAGAGTAAATGGGAGGAATTCATTTCCTTCAGTAGCTGTAGAGGGAACAGTAAAGATGTAACTCAAAAAAGGGTAAAAGGGTTTATATAACTGCTGCCCTGATGACTGCTTTAAAAAGTAAAAGCAGCCCAGTCTTATCATGTTTCTTGAACCAACACTTCTCTGGATAAGATAGAGATGCTGTTTCTACTACTGTCTCTGTCTGTCCAGCATGATTATATTGTTGACACATTTGTCTGTCCAGTTAGCACTCACCTTTCCTTATTTCTAGATAATATACACCTCTAGAAAAGAAAGAGAGAATTCTGAAGCTTACGTGCTTGAACAGGATATCAACATATTTCTTGTGAGCTCCTCAATTCTCTCCTAGGATCAGCAATTTCCGAAGAAAAAGCCTCTGTAATCATATGTGTCCAGGCCCTACCTCTTACCACAGAACACAGCTTAAATATTGAAGAACTGTATTCACTCACCCTGGTCAATCATTGGTTTTGACAGACTGTAAGAAATTGGGTATCTGGTTGAGGGGGGTGGAACCATTCTCAAGCAGCAACCACTACTCTTCTCAGTGTGAAGTCACACACAAATCCTAATTTAATTTCCGCTCATCTCTCAGGTAGCTTGGTACAGAGCAGCCATGCTTAGCTCGGATGCAAAACATAAAGTATTTGTGCAACACTTCAAACAGTAACACAGTGTAAACACAGGGCAAAGGGATCCCACCCCAGTTTAGAAAAATAGAATATTTTTAAATAAATAAATCAAAACCAAAATGACAACTCCAGTAAGTACAATCAGAGATATTCATTTTTAAAAATCTGAGTAAAAACAATTCCAAAAGGAGTAAAGCGCTAACTGAGGATTTCTATTCAGGCCGGACCAGGACAAAGACATGGCTCAGCCCAATGGAATTTGGTGTGAAATGGCTACTGGGACCCAATTAGGCTCACAGAATGGAGCACTTGAAATCCTTGTTTGTGGAGCATTGCAAAGATCCGCATCGCGTAGCCGAACCGATGAATTGGTTTTGAGAGGTTCTGCTGAAGCATTAAAGGACCTGTTGGTGAGAGCTTTTGATGCAAAGTCAAGAGTCAAAGTTGTGCCACAGAGTTGGGCAGTGCATTGGTTCTAACGAGCTGTGTGTCTGAGATGCAGAGTCCGACGTTGTTGTCGAAGCTGCTGTCAACAAGGGCTGTGAGGGCCGTACTCAGGATGAATCAAGCAGTGGCGGTTCTGATGCGGCAACAGTCTGAAATACAATGCAGGTCTTTGTGGCAGTTCTAATCCATGTGGCAGAGGTGATGCCTCGATTCTGCTTGGAGTGGCACCTCGCAGCAGAGGAGATACATCAGTTCCTATGAATCCACAGAGACTGGCAGAGCACCATGGGCACACTTCCAAGGGTCCAGGACTGGAATGGCACCACTTTGCAGAGTAGACTCACAGATGGCAAAGTGCAGGTACAAGAGCAAGGTTGTTGGAGCCTTCTGTCCCTTAGGATCAAGACAGGAGGCCAGCCAACTAACCCTTGGAGTCACTTTTGCGTTCTGGGTTTAAGAGATGCATAATCAAATCAAATCAAATCAAATCAAATCAAATCATTAACATTTATAAAGCGCGCAACTCACCCGTGCGGGTCTCAAGGCGCTAGGGGGGAAAGGGGGGGTTATCGCTGCTCGAACAGCCAAGTCTTTAGGAGTCTCCGGAAAGCGGAGTGGTCCTGGGTGGTCCTGAGGCTGGTGGGGAGGGAGTTCCAGGTCTTGGCCGCCAGGAAGGAGAAGGATCTCCCACCCGCCGTGGAGCGGCGGGTGCGAGGGACGGCAGCAAGTGCGAGGCCAGCGGAGCGGAGGGGGCGGGTGGGGATGTAGAAGCTGAGGCGTCTGTTGAGGTATTCCGGTCCCTTGTTGTGGAGGGCTTTGTGTGCGTGGGTGAGAAGACGGAAGGTGATCCTTTTGCTGACTGGGAGCCAATGCAGGTGTCTCAGGTGTGCGGAGATGTGGCTGTTGCGGGGTACGTCGAGGATGAGGCGGGCCGAGGCGTTTTGGATGCGTTGCAGGCGGTTTTGGAGTTTGGCGGTGGTCCCGGCGTAGAGGGTGTTGCCGTAGTCCAGGCGACTCGTGACAAGGGCGTGGGTCACGGTTTTTCTGGTGTCGGCGGGGATCCAGCGGAAGATCTTGCGGAGCATGCGGAGAGTGAGGAAGCAGGCGGAGGACACGGCGTTGACTTGCTTGGTCATGGTGAGAAGAGGGTCCAAGATGAAGCCGAGGTTGCGGGCGTGGTCTGCGGGGGTCGGTGCGGTGCCGAGGGCCGTGGGCCACCAGGAGTCGTCCCAGGCGGACGGGGTGTTGCCGAGGATGAGGACTTCCGTTTTTTCAGAGTTCAGCTTTAGGCGGCTGAGCCTCATCCAATCTGCGACGTCCTTCATACCCTCTTGTAGGTTGGTCTTGGCGCTGGCGGGGTCCTTGGTGAGGGAGAGTACAAGTTGGGTGTCGTCGGCGTAGGAGGTGATGATGATGTCGTGCTTGCGTACGAAGTCGGCGAGGGGGCTCATGTAGACATTGAAGAGTGTCGGGCTGAGCGATGAGCCTTGAGGTACGCCGCAGATGATCTTGGTGGGTTCTGAGCGAAACGGAGGGAGGTAAACTCTTTGGGAGCGGTTAGCGAGGAAGGAGGCGATCCAGTCCAGGGCCTGGCCTTGGATCCCGGTGGAGCGTAGGCGGGTGATTAGGGTGCGGTGACAGACGGTGTCAAAGGCAGCCGAGAGGTCGAGGAGAATGAGGGCGACTGTTTCACCGTTGTCCATCAGGGTTCTGATGTCGTCTGTGACTGAGATGAGGGCGGTTTCCGTGCTGTGGTTGGTTCGGAATCCGGTTTGTGAAGGGTCGAGCAGGTTGTTGTCTTCCAGGAAGGTGGTCAGCTGTTTGTTGATGATCTTTTCTATTACCTTGGCTGGGAAAGGTAGAAGAGAGATGGGGCGGAAGTTTTTCAGGTCCTTCTCACCCAAGCAAGAGGTAAGCAAGCAGCAAGACAACACAGCAAGGCAGTGGTCCAGCAGGACAGCAGACCAGCAGAGGGGCAGTCCTTTAGTAGCACAGACGTCCCTCTTCCTGGCAGAGTACCGACAGGTCCATAAGTGTACTGAAGTGGTGGTATTCGAGGTCCTGGATTTAATCCAAGTTGGATTTGAAAAAGAGGATAAACTCTAGAGGTTTTCTTTGAAGCTCCAGGCATCCTGCCTTCCCTGTCCTTCTCTCCAGAATAACTACAGGGGATATGCATCGTGTTGATGCAGGACACAGCCTATTCAAGTGTAAGTTGGGACTGTGCCCAGCTCCTTTCTCCCATCCTGCCAGAGATGGCCCAGGGATGGTCCATCCAGGCACACCTAATCTCCCTATTGAGTGATATCTGGGAGGAATACACAAAGCTCACCTGTCAGCTGCACACAGTTTTGTGTTCCAGGTACAGACTATAGGCACTAAATGGCTAAGACATGAGAATGCCAACTTTCTAGATGTGGCATTTTAAAAGTTGAAATTTAAAATCCGACTTCACCATGTGAGGATTTTTCATTACAATTCTGAAAACACCATCCATGAACTTGTTACCTGCTCCCTTTTGGAAATTACAGCTTATTAAATGTAATAAGGTAACTCCTATGTTAGCCTATGAGAGAGGTAGGCCTTGCAGTAGTGAAAAATGAATTTAGGAGTTTTTCACAACCATGAGCTGTAAAACTCAAACATACGTATCCCACTTTTTAAGTGCACTGCACCCTGCCTTCAGGGCTGTGCAGGGCCTCCAGTAGGGGTGACCTACATGTATTAAAAAGGTTTGGGCCAGGAAAAAGGTTTATTTTGCCAGGTTGAAATGGCTGTTTGAAACTGCATACACAAAGGCAGTAGTGGCAGGCCTGGGTCATGTTTAAAGTGCTACAGAAGTGGGTGGTACAATCCATATTGCAGGTCAACGAGTAGCATTTAATTTACAGGCCCTACCTACAGATAGTGCGACTTTACTAGGGACTTATAAGTGAATTCAATATGTTAATTGGGGACAAGCTAATGTTACCATATTTTAAGGAGTGAGCTCATGCACGTTAGCACTGTTCAGAGGGCTAAAGTATGCCAGTCCTAAGGCCAGCAAAAACAAGACGAATGGAGGAAGGACGCATAAGGTTTGAGAGAAAACCACCCTAAGGCTGAGAGGTCTAGCCTAGACGATATGCATTATTGCTTCAGTCCATGCTAATGGTGCTGTACTTTGTTGAATCTTAAGGTGAAGTCTTCATGGGAGAGGCTCTTAGACAGTTTCCAAGTCTGAGTTACAGCCACTTTTCATGGGAATACGAAATACATTGTATTTGTCAAATATCCCTTTAGAGGATTTTTAAGTGAAAAAGATTATCAAATCTCCCTTTTGAAAACAATATTTCTCTCTATCTACAAATAGGAATTGCTTGAATCAGTGCCAATGACACCTTTCCTATGCCGCTGACACACTGTTCAGCTCGTGGAGATCTACCATTTTGCTGTCATAACTCACTGAGATGTTTGCTAATAGACAAGACAAGAAATAACCCACATGTTCTGAAGTAACTATTGTGAATATGAACAGCAGAGTGAGAAAAGTCTACCTTAGGGATTTGATGTATATTTCGATCTGCCCTCAAATTTTAGGAGATTTTGGAAATGCTGCTGGGGGAAGAGGTAAATAAAAAGATTGATATCAAGAATTTTAAAAACTCCAACTTTGCTCTAGATAAGCACCAGTTTTTTAATATTTATGTAAAAATCAGTCAACTCATTAATATTCATCTTGTTATAATTTATGTTTATGCATTTACAAATGTTAGGAATGTATACTGTTAAAGAAAACATGAGCGAGAGTCTCCCATTGCACATTGTATAAACAGCATCTTCGGTTCTCTTTGGAGATTCTCAGCCATCTCTGCTTCCCTTCAAATATAGGGAACTGAATGAACCTTGTCAATATCACGGTATTTCTTTGTTCCCTTTCTAAAAATGTATCATATATTGTTAGTGAATGGTCATTAGGTAATGAACTGCAACTCTGCTTAAAGGATTCAATTGTATTTGAACTTTCAGTGTCTTTCTTGAGATAGGCGTTGTGTTTGTATTTTCAGCGTTATTTTTATAAAATTAGTCAATATGTCTCCGTCCTCCTTTGGTCAAGCCGTTGAATACACTTCATTTTATAACGTCTCTGTATTGGAGATCTATAGCTTTCTAATGATTTGAAATGTCATTCAGATATAGAACCAATAGGGGCAGGAAAGAGCTAGGTATGCCTGCACATCAGAAATATAATTACCCTATAATTCATTGCAGTCTTTTTAGTCTCCAGGTGTTTGCGTTTATTGGAAGACATTTAGTTAAGATTCAAGCGATTTTGCCATACTGGAGATACACACTTCGCAATCCTTTTCAACTTAGCCTGAAACCATACTTGAAGACCATAAAGTATAGTTGAGGTCGCCTTTCATTCGTATGTGCTTACTTAAGGTGCTAATGCTCCAGCATATGATGGTAGAATCGTTTTAAGCCATTACCCAAATGCTTGATGTATTCCATCTTGTTCTTAGCCAGGAACAATCACTTCATGTCCCTGTCGATATCTAACCCAAAGTCCTTAAATTCATGCACAGTCTTCCATGTTTCCTTATGTACCAGCATCCCCTATAGATGGAGTTACTAACCGTTTTACCATTAGAGCATTGTGCCTGGCGTATTCGGTTAAGGTGGTTAATCTCCTTTTCCCCACTATAAACGTGCTACTGAATGGGAGATGGTGTTATACAAAAAATGTGATAATATACCATACTGGAAAGTCACTATTCAATTCAGCACAGTTAATTGGATTTGATAAGAGCATTGCAGTACTTCTTTATTGTCTCTTACCTATAAAAAAAAATCGTAAAGGAAGTATGTTTCATCAGAGCTAGCTAAATTCCTTCAACGTTTTCTCAACTCTCAGTTCCTTTCACTTCCATAGCATATGTTACTCCCTAACTGGCCCAGCTTGGCTAAACACGTTAGCTCTTTAAGTAGTCATCCTTTGCTCTTGCACACCCTAGAATCCCAAACTGACACCACATACTGGTTAACAAAATCCCTTTGTATGACCACCTCATCTCCATCATAATTTTCCCATCGTGCAGCGTAAAAGACAATGGGTCAGATGTATTACGATAGGGTATGTAAAAAGTGGCTGCAATTTGTGCACTGACTTTGTGAATCCTATTGTGCATTGTGAACCGACCTATGCACTAATAGGTCGGTTTATGAAATACAGAGTTACAGTGGGTCGCAATTCAACCTAATTTCTGATTATTAGTAAAGTAGTTTGCAAATTTCAACGCACTATGTTCTTCTGCTATCACAGGGATGGTCAGCACACCACCATGTCTGTAATTGCTTGTAAATAAACAATTTTTTTAACGAAGTCATTTTCCTTAAAGGAAAACGGGATGAGTTTGGGAAAAAAAAGTTTTTAAAACTAATTTTTAAGAGCAGGCAGTGATCAGATGGACCACTGCCCACTCACAAAAATGTATTTTTTACCATTCACAAAGGAACCCCTTACCATTTGCAAATGGGTTACCATCATAGTTAAGTAGTTGGTAAAATATTAATGTTCTGCAACCGTATTTTGGTCACAATAACATAATAGCATAGAATCACCATTTAAAAGGGATGCCGTACACATGCCCTTTTCAAGTAGTGATTT
This sequence comes from Pleurodeles waltl, assembly GCF_031143425.1. Taxonomy (NCBI): domain Eukaryota; kingdom Metazoa; phylum Chordata; class Amphibia; order Caudata; family Salamandridae; genus Pleurodeles; species Pleurodeles waltl. The sequence goes on along the minus strand of NC_090449.1, from coordinate 362,489,205 downwards.
GTGATGACTTCTTAAACCCATTTAGTAACTCAACAACATGTAACTGAATCACTAAATGGGATTATTATAATTGAAAAACACATTTTGCAGGGTCTTTAACCTGAAATGTGTTAGTAAATCTGGCTCCAAGACATGCATAGTTGCAGATTACATCTGGCATTCTGCAATGGGATGTATGGTAAGCCACAATAGCACACCCACAGAAAGGGAATTATTCCCAAAGGATTTTATCTCAATTAACAAATCCATATGCTTTGAGAAGTTCGATTTTCCTTGGTGAATATAAAAAAGACGCTAAGCATGCTTCTCCCTGTCAAAGTTGAACAATAATCAAAAAAGCAGTCAGCTGTTGGGAATATCATACGTGCAGGATCGTGCTTCGGACTGGAAGGAGTAGCAAGGAGAGCAAGGAGAGGAACAGCTAGGAACTGCCAAACACTGAAATGCCAAAAATATTGCTGCATGGCTCAGTGAGCGGAAGCAGCTGGTTGCGATGAGGAGCAGTGAGTGGCACACCCTTCAGTGCAACCCCAGTGGGCCCAGTGGGGTCTTCGGTCCTCACATTGTACACATACATGCAGAACGCGATCACAAGAGTTTGTGGTGGTCTCATTTTCTTTCTCCCACCCTCCCTCTACTTTTTTACTCCAAACAAACTTTGAATTTTCAGTCCCCATTTGGGTTTACATTCGGCAGATATTTAGCAGTGCCTGGGGAGTTATATTGTACTGGCATTTGGAAGCATTTCACACTTGGGATGCTGTGATGACTGCAATGACTTTGAGAGCTTCATATAGTGCTTCATGGGGGTTAGGTTAGAGTGGAGAGGGTGAGGCAGGGGCGCGTTAGGTGCCACTATTCAGGGTTGAGGGCCATGGTGGGGAGAGGTGTCTTATCTAAGTGCAGATGCGGCCTATACTCTGTGGACTTCCCCTGTTTTTCTATCTACCTTCCTCTATTTTACTCCCCTCTTTTTTACTACTCTGTTCTTAACTTAAGGGCTCCTTATTTTCACTGAATACGTTGGAGACAAGCCTGAGATCATCTGAAGGCCAGGAAAAGTCAGGAGCTCCCATATGGCAAGGCCAAGGTAACAGTGGAAGCCTTGTCGATCCACACACCTTGGGGGTCACAAACGCTCACAGAAGTGGCTGGGGTGTGTGTGCTGCGATCTCCCACTGCATTTCTTGCCTCTCTCTCTCATCCCCCCAACCTGTGCCCCATGGGGTGCATAGGGTGCCTTGTCTGCTTGTGCTTGGTGTGCTCTTCATCTCTGGCCCCTTGCTAGTTGTGCCCTTTCCCTCACGCTGCAGAGGCAGGGTGAGTTGGTTTGGGGTGCTGCAGCAAGGGGGCCAGGCAGAGTGTGCACTTACTGACATAGGTGTGGTGCGGTGCACGCTAAGTAGGGGATAGTGGAGTGATTGAGATGGCATGTGCTTGGAGGGTTGGCTGGCAGCCAAGGTGTGGCTTGTGAGGATCAGTTGAAGTTTGGAGGCAGCTGCAAGACAACAGATTGAAGCTGGTTGAATCTTTGCTGCTATCCGTGATTTTACTTTTACATCTCCATTTACAATAAGTTTTGATTTATACATCTGCTTGGCTCTGGAAGCTGAAATCGTAATCAAAGCATCCTTCAGGAAAGCCCTGATAGTCTTTTAGAATGACACTCAGGAGATTATGCTCTGGTCCTCTGATTGCTACAGATACCTCCCAGTAACCTCCTGAAGTTAAAAAAGTTCATATGTCTAAGGAAGTTTTGGTTGTCCCATTTGAAGTCTCATTCTTTAGTTTTGAGCTTCTTCACAATGAGCAGTAACGAGGAAGGAAAGGAAGAGTTGGCCACTGGTATGGGCAAAACTGTTGATGCAAGTTTAGATTCTTCACTGCTAAATAGGGCCTCTTCCTGCCAGGAAGTTCATTTCGGTCAACATTCACATCCACCATCTCCGGTTAAGTTAAGTCTGTCCTGTGACTCTCTTGTGCAGAGGAAGTAGGTGAAGCAGTTGCAATAGGTGCCATTAACAGGGAAATCAGGATGGATTTTGTGGATGCTGAAATTTTGGATTCTGCTTCCAAAAGCCATGGTGAACTGCACTCAGGAAGCAATTTGCATGGTACTCAAGGGCTGGCTTTTAGTGCTGATCAGTTGAAATATTTGGACTCCCATTGTCAGCAAGATAATTCATCAGTGTTAACACTTGCAGAGGCAAATTCTAATGGGTCCCTTGGCTACAAGCTAGCAGGGCCCCTATTGTACTGGAGGACTTTACTTTGACAGACATTTACGTCCTTAAAGATGAGAATTTGCAGAGGGAGACTCATTTGGTATCATCTGCTGCTTCTGGTGGGAGCCATGTTTGGCATGTATGCCTAGTCACCCATCTTTGCCTGCTCTGTATAGTAGTACTCCTTCTCTGAGGGCCTCATCATCTACTTTAACTTCAATGAATGGTGATTTGTTTTTATCTTTTGGACCAAAGGGTTTGTGCAGCTGTTAAATGTAGAGGGGGGAGGGGTTGGTAGGGGAAATGCTCCAACTGAAATTATGTTTTGCTTAGAAAAAGTGTTATCCTCCATTTTAGCATATTTGGAAAGATCAATTTCTAATTCACATCATGTACTGTAGGTATTGTCATTAATCCTCATAGGGATTCAGCACCTTACCACTCCTGGTTTACGTTCAGTCCAGGGATCAAAGTCAAGAGAGGTGAAACCACAGGCCACTCTGGTTAATTTAGTGGCTGATGGTGGGGTAAAAGATTTTTGTCTCCAGGCTTAGAGGCCTAATGTGACGAGGGTTTTTCCTCTTCCCTTCGGGAAACAAATAGAGAAATCGGGATCAAACAAGAGGAGGCCACTGTGTTTTCCTTATGATATTTATTTCAGGAATATAACCAAGACTAGCAGGGGGGTCCAAAAAGCGTAGAAATGTCTACCTCTTTTTCCAATTTTCAAAAATAGTGCACCTCTTTCCAGCGGTGCTCCTTCCACTCATGCTCGACCTTCTGTTGTTTCTCTCATAGTATCCCCTGTGTTGAGGATCCCCAGGGGTGGGAGATACTGTTAGGGACCTCAGGAAAATATCCTCTAGGGGAGGAAGAAGATGAAATGCCAGATTATGAAAGGAAGACCAATTAAACTAAGGTTTGTAGTTGTTCTGGATGAGTTCGTACCCCCTTATCAGTTAATAAATTCTGAAATATTGAATGTTTCTTCTGATCAGTCAATAAACCCTGAACTATTGAATAATGCATCACCACATTTAGTTAAGACTACTAATTTGGTATGATACTAAATACTGCTATGTAATGTCATTTTGATGATGAATTATTTGTAATGTGTTAAGGTAGGCTGCTCAACAAATTCTATGGCACTATTGAACTTTATTCGGAGTGGGCATAATTGCTTATTTCATTCTTGCAGCTATTCAAATGGTTGGCACTTTACGTGCCCGCTTGCACCTTTTAATCGTTTGTACATGGGTAGTTAGTTATTTGGTGATGATTTTTTTGTACCTCACTCGCATATCAGATAACACCAATTACTGGTATGCAAATGTAATCTTTGTGACCAATCTTATGTAATCAGTTAGTGAGACTGCTCAACAAAGTCTACAGAACCATTGCACTTTCTCTTGAGTGGGCAGAATAACTTATTTCATGCTGGTAGCTATTCAAATGGTTGGCACTTTACCTGCATGCTTGCACTATTAAATCTTGTGCAGTTTAATTGTTCATTATATTGTGTTTGAATATTGAACGGAATTGCTCGAATAGTATGTTTTTGCGATTTTGCACTACTCAGTTTTTTGCATGTGCAATAGTGAGCTATATTTAGTACTTGCACAGTGCACAGTTAATTTTAATAAGTCTTTCTTGAAGCGATGGAGGGTGGACGAATCTGTGTATGTTTATGTGGATCTTTGTTGAGCTCCATAACATAATAAAACTGAACTGAATTGCTTCGGACTGGAAAAACAATGCGTGGAAAACTAACATGTTAACATACAGGCTCGCCTCTTGATGCCCGTGTCTTTGGCTGTCTATTAGAACTTCAGAGGTTTGACAAGTCGGCGCTGAATTGAAAGCACACTCGCCTTAATGTTGAGGTGTTTTGACTTTTCTACTCACAGACATACAGTATTCTATAAAAGGAAAGAGAAAAAAAATGATCTGAACTCCTTCACGGAGACTACGCGGAATTATTCATAGCAGCTTGTCAGTCTGCTGGGATTAGTCAAAACTTGAAAGGAAACCTGACATTTCTATTCAGAGACTGCACGCGCGGCTTTCCAGCAATTACAAGACACGCAACACTCTGCCTTCCTCTCTGTCTGTTAGCTGGAAATTACTGTAATTGTGCCAGCCAAGACGGAAGGTCCACTAAATTTCATTTAGAAAAAGGGGCATTACTGGAAATAATACGCATTTCTCGCTGGAATTGGCTTCTTCTGGTGTAAGGAGACCTGCATTAACCAGACGGACTCGAAAGCAATTATTTAGCACTTTCCTAAGAGGCCTCCTTGCCTCTCTCCCTAATTGCTACAAGCCGATATTATTATAAAACATTCCATCAGACTGGAAATGTGATTTTAACATCACCATCGTGTTTGGCAATAATTGCTGAAAATGCCCTGTTGTTGAAAAATAAGAATATCAGAAAAAATGTGGGATGATTTGCTCAACAGTTTCGTTGTCATTTCTGCTGAGCTAACTAAATCTAGAAAATTCAGCACTAATAACACATATCCGCAGCATATTGGGCCATTCAAACATGTGACCGCATAGAAAAAATTCCAAGCCTGTGTCTCACATTGAGATAAATAAAAAATGCCTAGGCACAGAAAGGAAAAGTTTCTCTGAGAGGAAAATAAACACTATGGCCCTGAAAACAGGTGTTATTTAGCAGATTCTAAATAACACATTTTGGGGTCTGATTACAAGTTGGGGAGTTATTTTCTGGCCCAGGTAAAGAACAATAATAAATGTTATTTATCGACTATGATAAATAAATACTGTTAGAAATGGGGTTTTTGGTTGGCCCTCAGGTTACCCTCTGTCCAAGCAAGAACCCTCACTCTAGTCAGGGTAAGTCACACACAATCCAAAATTATCCTGTGCCCACCCTCTGGTAGCTTGGCACGAGCAGTCAGGCTTAACTTAGAAGGCAAAGTGTAAAGCATTTGTGCAATAAATCATACAATAACATAATATAGCACCATAAAAATACACCACACAGTGTTTAGAAAAATATATAATATTTATCTGGGTATTAGCAGGTCAAAACGATCAAAGATGCAATATGAATTTGTAAAGATATCACTAAAAAGTGATGTGAAGTGTCTTAAGTCTTTAAAAAGCAGTGGAAAATCTCTGCAGAGGGCCGCAGAAGAGGAGATGCGTGGAAAAATGGTGTGTGCGTCGGTTACGCCCCTTCACACACTGCCTTGCATTGTTATTTTTCACGCGGGGAGACGTGTGTGGTTCTACGGGAAGAAAAATGGTGTGTGCGTCGGTTTCGCCACTTCACACACGGACTTGCGTCATTATTTTTCACTCGGGGAAGATGTGCGTCGTTTTCCGGCATGCAGACCATCTCCTTCTATGGATCGCGGGATTGCCAGGTGACCCAGGGTCTGTGCGTGGATTCTGCGGCTTGTTTTCCGGCTGCGCTTCGTTCCGCGTGGCTGTGCGTCGAAGTTTCGTTCTCACGGCAGGCGTCGCGTCGATTTCCCCTCTGGAAGTCAGCCAGCGTTGTCCTTGCGAGGACATGCGTCGAAGTTCCGGTCGCCCCGAAGGCGTCGCGCCGATCAGAGTTGGTGTGCGGCGACTTTCTTGCCGCGGAGCAAGCTGTGCATCGACAATTTTGTCGCACGAAGAGTCCAAATGAAAAAGAGAAGTCTTTTTGGTCCTGAGACTTCAGGGAACAGGAGGCAAGCTCTATCCAAGCCCTTGGAGAGCACTTTTGGAGCCAGACAAGAGTTCAGTAAGGCAGCAGGCCAACAGCAAGGCAGCAGTCCTTTGTAGAAAGCAGACAGGTGAGTCCTTTGAGCAGCCAGGCAGTTCTTCTTGGCAGGATGTAGTTTCTGGTTCAGGTTTCTTCTCCAGGAAGTGTCTGATGAGGTAGGGCAGAGGCCCTGTTTAATACTAAATTGTGCCTTTGAAGTGGGGGTGACTTCAAAGAGTGGCTAAGAAATGCACCAGGTCCCCTTTCAGTTCAATCCTGTCTGCCAGGGTCCCAGTAGGGGGTGTGGCAGTCCTTTGTGTGAGAGCATGCCCTCCATCCTCCCAGCCCAGGAAGACCCATTCAAAATGCCAATGTATGCAAGTGAGGCTGAGTACCCTGTGTTTGGGGTGTGTCTGAGTGAATGCACAAGGAGCTGTCAACTAAACCCAGCCAGACGTGGACTGTAAGGCACAGAAATATTTAAGTGCAAAGAAATGCTCACTTTCTAAAAGTGGCATTTATATTATAGTAATATTAAATCTGACTTCACCAGTCAGCAGGATTTTGTATTACCATTCTGGCCATACTAAATATGACCTTCCTGCTCCTTTCAGATCAGCAGCTGTCACTTCAACAATGTATGAGGGCAGCCCCAATGTTAGCCTATGAAGGGAGCAGCCCTCACAGTAGTGTAAAATGAATTTAGGAGTTTTACACTACCAGGGCATATAACTACACAGGTACATGTCCTGCCTTTTACCCACACAGCACCCTGCTCTAGGGGTTACCTAGGGCACACATTAGGGGTGACTTATATGTAGAAAAAGGGGAGTTCTAGGCTTGGCAAGTACTTTTAAATGCCAAGTCGAAGTGACAGTGAAACTGCACACACAGGCCTTGCAATGGCAGGCCTGAGACAAGGTTAAGGGCTACTGAAGTGGGTGGCACAACCAGTGCTGCAGGCCCACTAGTAGCATTTAATCTACAATCCCTAGGCACATATAGTGCACTCTACTAGGGACTTACAAATAAATTAAATGGCCAATCATGGATAAACCAATCAATAGTACAATTTACACAGAGAGCATATGCACTTTAGCACTAGTTAGCAGTGGTAAAGTGCCCAGAGTTCAAAAGCCAACAACAACAGGTCAGAAAAAATAGGAGGAAGGAGGCAAACATTTTGGGGATGACCCTGTCAAAAAGCCAGGTCCAACAAATACCTATTATTAATTTAAGAAATAACATGGGATTTTGATGATTGATACAACACAATACGCATGGTACAGTAAATACGAATTGTTTTCCTCTTTTAAAATGCGAAAAGTTTGACCTTGCAAAATGTAACAAATGTTAGGTTATTTAAAGCATCATATAATTTCCCAGTGCATTAAATAAAACCACATTTTGTAAACCAGTCCCGTGCATAACAGGGGTTTATGCACGGGATGGAATTAGCCACCCAGCTCGCAGTCAGGAATTTGGAATTCACTACCTGTACTAAATAGCACATATTCATTATTTAACATTTGCATTATATAATGATTCCACGGTGCACAGCAAAATCTCATCATCAGAGTTATTTAACACGTGTCATTTTCAGAACCCTGTGGTCTCGGTATTTACCCAATGTATATTTCACCATTTTTGTTCTATTTAAATGTGAAGGTATGATGTAGGCTGAGGCCTAAAAAAGGAATATGACAACTCCTCTTGCTCTGTAGTAATTGTTTGCTTCTGTCCTCAAAATGTAGTTCCTACTAATTGCAAGCAAGCCTTCATCCTGGCAGTTCATTCGACTGGTCGAGGGACCTCTCGAATTAAACACTCAAGTATTTAATGAGTACAGCCTCGGCAAAGGCGGTGACTCCGGAATATCTGGGAAGAGGTCGAGGTATCTTGCATGATGCAGATATGGTGGACACTAGATCTTATGGTGGCCAAAAGTACTATTGCGAGAATGTGTGGGGTAAGAGCAGCCACCCCGATTAGGAGAAAGAACAAATAATATGAACTGAATCATGTTAGCTGAAAGGGTGGTGTTTGAGGGTTGAGGATGCTCCTGAACATGAACAAAGATTCAGGGATCTTGGAATGCCTACAGAGGCGCCATCTGTAACTACTTTACTTCTATGGGACCCTCAGTTGCACAGCCTGGTTCTCCAAAGCCCAACATGATTGTCTACTGATAAATGAGTATGCTGGAAATGTAAATGGGGGTATTGGGATGCAGTTTATGGATCCCTCTTACTCTGTCATTAATGCACTATCAAGCTATATATCTTCCGTTTATATTACTGTCAATAAACAGAATTGATAAAAAGTATTTACTGAGTAATGAAGTGCCTATTTATTCCATCTAAGAGACATGAACTGTTGTCTGCTTAGTTTGGCTACAAAAGCCTAAGAAGATGTATTCTTATCCTGAGGTATTTTAACTCATTTCCACATATCTGCTTGTCATCCCACTGACTTTAACTCTTTTCCTAGACTTTGTTCTGGGCAGAGTGGGGTCAATTATCCAACCTGGTCCACATGGATGTCTTGAACTCTTCTGGTAGGAGGACAAGCTTCTGGAAACAGCTGGCTCCAATGAATTCTATAATCAGGAGAGGCCATGTACTGGACTGACAGGGATGTCTGACCCCAGATAACACACAATTAAGGGAACTGGTTATTCAGTGTCCCCTAAAGAATTGTGAATTTGCACATGAAGTGAGGTTTGAGGTCAAAGAAGTTCTGCTCTCTATGCTCCTAAGCTGTGAGGAGTTGGCAAGGGCAGTATAGATCTCTGTATTGCAAAACCCATAATTCATTGGTAATCTAACCATAATAAACTGGCATGTGCTTCTTACCAGTAATTCAAAAACCTCAATCACCAAGGGATTAAAATAGAGGGATTTAAGGTAGAAATCTAAAATAGAGAGTGAGGGAGAGTCACTATCAGCTGGGACCTATACAAATCACTATATCAAGTGACAATTACATATTTAAATTTCCCAATAGACACAGTCATGAAACGTATGCATACTGGCATCTAAGATGCCAACAATCACTAGTAGACATCCACAGTAGTCACCAGTTATATCCTCATTCCATTTTTCGTAGGTGGACATGTAGTTCAGCATCTCTATTATGCCCACAAGGGGCCCGCACCCATTATCATAATCAGCCTTTACTCCTCTCACCCTAATTCCCTTTTGCTGTTTTCTCCTCTAGGGTGCACCTTCACATGTCTAGACCCAAAGTATTTGAAACCTGCCAATGATCATCCAAGATGCTGTTCAAAATGGCAGGGCATAGGATAACTTCTGTCAATATTTTTAATGGCTCTGATGTGTTGCAAAATCCTTAGTTTTGATATATTAATTTTACTTCCACATACAGTTTATTACACCCACACCTCAAGACATAAACCACATATTCCTTGTTGCATGTTATCCCGTCCTGTATGGTAATATCTCTCCCCAGAACAGATTGATACGTTTTTTGGTTAATGCCATATTGACAAGCTTTACATGAATTCCACTTAACAAAACCCATTTGTGTTTTGTTGTAACCAATTTCTCCCTCCATCAGGAACAAAGTAGCTATTAGTTAAAATATTACCCAAAGATCTTGTTTTTTTTAGAAGTAGCCTCTGATCCAATGCAGGTTACATCTTCCAATTATTTATCTCCCCTAAAGACATTCCAATTCTTTTGCAATAATCTTTTGACTTAAAATTGGGCTGTATTATATTTCAAAAACATCCCCTTTTTACCGTCTTGTTTGGTCGCATTATCACTCTGTTGGTACAACAATCTTTCCATCATACTTTTCAATTCTCTCTAGAACACCTCATCATTTGAACAAATTCTCCTGGCTCTTAGCATCTGATTATAAGGAATGTTCCACTTAAGGACCATTGGATGGCCACCATTACCATGTAAAATTGGTGGGTGTTGGCTATCTGTGGATCTTTATGATCAGCTGATTGTCCCATACATTTACTCCATCATCTAAAAAGGCACAGTGGGACCTACTGTATGATGCACTAGTAAACTGAATGTTCAAATTATTGGTGTTCACCTTGTCTATGAACCTTTGTAATTCTCTCTCATTGCCTTCCCACAAGATAAAGAGGTCATCGATGAGCTGTTTCAATAAAATTACTTTCACCATGTATTGTTCATGAGCCTCTGCCCATGCCAACCTCCTTCTCCCACCACCTTATGAACAAGCTTGCATAGGTGGGTGTGAAAGAGGTACCCATTGCCGTTCCCTGATGCTGTAAATATTATTTTTTATTAAAAAGTAAGACGTAGGTTTGACAATATTATAACATCTCGAGCAATAGCCTTGTGTGCTCCAACTACCGTATTGGTCTGTACCTTAAAAAATATTCATATGCCTCTATTCAAAACTTATGATCAATTGAGGTGTACAGGGACAACATATCCAATGTCACCATGATGAAAGATTCCATCAAAGAAATACCATCTAATCTCCTAAGAAAATCAGTGGGTCCTTCAAATAAGATGGTAAGCTGGTGACATACTGCTGTAAAAATAAATCAAAGTTCCTAGAACTGTTCTCCAAATATAGATGTATATATAGATATTTATATTCAATGAATAAAAACTAGGGGTTAGAGCTTAGTTATAGTTAGGAAAACATAGTTTTCCTATATAAACCAAACTTTAACTATACAAAATTTAATTTACAGTTTATCCACCACATTTAAGAACCAGAGAGTACCAGACCTCATTACATATTCGTTTCAGCTTGCTAACCAGACAACAATAATTATAACTCACCACTCTACCATGCACTGTGCTTAAACAAATAATGTCATTTAAACAGTTGAAAGTGTTGTTATGAATGCTATGATTTCACAAGCTATTAGGGATGCAGTATGCAAGAGTATAAACAGTGCATGGAAAAGGCATGAATTATAGTTAATGTAGTGTGTTGAGTGAGATGACAAGACTTTGTTTGGAGGTGCACGGTTTATAGTAATTTGAAAGAAGTGCATAAATTATAAATCAAAGTTGTAATTATAACTTTACAATTTTTAATGTGTCTATATTTTAAGTTGGGTGTACATAGGAAAAATGTAACTTATTTCTAACTATAAATGATACTTAACCTTTGTTTTTCAGTGTATGTTCATCTTTTTTTTATTTTTGAATAAAAATGTGTTTCAAATTGCAGTGTGGAGTGTCATTTATTGAAGTGTTATAAAGTGAAATGTAGTACTGTATAGTGAAGGAAAGTGCTGTAGAGTCTGGTGTTGTAGAGTGAAGTACAGAATGAAATGCATACAAGGTGAAGATAAATGCAGAACAAGAAACAGAATATGTTTTCTGAGAATGACAGCTTAAAAACTTAAAAACAACAAGCTGAAAAGCTAGCTGTTGTAAAATATAATAACATGAATAAAAGTGAATAAATAGTGTACATGTCTGAAATGCACAGGCTATGGACCTAAATTCTAAAATATTGGTACCCAACCTAGGCGCTAAAAAGTGAACCCGTGACACCCTCCCCAATGTCAGTACAAGAGTGCAGGGTACAACATCTAAAATTAACTACACTAATTTATTAGCAAACAAGCTTACTAAAATGTACATAAAAAGAGATAAAAAATGTTGAACTTGACAAACAAACCAAGCCAAAAGCTGGAGGATTTAAAAGGACAATTTCGAATTTGTAATAAGAATGCCAAAATGTCAAATTTAACAGTAGTCATGATCCTGCAGGAGATCTCCGATGTCATCAATAGAGAATTAATCTAGGAAAGATCCCATTTCACCAGGTGATAAGGTGACCAGCACGTTAGGCATGCGATTCAAGATGCACACATGTTCAGGTGCCTCAGCCATAGTTCCGGCAGAGGAGGCAGCTTTCTGTGCAATGCCAGATGCTGGAGCCACTAAATCCAGAAGGGGAGGCTCATAAGAGGCATCTCGCAACAACTGCAATCTTATTGGGCATAACCAGCAATGAACGAGAAAATCATCAGATCTGTATCCTAAGAAGGTACGTGCTGTACAGCAAGACACACCTCGTGTGACTATTCAAAGGAGCATCACAAGCAATGGAAGAGAGGATGCACACAATAAAGAAGTAGTTGGAATGACAGTGACCGATTCAGGTCAAATGCTTTCAACAGTGATGCTCCAAAATACAGCATCACATGTTCACGACACACGTGAGCTGGTGGAAGCTCCATCATTTCTCCTTGTTGAGATGGGGCAGACATTGTGAATCAGAAATAGCAACAGCAGAATAATGCCAAAGTTATTGGGAATCCTCAAAAGACACTCCAAAAAAGTGAGTGGATAATTGAAGGTATAACTCAGAAAATGGTCTGAAAAGTGCTGATAAACCCAGAACCAACATCCTTAAACAAGTGTACAATCCCAGCGGTGTTAAAATTATTGTAAAAGCGGCTGACCAATTCACCAAAATGTTTGAGGATATTGGTATTTAGTAGGGATTGTATCTCTGTGGACGACCTTGCCACTTGGAGGTCATACGATGTGAGAGTCATGTGTTATTTAAACAAAAGGATTTTCAGTCTGCCCTGCTTGTCAAAGTTTATATTATAAGTAGTCGTATGAGGCCATAGTCTGCTACTTTCTTCTCATGCATGGGGTGAATAACACATTACCGCAGCAAGTTATGATCTGAGAAACAGAAATCACATAAGCAATCCCGGGCCACATCCTACAACAACCTTGACCACTCAGCATGATATAATTCCAATTCAAAATAAGCTAAAACACCGAGCAAATCAAAAGAACAGGAAAACCCTTAAGATAACAAGCCAAATTTGCTACGGCTGCATTACAAGTGCTGTGTATGGACATCTGTTTACAAATCATGGAATGACTTACAGAGGTGTCGCATTTGCTTACACTAAGAAAGACCTCTGTTTTGCCATTCAGACATTTGTAATCGAAAGGTAACTCTTGCACGTTGTGGATGTAACTGTCTACTAGCTGTTCAAATCTGGCTACAGGAAAGTGTTTTCAACACAAAGTGAATTGGAATGTTGAAATGGGCAGATTAATCACTATGTAGACAAACTAACAATGGACTTTCAGCCACAGTAAAAGGCATTTTTTTCTAACTTTTAAATGTTGAGCATGATGAAACTACTCTTTTTCCTATCAATTATATGTTGTTGCTGCGTCAGGTTAACCCCTTTGCTGCCAGGCCTTTTCCCCCTCAGGTGTTGTTGGAAAATGGGTTATTGGTAAGGGCAGGTAGGTACCTACACTTAGCAATAGGCCACCAACCTCAACTAAGGTCCAGTTAGGTCTCAGTAAATTAAACCTAGCTCAACCCTTGGTAGCTTGGCAACGAGCGTCAAGGCTTAACTTAGGAGACAGAGTGTAAAGCATTCAAATATCACAAAACAGTATTTAAATAAAACACAGGAAACAGTTTAAAAATCCAAAACCAATTTATAAAATAGACTATATTTTTATCTTTAAAATGACACAAAAACAAATAAAATTGGATAAGGGGAACCAGAGATATGAATTTTTAAAGAATTATTGTTTTTTTAGCGCCTAGAAACAAAAAGCGCCAATCGGGTCATCTGGTTGCACCTTGACCGGGGCAAAGTCAAAGTTTCAGGCCGACCGCGATGGAGCCCTGCTCGGCTACAGGCCGCGGGAGGCCTCGGTTAAAAGTTTACCTTCACACTTAGGGGGTCATTCTGACCCTGGCGGTCGGTGACCGCCAGGATCACCGACCACGGGAGCACCGCCAACAGGCTGGCGGTGCTCCGTTGAGCATTCTGACCGCAGCGGTTCAGCCGCGGTCAGAAACGGAAAGTCGGCGGTCTCCCGCCGACTTTCCGCTGCTCGGGAGAATCCTCCATGGCGGCGGAGCGCACTCCGCCGCCATGGGGATTCTGACACCCGCCAGGAACAGGATGGGTCTCCCGCCAGGAACAGGATGGCGGTAGGGGGTGCCGCGGGGCCCCTGGGGGCCCCTGCAGTGCCCATCCCAATGGCATGGGCACTGCAGGGGCCCCCGTAAGAGGGCCCCACAAAGTATTTCAGTGTCTGCAAAGCAGACACTGAAATACGCGACGGGTGCAACTGCACCCGTCGCACCTTCCCACTACGCCGGCTCCATTCGGAGCCGGCGTCCTCGTGGGAAGGTAGATTTGCCCTGGGCTGGCGGGCGGCCTTTTGGCGGCCGCCCGCCAGCCCAGGGCAAATCTCAAAATACCCTCAGCGGTCTTGCGACCGCGGAGCGGTATTTTGTCGGGGGAAGACTGGCGGGCGGCCTCCGCCGCCCGCCAGTCTCAGAATCACCCCCTTAGTCTCTTTTTCAAAGATTTTCTTCTGCAGGACGAACCGGCCAGTCCAATCCGACCTCCTGGAGCTCTTCTCCAGATACGTGTCGTGGGAATCCTCAGTGGAGATTTTTACCTTCAGATTTATTCGTTTTTTCGAGGAGAAAATCTTTCGACCGGGGTAAACCTGGATCTTGATCCGACGTTCATGGAGCCCTCCTCGGATACGCTGGCTGGAAGGTCCCGGTCAACTTTTTACCTTCGGACTTAGGGGGTTATTACAACTTTGGAGGAGGTGTTAATCCGTCCCAAAAGTGACGGTAAAGTGACGGATATACCACCAGCTGTATTACAAGTTCCATAGGATATAATGGACTCGTAATACGGCTGGTGGTATATCCGTCACTTTACCGTCACTTTTGGGATGGATTAACACCACCTCCAAAGTTGTAATAACCCCCTTAGTCTCTTTTTCAGAGATTTTCTTTACTGGGACGAACCAGCAAATCAGGCCAGGTCGGGGTTGAGGCAAGCCGGCTAGAGTTGCGGCGGCGGGTCGGTCCCTCTATGGAGCTTTTTTACAAAAGTTCTCCAAACATCTCCAAACTTCTGGGGCTTCTCCCAGATGTCCTTTTAAGGTTCTTTTGAGGTCCACAGCACACCCCAAGGGTCCAGATGTTCTGAGATGGTCCTTGGGGGGTGCGGACTACAACTCCCAGAATGCACCTGGCGCAAACTCCTTTTTGGCCACTGGGCAGTGGCCAGATGGTTGATTTCTTCAGGAGTTGGTGCATGGGACTCTGGATAGCAATTTTTCACCTGTAGCAAACCGGGAGTCCCTCCTTGAACCAGTTGAAGCCAGGCAAAGTCCTTCTTGTGGTGAAGCCCAAGTGTGCAGCTAGTGCAGTCCTTCTGAGTGCAGGTTCCAGGTGCAGGCCAGGGGTCCAGCAGGGCAGTCCTTCTTCTTCTGTAGTTCTTCCTTATTGGATGTGGTAGGGAACTGAGGTGTGGGTGCAGGTCTGCCAGTTTTATCCTTGTTCCTGGGTGAAAAGCAGGGGGGTCCTGGTTCTCCAATCAAGTGCAGGGTCCTTCCCCCTGTGATGACAACTTCCTGGGAAGTGTGGCAAAAATCTATCCCAGGAGGCAACATTCTCCAAAAATCCATCATGGCTGAATCTGATTTTTGGAGGTTACACCTGGGTGAGCCCACCCACTGGTGTGGCTAAAAATCATAAACACACCCCTCTCCTGCCCTCTCCTAATCTAATCAAGGGGGCACCTAGTTGTCTGGGGTTGCAGGATGTGGGGGTGTTGCTGGTTGCTCCAAATGTCCTTCTCTGCCTTTGAAGACCAGTTTGGCAGCCCTCCCCCTTCCTGCCTCACCATCTGCTGAGGGGAGATTCCCTCCCACAGGCACATTCCTTTGTGTGAAGCCAGGCCTCTTCGCACCTCATCAAGGCAGCCTGGCTAGGCTGTTAGAGGCTGGCCAATCAAAACACAGCAGCAAAAACAATGCAGGGCTGAAATTGGCAACTTTTCAGGTAAAGTTTAAAACTCTTCACCTGAGCAAGTTATATTAAATCACACAACTGGAAGTTGTGGGATTTATTACAACAATTAATTTGATACCAAACTCTTGGTATACATCATTTAAGGAGCCTTTAACAATTTAAATAAAGTCTCCCCATTCTAGCCTATGAAGGTCATTTACTACAATGAGGGAAAAACGAATTTGACTGTTTTTACCTCACCAGGGCTTATAAAACTATTTTTATAAATTCCCTGCTTATAGGTACATGGCACCCAGCCCTAGGGGCACATAGGGTACACCTTAGGGGTGACTTATATGTAAAAATAAGGTAGTTTAAGACTTCGGAACTACTTTTAATTCCAAAGCCGAATTTGCATATGACTTTATTTTAAAAGCAGCCAGCAAGGCAGGCCTGCCTTTAAAATGACACTGGGCACCTCAGCAGTGGTGTGGTCCCTAAACCTACATACCCTACCATATACTAGGGACTTATAGGTAGGTTAACTTAGCCAATTATAATTAGCCTAATTTGCATATCCATTTTACACAGAGCACAGGCCCTGGGACTGGTTAACAGTACCCAGGGCACCATCAGAGTCAGGAAAACACCAGCAAAAAGTGGAAAATGGGGGCAAAAAGTTAGGGGGCCTCTGCAATCAGCCCTGTTTTCCCACAGGTGTGAAACCTTTTTTTGGCTATTGGGGCAGTTCGCGCGTAGGCCCTCACAACGTTTTGTCCACATAAGCTACCCACGCCAAATTTGTGTCCTTTTTTTCCAACATCCTAGGGATTCTAGAGGCACCCAGACTTTGTAGGTTCCCCCGAAGGAGACAAAGAAATTAGCCAAAATACAGCAGAAATGTTGTTTTTTAAACAAAATGAGAAAAAATGGCTGCAGAAGAAGGCTTGTGTTTTTTTCCCCTGAAAATGGCATAAACAAAGGGTTTGCAGTGATAAAATCACCAGCTTCCCTGCTTTCAGGAACAGGCGGACTTGAATCAGAAAACCCAATTTTCAACACAATTTTGGCATTTTACTGGGACATACCCCATTTTTACTATTTTTTGTGCTTTCAGCCTCCTTCCAGTTAGAGACAGAAATGGGTGTGAAACCAAGAATGGATCCAAGACAGCTAAACATTTCTTGATAGTAGACAAAATTCTGAATTCAGCAAGGGGTAATTTGTGTAGATCCTACAAGGTTTTCTTACAGAAAATAACAGCTGAAATAAAGAAATATTGAAATTGAGGTGAAAAAACTGCAATTTTTCTCGTTTTACTCTGTAACATTTTTCTGTAATGTCAGATTTTATAAAGCAATATACCGTTGCATCTGTTGGACTCTTCTAGTTGCGGGGATATATAGGGCTTGTAGGTTCATCAAGAACCCTAGGTACGCATAGCCAATAAATGAGCTGCACCTTGCAATGGGTTTTCATTCTATACCGGGCATACAGCAATTCATTTGCTGAAATATAAAGAGCAAAAAAAAGGTATCAAGAAAACCTTTGTATTTCCAAAATGGGCACAAGATAAGGTGTTGAAAAGCAGTGGGTATTTGCACATCTCTGAATTGCGGGGGGTACCCATACTAACATGTGAATTACAGGGCATTTCTCAAATAGACATCTTTTTTACACACTATCTTACATTTGGAAAATGCAGAGAAAGACAAGAGGCAATAACACTTGTTTTGCTATTCTGTGTTCCCCCAAGTCTCCCAAAGAAAATGGTACCTCACTTGCGTGGGTTGGCCTAATGCTTGCGACAGGAAACGCAACATGGACACATCACATTTTTACATAGAAATCTGACGTGTTCTTTACAAAGTGCCTAGCTGTAGATTTTGGCCTCTAGCTCAGCCGACACCTAGGGAAACCAACCGAACCTGTGCATTTTTAAAAACTAGATACCTCAGGAACTCCAGGATGCGGTGACCTGTGGGGCTCTCACCAGGTTCTGTTACCCAGAACCCTTTTTTCTCACATTTAGGTGACAGAAAGTTCTGGAATCTGAGAGGAGCCACAAATG
This sequence comes from Pleurodeles waltl, assembly GCF_031143425.1. NCBI lineage: Eukaryota > Metazoa > Chordata > Amphibia > Caudata > Salamandridae > Pleurodeles > Pleurodeles waltl. Next base: position 362,471,396 of record NC_090449.1, on the reverse strand, counting down.
TCCTTCTACCCTGCATTCCCCCAAGTCTCCCAATTTAAATGGTACCTCACTTGTGTGGGTAGGCCTAGCGCCTGTGACAGGAAATGCCCCAAAACACAACGTGGGCCCATCACATTTTCCCAATGAAAACAGAGCTGTTTTTGCAAAGTGTCAAGCTGTGCATTTTGGCCTCTAGCTCAGCCGGCACCTGGGGAAACCTACCAAACCTGCACATTTTTTTAAACTAGACACCTATGGGAATCCAAGATGGGGTGACTTGTGGGGCTCTCCCCAGGTTTTGTTACCCAGAATCCTTTGGAAACCTTGAAATTTGGCCAGAAAAGCACTTTTTCCTCACATTTCAGTGACAGAAATTTCTGGAATCTGAGAGGAGCCACAAATTTTCTTCCACCCAGTGTTCCACCAAGTCTCCCGATAAAAATAGTACCACACTTGTGAGGCACAGTGCCAGCGAAAGGAAATTCCCCAAAACACGATGTGGACACATCAAAATGATCAAATACTAAACTACCTGTTTTTGTGGGGGGGACTTGCATTTTTGGTCCTGGGATCAGCAGCCAAATAAGGAAACCTACCAAACCCAGACATTTCTGACAACTAGACACCGAGGGAATACTGGGAGGCATGATTTGGGTGGATCCCCCAATGTTTTCTTACCCAGAAACCTCAAATTTAGCTAAAAAAATTAATTTCCCCCACATTTCTGTATGGGATCACTGCCCTGGGACAAATTTCCTACCACCCAACGTTCCCCTCAGTCCCCCGGTAAAAATGACACCTCACTTGTGTAGGTAGGTCAAGTGCCTGTGACAGGGAAGAGCCAAAAACATGCCGAAATTGAGGGGGAACCAAAGCGGGTCCAAAAGGGCAGTTTGAAAAAAAAAAAACATTTTAGGCTGACAAGTGGGGCAGAAAAGGCCTAATGAAAACATTGCCCCCCGGGGAGCGACCCTTGCCTAAGGGGTTGCTCCCCTTATCAATATAAATAAAAAAAAAAGAAATCCCTGGTGTCTAGTGGCTTCTGCCCCCCCTCCCGGTGCAGATCGGCCTAATTAATATAGGCCGATCTGCTCCGGGGGGCAGAAAAGGCCTAATAAAAAAATTGCCCCCCAGGGAGTGACCCTTGCCTAAGGGGTCGCCCCCTTATCAATATAAATAAAAATAAAACACATCCCTGGTGCCTATTGGCTTGGGGCAGATCGGCCTAATTAATATCGGCCGATCTGTCCCCAGGGGGTCAGAAAAGGCCTAATAAACAAAATTGCCCCCTGGGGAGCGACCCTTGCCTAAGGAAGGGGTTAAAAGCAGCAAATAACTCCTAATAGTTAACGTGCTGCCTGGGCATGTTGGCATTTTTAATAACATGTAACTTCCAACCTAGCTGCCTAATGGACCTAAGCTGACTTTACCCATGATGTAAAAGTGACATGTCATTTTGGATAAAGTCAATTGTAGAAGACACAATATTATTTAAAGTGTAAATGTGATTGTACAATGTGTTCATACCATTATTGACAACAGGGATTGCTTTCTCCAAATTTTCCTTAGCAATCTGCCTTAAACGAGCTGCAGCTTCCATTCGTGAAAGCTTCCATATTCCATTATATATTTCATATACGAAATATTTTCAGCGTGACTTTCTGGGACTTATCAAGAAATCTTGTAAGTCTATATGTTCTGAAAGGAGACTAAGGTTTTTTTTATTTTTTTTTACAGTTGGTAACATGGAGGATAGTAACCATTGTTGACAAAGTTTTCCCACACTATATGTTGTGACGATACTACAGTGTTGTGCTGCGACATACCGAGGTCAGGTTGGCTCACTCTAAAACCCCTTGTGGAGTTTACAAAACATGCATGGCAACCATTTGTGCCCACTGGCCACAATAACCCCCTTTGGGACTTCAAAATAATGAATTAAAGATACAGTTCTTAAGCCAGCTACTTAGCTTAACTTAGCTACTTGGGTGTGTTCATTTCTTTTATTTTTGCTAACCCACGGGAAGTTGTTTACTGGACTGTGCTGTGTAAAATACCATTTGTAATGAAATAAGACAAGCTCTAAATAATGCTTTGGTGCCCTCTATTTGCCAGTCTTTAGTTCCTCATGCATTCTTCAAGTCAGTCAACTTTTTCCAATACCAATAGCCTTCTATAGCCCAATGGGAAACAACGGAATATGAATAAACAGTGTGGTCTGTTAGCAATATTTTTCTCCCTTTCAAGGGAGGTAATTTGAAATAATATTTTTCAGTATTTTTAGCATCATGCCCAGTAAATATGAACATTTTTCTATATATGTTTGTAAACTCCATGGTGGAGGAGTCGGACAATGTCCCCAATGTCCCAATTGTTTGTAATTGTAAACTATTCTTGTGGCACAAGCTCAGTGTAGAAAATGATGTCCATAATGGTGATCGCAGAACATTTCCCCATGATTTGCAATATTCGTAAAGACATCTTCTCTCTCAAATACTGAGCAATACTGAAGCGCAGAATGGACAGATTCAACAGTTTTTACAGCCCAGTCATCAGAACCCATCCTGGTGTAATAATATCATTCATAGATACTTTGAACATTGTGAGACAATTCTGTAGGGTCAAGATATCATACTGTACTATATTCCAAACAATCCCATCAGGAACTGGAACAGCTGACATTTTCACAAGGGACAAGTTTCTTCTAACCTTTTGTGAGGACAAATGAGGCTTTAGAACCTCATCCACCAGTTCAACAACAGAGCTTTCAGGAACATAATGATCATGTATCAGTAGGAAGAAAGCAATGACAAGCCCAACCCAAAGCAGATAGGCAAGCAGTATCAACATTATCCACAGGCAGTTCCATGGATGAATTAAATAATTTTGTTTTAGCCAGTTGAAAAGCTTATGTGCTCTTGATACAGGTGCGGTAGCTGATGTGAAGAGTTTGCCGAAAAGTTGTCAGTGTTGACAAAGTAACAGGAAGCAGCCTGTGCAAAAACTGGAGCCAGTGCATGACTGGTAGATGTGTTCAATTGGTTTGCAGTAAACAATTTCATCCATTTGTGTTGCATTTGAATATTAGAGATCTACTTTCTGGAAATTTCTTGTCAATAATGGGGTAACAGGAATCAACGAAAGTTCATTTTTCGCCCTCCCCAAGCTCGGGGAAATAATTTCAGCATTGTTGAGTGGGTGAAAAGGTATATTGTGTGGGGTAGTGAGGGATGTATGGGAACAACCCAGGAGTCCTCTTGGTCTCCTATGCAAGATCGGCCACATGGTGCAATTTGACATTTTCCAATTCAAACAAAGCTTTTTTCTTTAGAACTAGGCAGCAGTGAGAAAATTACAGTTCTGGTGCTGTGTATTCCCAAAACTGGACCCGGAGCACAATATGATGGGCCATACTCCTTCTTCACTAGTATCTTTTCATGAACCAGATCTCCAAGTTTAGGAATCTAGCCTGTGGATGGTGGCACATCCCTCATTCCCAAGGTAGCGGCATATGCAGATGAATTTACATTACAGAACTGCTGTGTTTCCTGTAAAACACTGACATGTTCATTTGTGTAAAAAGTTGTTTCTGACGCCACCACACCAGGGCTATCAAGATCAGGGACATACATAGATATCCTGAACAGGAGTTTGTAAGGGGTCCTTCCTTCCAAAGACCTTCTGGGCAGATTATTTAGTGCTTTCTGGACTACATTCAGATGATGAAGCTAACTATGACCTGAACCTAGTACTCTTGCTGTTAAGGATTGCTGTGAGTCTCAGTTTTTCCACTCCACAATCAAATTTCCCTCGGGATGTAATGGAGAACTGTAATGCACTCCAACACCCATCATTGCCATGGAGACCCTGAAGGCCCTGGAAGCAAAAGCACAACCCTGGTCCGAGAAGGATGCTGCAACTGCATATGTCCTGATGAAGACTTGCAAATCTTTAATACCAGTACAAGTGTTAGACAATCATTGTGACCACACCCACAGAAATCTGGACTATGAATCAACAGCAACTAATATATTTTATGACCCACCTGGTTGTAAGGGACCGCACTGGTCCAGGTACACACTCTTTAGTGGTTTGCTAGAAATCGAGAGGGGTGTCTACATTGGAAGTTTGATGGTGGACCCTTTTATTTGCTGGCAAGTGTCACAACTAAGAGCATATTGCTTGGTCTATTTGTGAAAACTAGGCTATCAATAGCATTTTTGTAGGAGTGAGATAGTAGCCGCTACACTGGACTGGGCAGAAGCAACATCCTTATTTGCTGCTTTAACAATACCTATTCTCTGGTTTTGGTTGGATCACACAGTCTCCAACCACCTGGTATTGTTGCAAATGCAATGTTTTGGGCACTGAAGTGGTAGGAATGCTTTGCAGGAAATGCTTTTGGTAAGGGTTTGCTGTCAGCTGAAACTTTCACAGCAGCTAATGTTTCATTATCCGTTCTCATCAGAGAATGAGTGATTGCTGTAACAGAAGTCTTAGCTATTGAAGATTTAGCAGCTTCATCAGCCAAAGTGTTTCCTACAACATGTATTCATACATCTTGGTGACCCAATGTATGGACTACATGGCTCATAGCAGCTTCTCTTTTAGATAGCTACCTTCTCCCCCAATGATTTATGCTTAAAGGTGTTACCCTTGGAATCTCTGAACCCGTTAAGGTGCTAGTATTGTAAGTGTTCATTGAAGGACTGAACATAATAATATGAATCACACACAATCAAAGTTGAAAGTACAGGATTTGTCTGTTCTAGATTAGAGCCTTCATCTCTGAAAGTTGTGCTGTACTGTCCCCTAGGGCCTTCATTTACAGGGTGGAATTCACCATTAGAAATATCAAAGGTTGTTTTGTATGTTTTGTGCATGATGTTGTTTATAAGTGCTATGCTATGTGACTTTTGCATTGCAAATGTACATGTATGACTGTTTAGGTGTCTGTAGGTTAAGACAATTATGTAAGAGTGATCTGGTTTCGCTATGGGAAACAATGGGTTATTCACTGCAGAGACACAGGGTTCAATTGCTCCCTGATATACACGTGTGTGACAATTTATCTCACCTGTGCTTTAGCCTTATGTTTAATAGGATACTGAGGATGTATTCGCAGAATGGATCTTATTGGAAAAAAGTGGTGGGGGAATCTGCTTGATTGTGGTACCTGCAACAAAGCACAATTTCTGCTTAAGCTTCTTTTTCTGTATCTGAAACAAGGGCTGAGAAAAGAAGGCAAAATTGAATCTTCCCCATGTGGGAGGGTACAGACAAAGCCAGGTGGCCAATCTTTTTCAGCCAATAGTGTGTCATAATTTAGTGTTTGTCTCCTCTAGAATATTACTTTACAAGTGCCCTCAATGTCTCCCTCAACATGAAGTTTTACTTTGCAAACACCGTCTTTTGGGGAGACGTGCCTGTCCGTTGTTTCAACTACAAGGAAATTGTTTGTTTCAGTCACACCCAGAAGATCTAGGAGAATCTGGTGAACTATTGTGACCTTTGCCGCACTGTCTAGCAGAGTCACTGCCCATGTCCTGTTCTTCAGTATTGTTCTCTATATGTGTGGTATGTTTAGCCGAAATTTCCACATCCTTTTTCTTTTTAAATTGAGGTTTTTTTTGTGGACGTTTCTCTACCTTTGTGACTGAAGACTCTGATGAGCATTGTGACTCTTTTCCCGGTTTCATATACTTGTTTCAGTGCTCTGAACATCCTCATCTCTCACTTCATTTGTCGGGTGAGTCCTGGAAGGAATTAGATGGGTATCAGAAGACTGACATCTGTGAGGAGTTTTTAAAGTTTCCCTGTTTCTAGGGTTATACCTTTTTTTCTGAGATCTCCAAATACGATGATTCTCCTCTTTGACTTCTTTTATATTTATCACATTTTTGTTTATCCAAGCATTTTTAGAGCCCACTTATGCTTGCTTAGTATTTTCCTTGCCAGAATTACTTTGTAGTTGTGGTTTAGTTGGTCTGGCTCCCAAACTATCCCGACCTATAATTGTATAGGTTTCAGAAATAATCTTTGGCAGCTCACATGCCTCTTTCTGTTGAGGAACATCCCAGAGCCACTGGTGTAGTGCCAAAGCTGCTGCTGCCCCTTTAATGTTACTTAAGCTAATCAAGGAAACTATTTCAAAGTTGCACATCAATTTCATGAATTTGTTTTAACACTTCTGGAAATTTCACACAAGTGTCGGTGCACCACAAAAAGTGGTATAAATTGCAGCAAAGACTGTACCCCAAGTGGCACAGTTCTCTCGGGATGAAATCATCCCAAAAGGCAAGCACGTTATGAGAATTCTTAGTTTATCTTGGGGTACCTTTATAAATGGAATCTTCTCCCATTCAGTGGGTACCTTACCCATTATTGAAAGGACAGTTTGTGGATTTATCCCTATTATGGCAAAATTATTTGTAGAAACCCATGCTGAGGAGGTGTTTAAAGTCCACATTACAAATTGTATTAAGCGTCTGTATATATCAACAAGATTGTTGTATGAAGTACGCACATCTGCTTTTTGTATAGTTTGTACTTTAGGATGTGGTGCACGTGTAGCAAATGCTGGCCATGTCAGTCCGTCATTACTTAAAGGACCTAATCTAACATGTTGTATGACATGTGGAAGTGCACCATTGAACCAATTCTGGTGTTCTTGATAAGTTAGGGGGGTCTCTAAATAGTGGTATACTCTGTACCTCTGAGGTGCATTCTCAATTGTGTAAGTATGAAATATGTGTAAATCTGCATTAATTGCAGGAAAGGTGGCCCAAGAGCAGAATACTTCTGTTCTGTATGCTTCTTATGCCTCTCCCGTGAAAATAACATCCCCATCTTCATCTTTTAGTCCTTTTGCAAATAGATAATGTGTGACTGGTTGTCTACAGTTTTCTGTTATTTCTACTGGTCTTGCTATATCAAAAGATAGGGATCGGAGTTGGTAACGCCAACAGGGGAATCCTTTTAAGGTTCAAGCTTGAACAACCTACAGCCTAAGATAGGTGCTACCTAGTTATCTGAGGAGGATATTTCCCTAATACCATGGACATCTCTCTATAACAGTGATTAGGTTGTCATTAGCATGCAATAGAGAGATACCCAGAAGATCTGTTAAATTAGTGCCTAACCATTGTTAATGGTGCCATGTCGTAGGACTCTTACCTTGGGGTATGACTGCATGGTTTTGGGTGGCAGCCCCACCATGTGTGGGTGACTAAGTCAGTCCCACACTGGCTGGAAGCTGTCATCCTAACAGATTTCAGCAAGCTAGAAGCACCTCACTAAAACCAGGAAAGTAAAGGCGATTTGTTGCAGCCTAAACACATGACACTCTAACTCCTCAGGGAAGTCATGGTCAACAGACTGTATTCTTTTCTCTCAGTTATAACATTCTCACACATGCAACAACAGAGACAGAGATGCAGTACAAGTTTCAAAGCATTTATTGAAATGACTGCATTCTACGACACACAAAATGAGCTGTGATTACTAGGAGGATAAAACATATCACAGAGATGATTGTGACCATTACAGAAGATCAGATACACAGTCCCAACATCCTGGAATCAACAAGTGTATCAGAATTTCTACTTACACCCTAGTCTCTAACATGGGAGCATAGCAGTGTTAGCCTTATCTGCTTGTCCCAGTCTTAATGAAGGGGCCTGACCCCATATCTGACAAATAGGCCAGGGTCTCGCCTGTTGGTCTCCTTGGCAGTCCTCTTGGTTGACTGGAAGACAAGGCCAAGATCAATGAAGCTGCGACAAAGTGACACACAGGATAAGAGGGTATCTCTGGCTAGAATGTCCTCTCTAACCTCTCTTGACTTTGTGTGTTGATAACAAAATTTGTTGTGCTCTGAGAACTGGCCTGACTTGATTATATGTCAATGACTCCATACTGTTGTAGTGGCAATACTTAGTAAACTATTGGGTAAAAATATAACAGCCTTGAGCAGAGCACGGAACAAAATGCATACGAAGTGCAGATAAATGTGGAACAGAAACAGAATTTGTTTTCTGCGAATGGCAGCAGATAAAATGTAAAAGCAACAAGACGAAAAGCTAGCAATCAATCAATCGGTATTTGTAAAGCATGGCTACTCACCCGTGAGGGTCCCAAGGTGCTGGGGGGAAGGGTCTCACCCGAAGAGCCAGGTTTTGAGGTTCTTCCTGATGATGATGAGCGATGGGCTTTGTCTGAGGCGCATGTGGTGGTTGTTCCAACTTTTTGCCGCAATGTAGGTGAAGCATTGTCATCCGGTAGTCATTTTGCGGATGCAAGGGTTGGTGGCCAGGGCCATCAGGGTGGAGCGGAGGGATCTGGTGGGGGTGTGGAAGGACACACAGTGGTTCAGGTAGGCTGGTCCAATGTTGTGTATGGCCTTGTACACATGGATGAGTAGCTTGAAAGTGATTCGCTTCATGACCGGTAGCCAGTGGAGGGTCCTCAGGTGTTTGGAGATGTGTTCTCAACGAGGGAGGTCCAAAATGAGTCTGGCAGCGGCGTTCTGCATGAATTGTAGCTTTTTCATGTTTCTAGTTAAGTTGCCGGCGTAGAGGGTATTGCCATAGTCAAGCTTGCTAGTGTATAAGGCATGGGTGTCTGTCCTGCAACAGTCTGCTGGGATCCATCTGAAGATATTCTGAACTTTGCGGAGTGTGTGCCAGCAGGAGTAGGTGACTGATTTACCTGACAGGTTATGGATAGGGAGGAGTTGAGGGGTGATTCCTAGGTTTTTGGCATAATCAGTTGGTGCAGGGGGGGCACTGAGGGATGTGGGCCACCAGGTGTCGTTCCAAGCTGAGGTGGCGTTTCTAAAGATGATGAGCTCAGTCTTGTCGGAGTTAGGCTTGAGTCAGCTTTCTCTCATCCAGGTGGCAACAGCTTCCATTCCTGAGTGGAAGTTCCTTTTGGCCATGTCTGGGTCTTCAGTGATGGAAATGATGAGTTGTGTGTCATCGGCTATGACACAATGTTCATACCGTGGCTTCTGATGATGGCAGCGAGAGGGGCATTGTATACGCTGACCAGTCTAAGGATCCTTGGGGGACTCAGTAGTTGACTCCTGTGGGTCTGGAAGTGTAGGGGGGAAGTCAGCCCTCTGCATCCTGACAGAGAGGAAGGAGTGGATCCATTCCAAGGCTCTTCTGCAGATTCCTATGTCGTGGAGTCTGGTGCGCAGAGTGCTGTAGGAGACTGTGTCAAAAGCTGCTGAGAGGGTGAGGAGGATGAGCGCTGCGGTGTGGTCCGTTACTTGACGTGAAGATGGGGTCCAGTGTGTGTCCTACGATATGTGTGGGTACAGAGATCAGCTGTCTGAGGCCGAGGGTGGGGAGGTTGTTGAGTAGAGCGGTGGTGTTTGGATCAGCGCGGTCCTCAAGGTGGAAAATCAGGTCTCCGAGGAAGAGGTAGTCGTCTGATGCTGGGCCTGGGAGGTAGCGATGTCTACAACGTTGTCTATGAAAGCGGGCGGGGGCCGGGTGGCCTGTACACCAGGGTGCCACAGAGGAAGGAGTTGTGGTTGGAGTGGACCAGGAAGTGAAGGTGTTCCATGGTGGTACACTGTTCTTCAGAGACAGCCTTGATATGTAGTGAGGACTTGTGTATGATGGCAAGTCCTCCACCTGAGGATGGGTCCCTTGTTAGGATGCTGTATCCACTAGGAATGGCAATGGCGATGTCCGGTCCCGAGGTGTGGTTGGTCCAGGTCTCGGTTAGGAAGGGGGTCTGGTTGGGCGGTGTTGATCAAATCCCAGAGTTTGGTGGTGTGTTTATGGAGGGAGCTGATGTTCAGGAGGAAGCAGTTGATGGGGTTGTGGAGGCTGTTTGAATCTTTGTGTGCAGAAAGTATCTTCAGCTTGTTGAGGCAGGCACTGAAGTTGCAATTCCTGCAGTTGAAAGGTCAGTGGGTGTCCTTGGGGGAGATGATGCAGCAGTTGCTGAGACGTCATGTGTTGAGGCAGAGGAGGGACTCAGAGTCATAACGGAGGCAGTCCTGGGGATGGTTTAATAGCGGTCCAAGGTTCCTGGCGCTGGGCGTGGTCCAAGTGCGGCCAAACACAGATGGGCTTGTCTTTGGCACCCACTGTGCGCGACCTTGCAGCAGTAATTATTAAGAAAGGAAAGTGAGTGTGGGGAGCGGTCAGCTGGGAGGCGGGAGGGCGGGAAAGGTGCTTCTTGGTGGGGGGCAGAGGAAAGGAGTGGAGAAAGGACAATAATGGAAAAACAAGTGAAAAAAAGACAGAAAAAGCAAGAGTGAAAGAGCGACAGAGAGAAATACTCACATGTGATGACCACTAGACCACCAAGGATGACGCGCAGGGACGAGCCTGTAGGTGGAGGAGGCCTCAAACTGAGAGTCAGGAGACTCTCAGTTCGTCCCAGGCATAAGGCAGAGGCAGCAGCAGCAGTCAGAGGAGCTGGGGAGGGAAGCAGACGCTGACCAGGAGGTCAGTGCAGTTATCCTCTCACAGCACCGGCGTCGCCAGTAAGAAGGGGAGGGGGGCAGACTGTGGTAAAATATAATAAAATGAATAGAAGAAATAAAATGTGTGTGTGCCTTAAAGGCACATGCTATGTGCCTAAATACTAAACTATGGGTGCCCAACCTAGGCACTAAAAAGTGAACCCACGACCGTAGTTAGTTTTGTTTGGTTAGTGAGCTGAAAACAGTGTGAATTGAGGTTCTCTACTTACAATAATTTGATGATGGTGGATAAATTGTAAATGGAAGTTATAACTATAACTTCATACTTTTTAAAGTTTGTGTAGCTGAAACTTGGTTTGTATCGGTCAAATATTTTCCTCACTATTACTAAATATAATCTGTGGTTTTTCATTGGATTTCATTGTTCTTTTTTACATTTTTCATAAAAATATGTTTCAAATCACAGAGTCCACTAGAGGAGAACATATTTCTTTTATTAGTTAATCAAAACCATAAAAACAACTGATCAGAGTACATCATTCTGAGAGGAGGCAGACCTGTTTAACAATACCATAGAGTACAGTGAAGAGTTGTTATGTGGAGGTTTGTACAGTACAGTGAAGGAAAGTGTTATAACGTATATTGTCATAGACTGGAGTATTGTAGATTGGAAACAAGTGGAGTAGAGTAGAATGCAGTTGGTCATTGTATAATCCAGTAAAGTGTTAAATAGTGTAGTGGCATGGTGGCTCATGTAGTGGGGTCAAGTATCATGGACTGGAGCCCAAACTTGTACAGTGGAATGGCCTGTTGAACAGTAGAGTAGGGTGTCATAGAGTGGAGTAAAGTGCTTTAAAGTGGAGTAGGGTGAAGTAGAGTCACATAGATTGGAGTATCATCAAGTGAAGTGTTGCAGAGTACAGTGGAGGAGAGTGTCGTTGAGTGGAGTGACGTGTCATAGAGTTGAGTGGCATATCATAGAAAGAAGTTAAATGGCGTGTCGTTGAGTGTCATACAGTGCAGTACAATGACGTAGAGTGGATGGGCATAGAGTGGAGTAGAGTGTCATAGTGTGGCATAGACTGCAGTACTGTGTTGTAGAGTGCAGTTACATACAGTGGGGTAGAAAATCAGACAATGGAGCAGCACAGTGTGGAGCATAGTACAGTGGCCCATAATGGAGTGGAGTACACTGAAGTGGGGCAGTGTAGAATGGAATAAAGTGTCATAGAGTGGACTGGCATGTCATAGACTGTAGTGACATGGAGTGCAGTGGAGTGGGGTAGCGTAGCAAACAGTCAAGTAAAGTGTCATAAATTGAAGTACCTTCTTGTACAGTTGAGTGTAGTGGGTGTTGTACAGTATTGGAAAGTGATGTAGACTGCAGGTGAGTAGAGTGACAAAAAGTCTTGTTGATTTTTGGAGAGTAGAGTGGTGTACAGAACTTTGTTGTAGAGCAGGGGGGTCTCAAGTGATCCCAGGAGGCACCAGGCTCTAGCCAAATGAAGCTTTATGCAGAGAACAGTACTATGTTTTAAGCAGAAAATAATTTACTGAATTTTTAAAAAGGTAACAGAACTTAACTGTAATGTTTAAATAAATCGAGCCATCTTCAAATATTGCTAACTTAATAGAATTATTGAGAAAAATTCTGAAAGGGGCCCATTATTTTTTTTTCCACTTAGGTGTGTGGCCTTGAAACGTTTGAAAACCACAGTTGCAGAGTGTGGTACAGTGGATAAACATGCATTGTTACAGAGTACAATGGTATTGAGAGTCATAGAGTAAAGTGGTGTACAGTGGAGAAGTGGAGTAGAGTGGAGTATTGTGTCAGAGTAGAGAGGAGTATAGTGGGCTGCAGTGGCATACAAAGAATAGTGTACAGTGTCATATGGTGGGCTGGAGTATCATAGAGCAGAGTGGAGCAGAGTATTGTACAATGCCATACAGAAAAGTAAGAACCGTGTTGTATATTGGAGTGAAGAAGTATAGGCAAGCGTAAAGTGCCAGAGAGTGGCATTGACTGTAGAAGAGTGTTGTAGAGTGGAGAAGCGTAGGGTAAAGTAGGGTGTGAAATAGTGGAGCTTCGCAGAGTGGTTTGTTGTATAGTAGCGCACAGTGAGGTACAGTCTTGTACAGTGGAGCAGAGTTGAGGGGAGAGGAGTGGTATAATTTAGTGTGGACTAAAGTACAATAGAGTGTATTGGTCTGTTGTAGAATGTTAGGGAGTGGAGTGTACTGGCATAGCGTAGGTAGTAAGCTATTATTAATTGGAGTGGGGTTTGTACAGTAGAGTGGAGTGCTGTGTCACATAGAAAAGTGTTGTAGAGTGGAATAGAGTGTTGTACTTTGGAGTTTACAGGCATAGAGTAGTGTATGGAGCTGGAAACGGGAGTGTATGGGGATAGAGTGAAGTAAAATGTTATAGAGTGCCGCAACATGTGGAAGATTTTTATGGAGTGGAGTAGAGTAGAGTGGCATACACTGTAGTGGCACAGAGAGGATTATGATAAAGTGAAGTAGCATACAGTGGAATAGCGTACAGTGGAAAACTGTACAGTAGAGTGTGGACGAGTGGAGTGGTATAAAGTAGAATAACATAGAGTGAAGAGGCATAGAGTGGATTAAGGTACAGTGGGTTAGAATAGAGTGGGGTGGTGTACATTGAAGTGCCATAGTGTAGAGTCAAGAAAACTGAAGTACAGTAGAGTGGAGTGTTGTGTCATACAGTACCTGAAACTGCTGTAAAGTGGAGTAATGTGTAATACAATAGAGTATATGGGCATAGAGTTGAGTGCAAAACTTGTCAGTGGATGTTATGGTTGATAGAGTGGAGTAGAGTCTAGTAGAATGGCATAGAGTGTAGTAGAGTTTTGTAAAGTGGAATATGATAGAGTGGAGAAGAGAACACTATAGTGGAGTAGAGTGGAGTACTGTAAAGTGTACTAGCATATAGTGTAGAAGCCTAAAGTGGAGTGGTATAAAGTGTAATAGCATATAGTTCAGTAGAATACAGCGGAGCGGCGTACAGTGAAGTGTTTTAGCCATGGTGTATTGTGGAATGCTGTAAAGTGTAATAACATACAGTGGAGTAGCAGAGAGTTGTGTGAGGTACAGTGGAATACCATACAGTAGAGGGACAAAGAGCAAAGTTTTGCACATTGTCATAGTGTAGAATGGATTGGAGTAGAACAGTGCAGAGTGGAGTGCCATACAGTGAAGTGGTGTGGACTGAAGTAGTGTACAGTAGAGTGGTTTAGAGTTAAATATCATATAATGAAGTGGCATAGAATAGAGTGGCATCCAATGGACTAGCGTAGAACGGAGTTTCATAGAGTTGAGTGGTGTACACTGGAGTGGCTGAGACTTGAATAGCGTTTAGTGGAGTAGTGTACTGTGCAGTAGCGTACAGTGAAGTGGTATAGATTGGGATGGTATACACTGGAATGGGATAGAGTGTAACAGCATTAAGTTGAGCGGGGCACAGTGGATTGGCATCCAATGGAATAGAATAGAATGGAGTGGGGTGGAGTGGAGTGTCATACACTGGAGTGGCATAGAGTTGAGTAGAATAGAGTGGAGTGGTGTGCCATACAGTGGAATTGCAGAGAGTGAAATAGCATACCCTAGAGTAGTGTGTAGCAGTGTGGCATACAGTGAAGGGGCATACACTGAAGAAGTGGAGAGTGGAGTAGCATGCAGTGTGATAGCATAGGGTAGACTGGCATAGAGTTTAGTTGTGCACTGTATACTAGTGTAGAGTGTAGTGCCATAGAGCAGAGTGTTCTACAGTGGATTGCGCATAATGGAATGGTGCAGACTGGAGTGATGTACAATGGCATGGAATAGAGTGTAATAGCATACAGTGGAGTGCTATACGTTTGAGTGAGGTCCAATTGATTAGTGTAGAATGAAGGGGCATACATTGGAGTGTTACACACTGAAGTGGCGTAGAGTGGAGTTGTGTACAGTAGAGTGGCATACAGTGGAATAGCATACACTGAAGTGTTGTAGAGTGTAGTGGCATGCAGTGGAATAGAGTAGAGTGGCGTACAGTAGAATGATGTAGAGTGGAATAGCATATAGTAGAGCAGCATCCAGAGGGTGGTATAGAGTGGTGTGATGTACACTGGAGTGGTGTACATTGGCGTTGTGTACAGTGTACTAAAGTAGAGTGGGGTGGCCCAGAGTAGAGTCTTGTACAATGGAGAGGTGTAGAGTGGAGCAACGTAGAGTGGAATAGCACATAATGGAGTTGCCACAGTGGCACGGCATGTCGATGATTTTGAAATTTAGCAGCAATGTGCATCATGGTGTGCAGAGTAATGCAAAACAGTGTTGCCTTGCGTTTCTCTAGATTTATGAACCAATGCAGGGCCTCTCGTGGTGGCCTTGCATTCCACTGTGAATTTGACTTAATTTGATTTAATTATTGCACTGCCTATGTGACACCCTGAATGATGCAAGGGTACCAAAATCCATTAATACTGGTAGACCTTAGTTACATTTTGGTTAGTGGTATATTGTGATAACTTTGCAGTATATCATGGTACATGGTGATGATAAGTCAGTATATAATTTGATAATGGCTGTTTCTTGAGAATGAAAAGACAACCATATTGTTTTTACTACACTTTGGATTTGTTCAGTACTAGGGCCTTAGATATGTGTAAGTAGTAGGTACCTACCTATTACCACTTTATTAAAGAGGTAGGGGAATGTCTTTATTTGTTTTCATATATGTTTAACTAAGGTAACAGACATGTTTCATGTAGTTTCACTAAATTAAATGAAAATCCATGAAAGTACTGTGGTGATAGATGTCAATAAACTTAAATGGCTATTAACTTAAAAAATACCATCTCTGCACCATAATATATAATCCTTTCAAATGTAAGGTAAATCTACTCAGCTCTTTTGCACTACATCAAATACAATAGTTTATGGAAGCTGCAATGGTGGAAAAACTTCTTTTTATAACTCGTGCCCTGAGGTAACTATAACTCGCACCCCCGCCATGCACAGGTATGTTATCAATAATTTTACTGCAGATCTTACGGTGACTTTATCAATGAGGTTATCAAAGATGTCAAGAGTGCTGTTATTTGTGGGATAATTAGCAGTGCATGCTGAGGGTGCCACTTAAAGTTACCTTAGAGCATGAGTTATAGTTACTTGAGGTAACTCTTACTATAACTAGTGAATTTCTATGGTTTGTACATTTAAAATGTGGCCCTAGCTATAATGTCCTTGTAACCTTTGTTTTTTTTTAAGTGAATATATATATCGATGTATATGCTTCCTCATAGAGTCCTCTTCGAAACTTGTGACACAGCAGCACAAAGTTGCAGTGAACCCGGTGTACAATGCCCAATAAAACAATATCCAAGGGTTAAGTTGTGCTGTATATTTATTAAAGGTGCTCACATGTTAAACAGGATAATGGCCAATGCATTTCTGCATCATGCCTTCAACAGGGCCTCACAAGCATTCCTCGTAAACCTTATAATGCATAGTACTTCCTTCAAATCAATTAGCCAACCACTAGAACACCTCACATCATACCAACAAGGATTAAAGTAACCCTTTCCAGCCTTCATTTTGACTGTAGTCGATGGTGAACACATGATTGTACAAGCAATAGCACCTTTCAGTGTCACAGGAGCCAATGTTTCTAATTACCAGTCTGTCAGTAGATTGTAAAAGGGTTAATAGAAACTAACAAAAAGACTAACAAAAACCATACACAAAATCAGTGCACCATGGACAACATGATTTTGCCTAGCTTTATAAAAACATAACGCAATTTGAAAGAGTCCAACTACTCGTAAACACTTTAATAATATACATCAAATCCCAAAGTGATATTTACAGCACAAAAACTCTATTGTTCATTTCAAACTCTCCCACGTTGTTCAGTGTTCCATTAAAACAGCACATTTAATAAGGAATTATCCCTCATAGTCCCATAGTACCTTAGCCAAAATTCATATGTCCCCAATGCTCCAGCAAAGTCACACTTGTTATTCGTCAGGTAATTGTTAATGATGGTTCATAGCCCTATAATCAATATATCAAGGATACGTCAGTAAATTTACATGTGCCATACCTAAAACATCATTATTATAATTTGACATAAAATCATATGGAAAAATAACATAATGTTCATAAAAGACTGATGTAGATGATTCAAGAGCAAATGTCAATATACCCTCAATGCTACAATAAAGTGAAACGTGCTGTTCATATAGAGTAATGCTGTTGTAAAAATCATAAAAAGCATGTGGAAAAACCCATACTTTCCATAAACAATTGATGTAGCTGATTCATGAGCAATGGTCAATATACCCTCAAAGCTGTTTCCAAATAAACAAATGTTATTTCAATCATGACCTCTTTCCAAATCAACATATGTTATTTCACTCCAGGTGCATGGTATTCAGGATTTAAATACCCCATATGGGCTATTTATCCACCTGTCACTCCTAATTCAATCATTGCACAATCCCACAGGAAGAATCATAGCTCCTATGTGATTCCAATATCAGTGAAAATGTCGAAAAGTGGTTGTGCCATATTTTCTCAAAGTGTCTTGTGCTATTCTCTCAATCATGGTTCAGTTCATCAATACCACTATCCAACAGGTCCTTAAATTAAAATAAATGTTACACCCTTTGGAGACAATCTAAGTCAGACACCAATAATCAAAGCTACTCCATTTTTCCTTTCTGTGTTTTCCCTCCCTTACCTATTTCCATACCTGCATCTCTGCATCTTAATCTCCTACACCTTGAGTGCTATACATTTATATATTTTCATGTATATATATTTAGAGAGAGAGATAGCTGGATGGATATAGATAGATAGATAGATAGATAGATAGATAGATAGATAGATAGATAGATAGATAGATAGATAGATACTAACAAAACAAAGGTTGCAGGGGCTTTGCAGTTGGGATCAGATTTTGCACACACAAAACCATAGATATTCAGCTGTTTTTGTTAGTTTTTTCAAGTAACTATCACTCTGGCCCGTAGGGGAACCATAACTCGTGCCCCTGCCATGCACAGTTTTCTCATCAATAATTTTGACTGAAAATATCACAGTGATATTATCAATGATGTCATAGAAGATGTCATGATTTATATATGTGTTGCAATTAAAAGTACATAGTGAGGCCGTGAGTTTCAGCTACCTAAGGGCATGAGTTATAGTTACTTGAAATAACTAACTTTAACTGAATTTCCATGGATTTGTGCATGTAAATTCTGATCTTAACTATACAGTTCCTGTAATCTTTTGTTTTTTAGTGAATTTCCAGGATTTGTTAAATGTCGATTCCTAACTATAACGTCCCTGTAACATTTGTTTTTTCAGTAAATTTCTGTGGGTTTCTTTAACGTAGCAGCCACTCCCCCCTGTGCATCCAAAACCTCTCCATGCACGGCCCTATCGTCAACCCCCAATGTACATCCAACCCCACTCCATGAGGGAAAAGTAAGGAGAAGACTATACTATAGTCTATACTATGGGGGTGATTCTAACCCTGGCGGTCGGTGTTAAAGCGGCGGCCAACCCGCCAACAGGCTGGCGGTCAAAAAAATGGAATTCTGACCCTGGCGGGAACCGCCAACACAGACAGCCACTTTAACACTCCGACCGCCACGGCGGTACAAACAAACAGCGCGGCGGTCACCGCCAACAGGCAGGCGGCAGACAATGTACCGCCCACACTATCACAACTCACCAATCCGCCACCTTTTCCGGGGCAGGAGCACCGCCGATAAAAACATGGCGGAAACAGACTACGAACGGGAAAACGCACACCACTACGCACTCCAGGAGGAAGGAGGACAGCATGGAACCCGAATTAAACATCCTACCTGCTCTCGTCTACCTTCTCATCTACTACGAGTACGAAGTCCGGCGCAGACGACAACGGTGAGTACTGCACCTACGACACACGGGAGGGGGAGGACGAAAGGTTACGGCCACACACATATGCGACCCCCCCCACCCCCAACTATGTACACACCAATGCAGAGCAACAAGTCACAGTGACACCACCCAAACACCCCTGAAAAATGCTGTGACATAATCAAATTTGGAATAAATATTTATGTACAAAAAAGCTCCTGAAAATTATCGTACAACCATGAAAGATATTTACAAGAAAACAAATGATATACACATCAGTGTATAACTGAAGTAACAAGTCCTGCACATCCTACGAATTCATCATGTCCGTGGGCCACAGTTTTGAGAAACAAGGGGAAAGCCCACACAGGAGACCTGAGTCCTTTGGAGAGAACACTGCAGGGGCATCAGATGTAAAAACTACAGGCACCTCAGGGGGAAGGGAAGGGGGGGGCACCACAGCCACATGAGTCCACGACGCCAGATCCACGAGGAGCCACCATGCCGACTGTACCATCCTGGGGAGTGCAAAGCCACAGTCTCTCAATGTCTCTACAGTGGGTGGGCTGCCCACTGTACCATCCTGGGGAGTGCAAAGCCACAGTCTCTCAATGTCTCTACAGTGGGTGGGCTGCCCACTGTACCATCCTGGGGAGTGCCAAGCCACAGTCTCTCAATGTCTCTACAGTGGGTGGGCTGCCCACTGTACCATCCTGGGGAGTGCCAAGCCACAGTCTCTCAATGTCTCTACAGTGGGTGGGCTGCCCACTGTACCATCCTGGGGAGTGCAAAGCCACAGTCTCTCAATGTCTCTACAGTGGGTGGGCTGCCCACTGTACCATCCTGGGGAGTGAAAAGCCACAGTCCATCAGGTGGATGACAGTCTCCACTGGTCAAGGAGGAGGCATGGTGGGCACAGTGAACCATAAACAGTGCTTGAGACGGCGGTGCCCAGCGGAGCGGTGCTTGAGAAGAAGGGCCCAGCGGAGCGGTGCTTGAGATGGCGGTGCCCAGCGGATCGGTGCTTGAGAAGAAGGGCCCAGCGGAGCGGTGCTTGAGATGAAGGGCCCAGCGGAGCGGTGCTTGAGACGGCGGTGCCCAGCGGAGCGGTGCTTGAGAAGAAGGGCCCAGCGGAGCGGTGCTTGAGATGGCGGTGCCCAGCGGAGCAGTGCTTGAGATGAAGGGCCCAGCGGAGCGGTGCTTGAGACGGCGGTGCCCAGCGGAGCGGTGCTTGAGAAGAAGGGCCCAGCGGAGCGGTGCTTGAGAAGAAGGGCCCAGCGGAGCGGTGCTTGAGACGGCGGTGCCCAGTGGAGCGGTGCTTGAGATGGCGGTGCCCAGCGGAGCGGTGCTTGAGACGGCGGTGCCCAGCGGAGCGGTGCTTGAGACGGCGGTGCCCAGCGGAGCGGTGCTTGAGAAGAAGGGCCCAGCGGAGCGGTGCTTGAGACGGCGGTGCCCAGCGGAGCGGTGCTTGAGATGAAGGGCCCAGCGGAGCGGTGCTAGAGACGGCGGTGCCCAGCGGAGCGGTGCTTGAGATGGCGGGGCCCTCTTCAGCGGTGCCTATCTTCACGGCGGGGCCCTCTTCAGCGGTGCTCTACTGCACGGCGGGGCCCTCTTCAGCGGTGCTCTTCTGCACCGCGGGCCCTGTTCAGCGGTGCTCTTCTGCACCGCGGGCCCTCTTCAGCGGTGCTCATCCAGCAGGTCAAGGGAGCCAGACCTGTGCTGCACTCCCTGCTCAGTCGCCCTCGGACCGTGACGTTTCTGGACCCTTCGGGGACGGACTCCTGGCCTCTTTAGTGTCCTCCTTCCCAGCTGGGATGTGACATGTGGGGTCCACCTTCCCCGCGCTACTGCTGCCCTTCCGCTCCTTTGATGGGGCTATCGGGCCCTTGCCTCCCCTAGATGGTGTGGCTGGTGAAGTGGCCGCACATTGCTCCTTGGGGGCAGCCGTGTCAGTCCTCGCACGGCGGCCCTTGTTTTTGCGGGTCCTCTTGCCGGGGGGGGGCTGGACGTGTCCTTGCTGCTGATCGATGTGTCACTGCTGGCAAAGGGTGGACTCCAGAACCCATGCACAACAGTGACACTCGAAGCTGGGCTGGTGGTGGCTGCGGTGCTCTTGGGACTCTTTGCAGATGGAGGGGGGAGCTCATCGGAGGGAAAGAGGTTAAGATTAGCCAGGAAAAGCTTTTTAGGTCCAAGGTAAAGGGTAGGAGAAGTGGTGATGGGAGTGGAGGAAGAGGATGTGGTTGTAGGAGAGTCAGGTGTGCTGTCATTGGGTGAAGGTGCTGGTGCTGTAGGCTGACGTGAGGTGGATGGCTGTTGGGTGGGTGGCTGCCTGCGTTTGTGTGTCTTGGAAGAGGGGGTGACAGACACAGTGGGAGAGGACACAGGGGACGTGTAAATGGCAGTGGGGGTGGTGACTGCACGAGTGTGGACTGTACTGGAGGGTGAGGTGGTGATGGAAGCACTGGCTGATGTTGGGGTGCATGCAGGTGTGAGTGTAGATGTCACAGGGAGGGAGGAGGGAGACGAGGAGGAGGGGGACACAGAGGTGGTTGTGACTGCTGGAATGTCTGCATCTGTGTGTTGCTTGGGTGAGTGTTTGTGGGATCTGTGGTGCTTGTGTCTGGATGAGCTGCTCTTGGGTGTGGAGGTGTGTCCAGGCTGGTCTGATGGTGTGGATGGGATAGGCTGAGGAACAGGAGACAGAGACAGGCTGGAGGCAGTCAGAAGAGGGAGGCTGGAAACAGGGACAATGGCTGCCGTCAGTGCTGAGGCCAGAGCAGTGAACGCTCGTTGATGGGCAGCCTGACCCGAATGAATGCCCTCCAGGTACGCATTGCTCTGTTGCACCTCCCTTTGCACACCCTGGATGGCATTCAAAAGGGTAGTCTGCCCAACAATGAGCGTCCTCACCAGGTCAATGAGCTCCGCACTGAGGGCAGCAGGGGCAACAGGGGCAGGGGCAGGGGCTGAGGTGCCTGGGGCGAAGGAGACGCGCGCCTTCCTGGGCGAGCGGGCACGGAGCGTAGGCTGAGGGGCTGCTGGGAGGGCGGTGCTGGTGCGCTGGGTGGCGGCTGTACCTGTAGAGGCGGGGGGCCCGGATGTTGCCGCCACCGCTAGGGAGCACCCATCCGAGGACGTGTCTGAGTCGCTGGTCTCACCACCGGTCCCCGTTGTGGTGCTCCCCTCGCCCTCCGGATCACTGGTGCCCTCGGTGTCTGTTCCTGGGCCCACCGGGGCCTTGTGTCCTGCAGCTCCCTCGTGCTCCGATGCCAAATCTCCTCCGCCTGATGATGCTAATGCACACATGCACAAGAAGATGAAGAGAAAGGGTGGGGGGAGAAAAAAGAAGACCAGGTTGAGTGCATGCAATGTCAACACCGTTGGCGGAGAGGACAGACACAGGAGCCTCATGCACTAAGCCGCGCATTCGGGGTACACTACTCAGTACTACTGACTAGGACAACAGGCCAAGAGACGTCAAACGCGCACATGGGTGATGCTGGACCATCAATGGCTGTACTTGTCACCCTACAGAGGTGGGGGCCGGGGGCACAGGGCCATGCCTAAGGGAGAGGACTACACTACAGAAAGCGCCCTGGCCTAATGTCACCCACAGCCCTCCTCCCCCACCCAGACGCCTCCACTGCGCAGAAAGATAGGAGAATGTGCTGATACTCACCCCCTTGTGTCTGCTGTGATGTCTTAAAGCGCCCATCCAATTCAGGGTAGGCCACCGCCAGGATCCGGGACATCAGGGGGGTCATGGTGCGACTGGCACCCCTCCTAGGTTGGGAGGCCATCCCCAGCAGTGTTTCTGCAGTCTTCCTTGTTCCGCGGCGGATGTCCTCCCACCTCTTGCGGCAGTGGGTGCCCCGTCTGTTGTGGACCCCCAAGTTCCGGACTTCCTTGACGATGGCACGCCAAATCTCGATCTTCTGATGGGCGCTGACCTATTTTACATGTACAGGGTGGAAAGGAGGAAATCATCAATGACCTGCATGTTAGATGTAATTGCCCCCCCCCCCACCAACTTTGCCATATGGCACATGCTCTCATCTGTCGTGCGTTGCACTCCTCATTCGCCCCACACCCCACCAACTTACATCCACCCCAATCCACACAGGCATAGCCCATTCCATGTGCACCCGGTGTACTCACTTGTTGGTCTGGAGGACCGTAGAGTAGCGCATACTGGGGGAGGACCCCATCCACGAGCTTCTCCAACTCTTCAGACGTGAAGGCAGGGGCCCTTTCCCCAGTCGCAGCAGCCATTGTCACTTCCAGACCGAGGTCACAGCAGCACTTGCAGTATAGGTCCTCTCCTGTGGATGATCAGGTCTCGAGTGATCAATCAGCTAGGAAATGGCGGTCACGCCCGCGGCGGTGCGTACCGCGGCGGTGCGTACTGCGACCGCCGGCGCACATCGTCATTGGCTCCTGAAACCCATAGGGTTCAATGTTAACCAATGCGGCTTTGCGCCGCGGTCTTC
Source organism: Pleurodeles waltl (assembly GCF_031143425.1). Classification (NCBI taxonomy): domain Eukaryota; kingdom Metazoa; phylum Chordata; class Amphibia; order Caudata; family Salamandridae; genus Pleurodeles; species Pleurodeles waltl. Next base: position 362,448,557 of record NC_090449.1, on the reverse strand, counting down.
GACCGCCTACCGCCACGGTGTGCCCCGCCAGCGCATTGACCTCACATCCCATTGTCCCACTTCACAGGTCAGGCAGCCGCCATTTCAAGGGCCTACATGGCTTAATTTTGACTGCGACACACAGGCCTAGGCATTGCATTGCCACACATACACGTCTTTCAACCCATTGCCATTCTTTAACTGTGCAAGCTGTCTGTACGTACCTGTGGTTTGCCTGACTCTGTGCTCCATGTTGTCCTTCCTAGGCACCGTCCGCTGGGACTTGCGAGGAGAAGGACGAATCCTCGCGTGTACCGACCGCTGGTGGACCTGTCGACAATGGAAGAACGCCATATAATACTTCGATACAGACTTGACCGTGCCACTATCCATGAACTGTGTGCCCAGCTGGAGCCAGCCCTGATGTCCCCCATCCGCCAACCCACAGGGATTCCCCCTCTGGTGCAGGTTTTGTCAGTCCTCCATTTTTTGGCAAGTGGGTCATTCCAGACAACAGTGGCCATGTCATCTGGAATGTCTCAGCCTATGTTTTCAAAGATTTTGAGCAGAGTGTTGTCTGCCCTGATGAAACTCATGCGGAGCTACATCATTTTCCCAGAGGAGGGTGACTTGCCTACAGTAAATGGGTGATTTCTATGCCCTTGGACATATCCCCAACATCATTGGTGCCATTGATGGGACCCATGTGGCTTTGGTACCCCCAAAAGACGATGAGCAGGTGTACAGAAACAGGAAAAATTATCATTCGATGAATGTGCAGGTGGTCTGTTTGGCTGGCCAGTACATCTCCCATGTAAATGCCAAGTTCCCAGGGTCAGTGCATGACGCGTATGTTATGCGAAATAGCAGCATCCCCTATGTGATGGAGCAGCTACAGAGACAACGTGTGTGGCTAATTGGTGACTCTGGTTACCCCAACCTGCCTTGGCTACTGACCCCAGTGAGGAATCCCCGGACCAGGGCAGAGGAACGGTACAATGAGGCCCATGGGCGAACTAGGAGGATCATCGAAAGGACCTTTGGCCTCCTGAAGGCCAGGTTTAGGTGCCTGCATATGACAGGGGGATCCCTGATGTACTCACCAAAGAAGGTGTGCCATATCATCGTGGCCTGCTGTATGCTTCACAATCTGGCATTGCGACGTCAGGTTCCTTTCCTGCAGGAGGATGGTGCAGATGGTGGTGTTGAAGCAGCTGTGGAGCCTGCGGAGAGTGAAGAGGAGGAAGACTCAGAGGACGACACAGACAACAGGGACAGAGTAATAGAACAGTATTTTCAGTAGCACACAGGTAATAATCACCCATGCCATTTTACATTTCCTGAAAGCCTCCTGCATCTCAACTTTGTCGATTTCCCCCCAGAACTATAAACATGATGTTTGATTTTCCCTTCCCTTTTCTGTGCTGTATGAGCCACTGCGTGACCTCGGCTTGGTTGGCCATGGACTAATGCTAAGTTACCTCGGTATGTGTAATTCACAATGTTAAAAATACGTAATTGATATGTAATGTGTCATACATTTGTAAATAAGGCAGGCTGAGTCCTGATTGATTTCAGTGCAATGTGTGATTTATTATTAGTGCATAGATATTGGTACATGATAGTGAAACAGTGATGGGTGGGGGTGGAGTAATGTCCATGGCAGAGTCCAGTTCTCAGTCTGACAGGTGCATTGTCCATATGCCTGTGGCAGGATGGAGCAGGGGCAGTTCAAGGTTTGACAGGGTGGCAATGTTGAACAGTGGGAGGACTTCAGGGGGTATGTGATGCTGGCGGGGTCTTGACATCCTACTCTGTCGATTTTTTTGATCTCAGGCTCCTTTTGCGGGGTGGTTGTTGTTCAGCAGGAGGTGGGGTTCTGGTGGGCTGTCGTTGTGGTGGGGCCTCCTGTCCACTAGCGCCGGCGGAGGTGGTAGGCTGTTCCTGTTCCTGGCTAGTGACAGGGGCCCTGTGTGATGCCAAATGGTCCCGAAACGTGTCCTCTATACGGTTCAGGGCCTGGACTATGCTCCCCATAGCGGTTGAGATGTTGGTGAGTTGGTCGCTGAACCCCATGTAGCGTTGCTCCTGCTGTGCCTGGATCTCCTGGAACCTGGCCAGTACCGTCGCCATCGTCTCTTGTGAGTGGTGGTAGGCTGCCATGATGGTGGTGAGGGCCTCTTGGAGAGTGGGTTCCCTGGGCCTCTCCTCCCCCCCCTGTCGCACAGCAGCCCTCCAAGTTGCCCTGTTTCCCTGGGCCTCTGTCCCCTGGACGGTGTGCCCACTCCCACTGCCCCCAGGTCCCTGTTGTTGTTGGGTTGGTTGGTTACCCTGGGTGCCCTGTAGTGGTAGACACACCGCTGCTTGACCTGTCCTAGAGACAGAGGCATGGGACCGCTGGGTGGGAGCTGTGCTGTTGTTCCCAGAGGGGGTTGGGTCTGCAGTGGCCTGTGTCTGGGTGAGGGGAATCGACTGCCCAGAGGTCCCCGATGGTCCGGGCTGGTCATCAGGGTCCAGGTCGACAGAGCTGCTGTCATCACTAGGGGCCTGTTCCGGGGGTGGGATGGACATTTCTGGTCCGTCCTGACCGGTGTGTTGTCGTTCGGGTCCTGCATGGGGTAAGAGGGTATGGTTATTGTTTCTGTGTGTGCATTAGCTTGCGTTTTATGGGTGCCCTTGTCCCCCAGTGCTGGCATTCCCTTGGGGGAGGTGTTGTGGGGGTGTTTTGTGGGGGGGGGGGGATGGGTATGTGCAGTGGTCATGCTTAGGTGATGGGTGTCCATAGTTTGGGGATGGCATGCAGGGGTTGGTGTTGGGTGGGTTGTGCTGGAGAGACATTCTCAGGGAGGATGTGTGCTGGGGGGTTGGGGGTGAGGGTGGGGGTTAGCATGCTGGGGGGGGTGAAGTGGTTGGCCTTGTACTTACCAGAGTCCATTCCTCTGTGTACTCCAGAGAGGCCATCAGGATGCAGGATGTTTAGTACCTCTTGCTCCCATGCTGTGAATTCGGGTGGAGTGGGTGGGGGTCCCCCGCCAGTCTTCTGCACTGCGATGTTGTGTCGCGAGACCATCGATCGCACCTTCCCCCGTAGGTCGTTCCATCGTTTGCGGATGTCGTCCCTATTTCTGGGATGCTGTCCCACCGCGTTGACCCTGTCCACGATCCGCTGCCAGAGCTCCGCCTTCCTAGCTATCGTGGTGTGCTGCACCTGTGTGCCGAAGAGCTGGGGTTCAACTCTTATAATTTCCTCCACCATGACCCGGAGTTCTTGGTCCGAAAAGCGTGGGTGCCTTTGTGGTGCCATGGGGTGGTGTGTATGAGGTGTGGGGTGGTGTATGTGATGATGTGTGTGTTGGTGTGTGGTGCTTTGTGCTTCTATGTGGTGTGTGTGATGTTGTGGTGTGCCTCTGTGTGTCTGGCTCTCTATTCGCTGATGTGTCTCTCTCTCCTTCGTCTCTGGTTTTTGTTGGTAGGGGTTTGTGGGTGATGTGGGTGTGTGTTTTATATGGTATTGGATGTGTGGGAGTGGTGTGTGTATGTGTTTCAGGTGTGTGCCTTTCAAATTGTCCAATGTGGTAGGGGTTTGTAAAGGTGTGTGTATTTTGACCGCGGCGGTGTGTACCGCCAATGGAATACCGCGGTTGAATGACCGCCGCGTGGATTTGCGGGTCATAATGGGATGGGCGTATTTCTGTTGGCGTGGCGGTGGAGGTTTGGTCTACTCCAGTTTACCGCTGGCCGCTGATGTGGCGGACTGCAGTGGAGGGCGGATTTTTGGAGGTTTTGCAGTTGTGGGTCAGAATGTCCGTGGCGGCTGGCCGCGGTGGTATTGTGGCGGCCTTCTGACTGGCGGTAAGTGGCTTTTACCGCCGAGGTCAGAATGACCTCCTATGTGTACTATATTTGAAACTGTCTTGAAGATTCTTCAAATGGCGGTAAAGTTATTAACACAACAAAAAACACTTTGTCAACAGGAATTAGATCCTAACTGTAACTACCTACTGGCTATTTGCCTGAACACGGAAGAGGGAGAGATAGTACCAAGAAACTATGACAACTTGAATCGAGATACATAATTCAGTTAAAATATTTGGCCAGAATAATTATAAATATCTTCATGTTCATTTTTAAACTGACCTGTCTGTCATTTACTTTTCCCAGCCCATCTTTAGAACTCATATTCAGGCATTACTATCAGTCAGCAACAATCGTTTTGTCATCTCCATTGCTAAATTGTTGAGTTTAGCACTTACTTATATGACACTTTCAAAGAAAAATGATTGTCAATTATGCTTCAATTTAATGTAACTACTACATTTTAATCAATTGTTGTAATACATTTGATTTCCTGTTAGGGCCATGCCTGGCTTATTGGTTCAATGTTTAGGTACTGGACCCTCTAACTATCAATTTTGATATTTTAAATATGGAATTACCATGCCATATATATGACGATGATGGCAAGTAAGCCACTCCTGCCAAATAACTTGAGTGCACGGTGTGTCTCGCGTACGCTGTACATTCAAAGCTGGTTCACAAATCCTCCATTCGGAAAGGAATAACCAGCACACCAAATTCTTCAGACAAAATAATGGCACAAACTACACACAACGTGCTTCAGCTACATTGTAGCCTTTGTCAAGTTAGAGGGCACTTATACGCTCACATAACATAACCCCAAAAGTTAATAAACAGTGAAAACATACTACCATGGCCCCAGGTAAGCTCAGACCTAACAATGAATAGCAATAATACAAAACAATTTAATTTAATTAAGATGACATGCCAAGATATTCATATGACGGTGATTGGTAATTAAATGCAATTGTATCTCAGTAAAATAAGCCTGAAAAATCCTAAGGGGCAAACTACAAATCCTCGAGAATAACATAAATAAACATAAATTAACAAGGGAGCTTCCTGAACCCAGTGTGTGAAGTGCTGAAAGTGAATAACAAATACATATTGTAAACCCTACTCCATAAGTGCACATCCAAGAGGGTGTTGATCCGAAAAAGGGCAGTACGCAGGTACATGGCATATATCAGTTAGTCAGTTCCCATAAATAAAAGGGCATGTATACATGTGACTAAAGTGCTTTTCATGAAAAATATCCACCAATTACTGAAAGCATGCTCGAACATAACGTAGGGATGGGCCATAACATTTTTTTTTACACTGGGCATGTTCCCTAATGATAAGGTAGAGACCTGTCAACAATATTCTAGCAATAACAATAAATACAAGATGAATCTGATGAGTTAAGTAATTCTGCAATCGTTTAATTATTTTCCCAATCGCTGTGAACACATTCCATAACAATAATATATACATGTGCCAAAATAACCTAATCCCAAATTGCCATATTTGCAGTGACAGTACTCCATTGGCAGAGGGTTAGGGCAACTCATTAGACAATCACCAGAGATTCAGCCCTTAATCAAAGGTTAAACCTTGTATAGGAAAATCAGGTTGTTCATTGTATGCGTCCATACTATGGTTTTCATATAAATAATTGATCCACAATCACTATACAATATGTAGCCCCTAAATATAGACACTGATCCTAATCTAGTTCCTTCCCAAAAGAGGACCAGTGCATAACAGGCAACCAACCTGAGTCTTATTCGCCAAAGAGGCAAATGCAAATCAGTCATCCGTTTGAGCAATGCATACCCTGGTAGGAGACCCTCCAGTCCCCACTATGGGTAAATGTGGCAATGTGCTCATAATGACTTAATGAAACAAAAAGCAATAAAAGGCAATAAAAAGAGAAGCAATCTGGATCACATGAATGGCTTAAATGACTATGGCCCTCATTACAACCCTGGCGGACGGTGTTAAAGCGGCGGTAAAACCGCCAACAGGCCGGCGGTAAAAAATGTGCAATTACGACCGTGGCGGAAACCGCCAACAAAGACAGCCACTTTAACACTCAGAACGCCACAGCAGTACAAACATACAGCGCGGCGGTCACCGCCAACAGACAGGCGGGAGACAATGTACCGTCCACACTATTATGACAGGCCAATCTGCCACCTTTTCCGGGGCGGATTCACCGCGGATAAAAACACGGTGTAAACAGGAATTTCAAAGGGAAAACGCTCACCTCATCACACTCCGCGAGGAACGAGGACACCATGGACCCGGAACTCCAAATTCTACCTGCGATAGTCTTCCTGCTCCTGTACCAGGAGCACGAACGCCGGCGGTGAAGACAACGGTGAGTACTGCACGTACGACATAGGGGAGGAGGGAGGGAAAAAACAGGGACACACACATGCAACACCCCCACCCCCACCCTCACCCACTACAACACACACACTAATACATGTTGATACATAACAGTTACACCCCCCAAGCCCCCTGGAAGAATGCAAAGACAAAAGGAAATGATTGTAACCATTGTAATCTATTAAAATACAGTACTCCAAAATAAATATACACTATAAACAAATATATACACCAATAATACAAGTCCAGGTATTGTACCATTTATAGTCCGTGGACCACTGGGCCCAAAATGCATGTGCGAGGCCCACACTCGATACCAGATCAAAACAGAGAGAACACTGCAGGGGCATCAGATAGAAATACAGCAGGCACCTCAGGGGGAAGGGAAGGGGGGGCACCTCAGCCGGATGAGTGCACGAAGCCAGATCAACGAGGGGGCTCAATGCCCACTGTTCAATCCTGGGGAGTGCAAAGCCACAGTCTCTCAAGTCTCTACAGTGGGCAGTTTGCCCATTGTTCAATCCTGGGGAGTGCAAAGCCACAGTCTCTCAAGTCTCTACAGTGGGTGGGGTGCCCACTGTTCAATCCTGGGGAGTGCAAAGCCACAGTCTCTCAAGTCTCTACAGTGGGTGGGTTTCCCACTGTTCAATCCTGGGGAGTGCAAAGCCACAGTCTCTCAAATCTCTCCAGTGGGTGGTTTGCCCACTGTTCAATCCTGGAGAGTGCAAAGCCACAGTCTCTCAAGTGGATAACAGTCTCCACTGGTTCTGAAGGGGGACTGGTGCCCAGAGTGCTTCATCCTGTGAAGGACAGAGGTAGTGGAAGGATGTCTCCACTGGTTCTGGAGGGGGACTGGTGCCCAGAGTGCTTCATCCTGTGAAGGACAGAGGTAGTGGATGGATCTCTCCACTGGTTCTGGAGGGGGACTGGTGCCCAGAGTGCATCACTCACCCCATGACAGACCCAGTTGCGTCAGTGCCCCTGCCGCTCATGTGCTAGCGGTGCTTGAGTTGGCGGTGCCCTATCCAGCGGTGCTTGAGTTGCCGGTGCCCTGTTCAGCAGTGCTTGAGTTAGCAGTGCCCTGTTCAGCGGTGCTTGAATTGGTGGTGCCCTGTCCAGCGGTGCTTGAGTTGGCGGTGCCCTGTTCAGTGGTGCTTGATTTGGCGGTGCCCTGTTCAGCGGTGCTTGTGCTGGCGGTCCTTCATGGCCCAGCGGGGCTTGTGCTGGCGGTCCTTCATGGCCCAGTGGGGCTTGAGTTGGCGGTGCCCTGTTCAGCGGTGCTTGATTTGGTGGTGCCCTGTTCAGCGGTGCTTGAGTTGGTGGTGCCCTGTTCAGCGGTGCTTGATTTGGCGGTGCCCTGTTCAGCGGTGCTTGTTTTGGCGGTGCCCTGTTCAGTGGTGCTTGAGTTGACGGTGCCCTGTTCAGCGGTGCTTGAGTTGGCGGTGCCCTGTTCAGTGGTGCCTGATTTGGCGGTGCCCTGTTCAGCGGTGCTTGTGCTGGTGGTCCTTCATGGCCCAGCGGGGCTTGTGCTGGCGGTCCTTAATGGCCCAGTGGGGCTTGAGTTGGCGGTGCCCTGTTTAGCGGTGCTTGATTTGGTGGTGCCCTGTTCAGCGGTGCTTGAGTTGGTGGTGCCCTGTTCAGCGGTGCTTGATTTGGCGGTGCCCTGTTCAGCGGTGCTTGTTTTGGCGGTGCCCTGTTCAGCGGTGCTTGTGCTGGCGGTCCTTCATGGCCAAGCGGGGCTTGTGCTGTTGGTCCTTCATGGCCCAGCGGGGCTTGAGTTGGCGGTGCCCTGTTCAGCAGTGCTTGTGCTGGCAGTCCTTCATGGCCCAGCGGGGCTTGTGCTGGCGGTCCTTCATGGCCCAGAGGGGCTTGAGTTGGCGGTGCCCTGTTCAGCGGTGCTTGATTTGGCGGTGCCCTGTTCAGCGGTGCTTGAGTTGGCGGTGCCCTGTTCAGCGGGTCTTGTGCTGGCGGTCCTTCATGGCCCAGCGGGGCTTGTGCTGGCGGTGGCCTCCTGGGCAGCTGGGCTGGGGCTGGTGGGGCCCTCCTGGGCAGCTGGGCTGGGGCTGGTGGGGCCCTTCTGGGCAGCTGGGCTGGGGCTGGCGGGGCCCTCCAGGGCAGCTGGGCTGGGGCTAGCGGTGGCCTCCTGGGCTGTGGGAATTGGGCTGGCGGTGGCCTCCTAGGCAGCGGGGATGATGGCGGTCTTCTCCGCCGTGCTTCTCTTCCCAGACTTGCCGGGTTTCTTGTGGCCCTTCCCCACCTTGGGAGGTGTAACAGCTGACTCCACACTCCCAATTGGACCCCAGGGAGCGGCTTTGGTGACTGGAGTCTTCCCCCTCTCCCGCCGGGCACTGGCCAACTTCCGATGCTTCACGGGGGGGACTGGCTGTGCTGTGGCTCCGTGCCACACTGGCTGTCCTGGTGGCCGGTGCACTCCACATACCTGTGACTACAGGCACCACTGGTCCCGGAGATGTTGTGGCTGAGGTGCTGCTTGGGGACCTATGAGATGATGGGGTGGGGGAGGTGTGGGAAAAAGGTCAAGGCTGGACAGGAAAATTCTATTGGACACACTGGGACGGGTAGCTGGAGGGGGTTTGGGAGTGGAGGAAGAGGTGGTGGTAGTAGGAGGTGTACGTTTGGTGACTTTGGGTGCGGGTGCATGCGATGGAGGCTGTCGTGAGGTGGATGGCTGTTGGGTGGGTTTGTGCCTGCGTTTGTGAATCTTGGGAAGGAGCGTCACAGACACACTGGGAGAGGACACAGGGGACGTGTGAATGGTAGTGGGGGTGGTGACTGCACGCGAGCGGGGTGTGCTGGTGGGTGTGCTGGTGAGGGACGTAGTGGCTGTAGAGGTAGTGCATGCAGGTGTGTGTGTAGACAAGACTAGGAGGGAGGAGGGAGACGACGAGGAGGGGGACTCAGTGGAGGCAGTGGATGTTGGTGTGTCTGCATGTGTGTGATGCTTGCGTGAGTGCCTGTGGGATGTGTGGTGCTTATGTTTGCCTGAGCTTCCCTTGTGTGTTGAGGTTTGTGCATGCTGGTCTGATGGTGTGTTTGGGATCGGCAGAGGTACAGGGGATTGGGTCTGGGTGATGGAAGTTGGAGGGGGGAGGGTAGACACAGGGACAATGGCTGCCAACAGTGCTGAGGCCAGAGTTTGAAAAGCTCGGTGAAGGGCCGCCTGACCAGAATGAATGCCCTCCAGGAATGCATAAGTTTGTTGCAACTGCCTTTCTACACCCTGGGTGGCATTCAAAATGGTAGACTGCCCAACAGTGAGTGACCTGAGGAGGTCAATGGCCTCCTCACTGAAGGCAGCAGGGGTGACAGGGGCAGGGGCTGAGGTGCCTGGGGCGAAGGTAATGCCCACCCTCCTGGGTGAGTGGGCACGGGGCAAAGGCTGAGGGGCTGCTGGGAGGGCGGTGCTGGAGGGGGAAGTGGCAGCTGTACCTGTAGATGCGGGGGGCACAGATGGGCCCACCACCGCAAGGGAGCTCCCATCAGAGGAGGAGTCCGTATCGCTAGTGTCAGCTCTTGTCCCTGCAATGGAGGTCCCCTCGCCCTCCGTCCCACTGGTGAATTCGGAATCCGTAGTGTCACCCTCCAGGGCCATGTGGGATGCAGCTCCCTCCTGCTTCGGTGCCACTGCTCCTCTGGCTGATGATGCTATTGCACACAAGTACAGGGAGACCACAAAAAGGGGGGGGGGAGACAGAAGAAAGACATGTTCAGTGCATGCAATATTGCTACCATTGGCGGACACGACAGACACAGAAGACCCCTGCACTATGCTGCGCACTTGGGCCCATATTTATACTTTTTGACGCAAAACTGCGCTAACGCAGTTTTGCGTCAAAAAAATTAGCGCCGGCTAACGCCATTCTGAAGCGCCATGCGGGTGCCGTATTTAAGCAATGATGTTAGCCGGCGGCGCTGCCTGGTGTGCGTGGAAAAAAACGACGTACACCAGGCAGCGCCGGCGTAGGGGGATATGGGGCTTGGGCGTCAAGAAATGGGGCAACTCAGGTTGAGGCAATTTTTTTGCCTCAACCCGATTTGCGCCATTTTTTTTCACTCCCAACCCCCATAGAAATGACTCCTGTCTTAGCAAAGACAGGAGTCATGCCCCCTTGCCCAATGGCCAGGCCCAGGGGACTTATGTCCCCTGGGCATGGTCATTGGTCATAGTGGCATGTAGGGGGGCACAAATCAGGCCCCCCTATGCCACAAAAAAATATTTAAAAAAACACTTACCTGAACTTACCTTAATGTCCCTGGGATGGGTCCCTCCAGCCTGGGTGTCCTCCTGGGGTGGGCAAGGGTGACAGGGGGTGTCCCTGGGGGCATGGGAGGGCACCTCTGGGCTCCTTCAGAGCCCACAGGTCCCTTAACGCCTGCCTTTTGCAGGCGCTAAAAAACGGCGCAAAAGCGGCCGTACGTCATTTTTTTTTACCCGCCCACTCCCGGGCGTGAATTTTGCCCAGGAGTATAAATCCCCTGTGTCCTCTTCCAGTGTGTCTGTTAGGCCACCTCCCAAGGTACACAAACGCAGCCACACACCCACCAAACAGCCATCCACCTCACGACAGCCTCCAGCCCATGCACCTTCACCCAAAGTCAGCAAACGTACACCTCCTACAACCACAACCTCTTCCTCCACTCCCAAACCCCCTCCAGCTACCCGTCCCAGTGTTCCTAAGAAACTTTTCCTGGCCCGCCTTGACCTCTTTCCCTCACCTCCCCCACCCCGTCATTCTCCTAGGGCCTGACTCTCCAGGTCCCAACCTAGCACCTCAGCCACAACATCATCGGATTATGGAGTGCACCAGGCAGCAGGGCAGCCAGTGTGGCAAGGAGCCACAGCACGGACAGTCTCCCACCAGTCAAGCATCAAAAGTTGGCCAGTGCCCGGCGGGAGAGGGGAAAGAAACCAGCCACCAAAGCCACTCCCAGGGGTACAGTTGGGAGTGTGGAGACAGCTTCGACACCATCCAAGGTGGGAAAGGGGCACAGTAAAACCAGCAAGTCTGGGAAGATCAGCACAGCGGACAAGACCGCCAGCAGCCACACTGTCCAGGAGAAGACCGCCAGCAGCAGCCCCGCTGCCCAGAAAGTGATCGCCAGCAGCCCGCTGCCACAGACAAGACCACTAGCTGCAGCCCCGCTGCCCAGGGGGCGACCGCCAGCAGCCCGCTGCTACAGACAGGACCGCCAGCAGCAGCCCCACTGCCCAGGGGGCGACCGCCAGCAGTCCCGCTGCCACAGACAGGACCGCCAGCAGCAGCCCTGCTGCCACAGACAAGACTGCCAGCAGCCCTGCTGCCCAGGGAGCGACCACCAGCAGCCCCGCTGCCCAGGAAGCGACCACCACCAGCCCCGCTGCCACAGACAGGACCACCAGCAGCAGCCCCGCTGCCCAGGAAGTGACCGCCAGCAGCCACACTGCCACAGATAGGACCACCACCAGCTGAACCGCTGCCCAGGACACTGCCGCCAGCAGCCACGCAGGCCAGGACAAGACCGCCACCAGCTGAACCGCTGCCCAGGACACCGCCGCCAGAAGCCCCGCAGGCCAGGACAAGACTGCCACCAGCTGAACCGCTGCCCAGGACAACACTGCCAGCTGCCCTGTAGGCCAGTCAGCACCAATGATCCCGACGCTACTGAGTCGGCCACGAGCAGGATGATGCACTCTGGGCACAAGGCCCCCTCCAGAACCAGTGGAGAGATACATCCACTAACTGAGTCCTTGCATGGTGAAGCACTCTGGGCACAAGACCCCCTCCAGAACCAGTGGAGTATCACATCCACTACCTCAGTCCTTGACAGGATGAAGCACTCTGGGCACAAGGCCCCCTCCAGAAACCAGTGGAGACTGTTATCCACTTGAGAGACTGTGGCTTGCCACTCCCCAGGATTGAACAGTGGGCAACCCACCCACTGTAGAGACTTGAGAGACTGTGGCTTTCCACTCCCCAGGATTGCACAGTGGGCAAACCAACCACTGTAGAGACTTGAGAGACTGTGGCTTTGCACTCCCCAGAATTGCACAGTGGGCAAACCACCCACTGTAGAGACTTGAGAGACTGTGGATTTGCACTCCCTAGGTTTGCACAGTGGGCAAACCACCCACTGTAGAGACTTGAGAGACTGTGGCTTTGCACTCCCCAGGATTGAACAGTGGGCATGGAGCCGACTTGTGGAACCGCTGAGGTGCCCCCCCTTCCCTTCCCACTGAGGTGCCTGTTTTATTTCTATCTGATGCCCCTGCAGTGTTCTCTCCGTTTTGATCGGGTATTGAGTGTGGGCCTCGCCCATGCCTTTTGGGCCCACTGATCCACAGACTATGATGGTGGAATCCCTTGTACTTGTGTTCTTGGTGTATATAATTGTATATAGTATAAATGTATGTATTTGTAAATATTTTTGATGTATGTAATTGAATATATCACAATTATTCGACTCATTTTCTTTTGTCCTTGCATTCTTCTAGGGGGGGTTGGGGGTGTAATTGTTATGTATCAATATGTATTAGCATGTGTGTTGTAGTGGGTGAGGGTGGGGGTGTTGCATGTGTGTGTCACTCTCTTTTCCCTCCCCCCCGGGTCGTTGGTGCAGTACTCACCGTTGTCTTCGCCGCCGGCGTTCGTGCTCCTGGCAGAGGAGCAGGAAGATAAAGGCTGGCAGGATCTGGAGCTCGGGTCCCATGGCATCCTGATTCCTCGTGGGTTGTGTAGAGGTGAGCGTTTTCCCTTCGAAGTCCTGTTTCCGCTGTGTTTTTGTTTGCGGGGAATCCGCCCCGGAAAAGGTGGTGGAATGGTGGGTTGTAATAGTGTGGGCGGTACATTGTCCCCCGCCTGTCTGTTGGCGGTTACTGACGCGGTGTTTGTTTATACCGCCGTGGCGGTCGGAGTGTTAAAGAGGCTGTCTATGATGGCAGTTTCCGCCACAGTCGTAATTCCAGCTTTTTCCCGCTGGCCTGTTGGCGGTTTTACCGCCGCTTTAACTCCGACCGCCAGGGTTGTAATGGCCACCAAAGTATTTTTACTTCTTTTATCCTTCATGCATGCACTTTCACTTTAAAAAACAAAGGGACATAGTTAAGAAAAGTGGTGCTGCATCCAAAGCACAGTGACTTTTCTAGTGCCCTTTCGCACCCCCCTACATCCACCATGTGTGCACAGGCATATTGTGGTGCAAGGGGTTACAAAGTGACGCAGTGCATGTATTGTGCCACCTGGTAGATATGGCACTGAGATTTCTGAAGCCTAACTCCACATTAGCGGCAAAATAATTCTGCTAATGTGCCGCTAGAGCTTCTTAAATCTGGTCCAATGTTCTGGTTGCCAAGTCCATCTATGAACAAGGCCTGAGGTGCACATCATAAAAGCATTGGGGCATCTTTTTTGGAAGAAATAAAAAGCACTTAAAAAGCACAAATCATGGTCTGTGGTGTCTTTTATCCCCACAGGAGAAGAAAAAGGGGCTGAGTTTTAGGAATACACAGCGGAATACACTATAAATTGCATCCTCAACATGAAGCTATTTGATCAATAATTTTACTACAGATGTTACAGAGACAGTATCAATGATGTTATCAAAGATGTCATAAATGCTGTAATTTGTGGGGTAATTAGCAATCCATGGCGAGGTAGAAAGTTATAGTTACCTTAAGACACGAGTTGTAACTATAACTGCTCAATTTCTATGGTTTTGTACAAGTAAATTCAGAACCTATCTGTAACATCCCTGTAACCTTTGGTTTCTTAAGTGAATGTCTATGTTTTTTCAATTCTATTTCTGAACTATAACGTCACTGTAACCTTTGTTTTTTTCAGTGAATTTCTATGGTTGTTTTAATATAAAGTAATTTTCATTACTATATGTTAATCCAACCACCACCCTGTTGGCCAAAGGGCCTGGCCTGTGGCCTACCCCCTAGAACATGGATACTCACAAACATTTTACAAGGGGCCAAAATGTTTGATAGGTAGTGTGACAGAAGGCTGGACAGATGGCAGTGATCAGTAAGGAATGTAGAGCGTGGGGAGTACATCAGGTGTTGAGTGAAGCAAAGAATGTGCATCTAGTGGCTGAAGTGAATTGTACAATGTGGAACCAGAAAAGCCTGAATCAATCCCGACTTCCCTACTTAATCAAATTGTTTGGTCCAAGGCAAGTGTTTTATTTCCCTTTCCCTTCTTTTTCGTCATTATTAAATCTGAGGACCTCGAAATATATGACTTCAGGATGTGCACCTTCTCTTGTGTTTGATTTAATAAACTATAATGTTGTTCATGTATAATAGCAACTCTGGCCACTAAAGAGTGCACATAGCAACTAACTGGCCTTTTTAATTCACTAATGGCATTGTTGTTGGAGGGGAGCATGACTGTTTCTACAGTCATGTTTGAAAACTGTCAGTTTAAAAACAAATGTCAATACACTGATATAGTCTGATTTACTAAGTTTGGACATTTATGCATGTTAATGAAATACACATTTTAAATTTTGAAGAAACTATCATAATTTTACAGGTATTCTGCAAGATTTCTTTGTAAATTAAGAAGTTCCTAAAGTTAAGTGGTGCATGACAATCAAATTACTTTCTTTAACTGCAGTTAACCTTTAAATAAATGCTAGCCCGTTCATGAACATTTTTTTACGTTAGTGCTGCGTTGAGTAAACAGCAGCCCAATGCTGCTATTGACCCGGGGTGTCACATAAATGTCAGGAGGGCTGCATGTGGCCCCAGGGTCATACTTTGAGTATCACTACCATGTAACCTTGCAAGTAAACCCCACCTAGCCCCTGAGAGAGAGAGAGAGAGAGAGAGTCATTGAGAGATTCAGAGAGTGATTTTGGTGTTGAGGAATGAGTTATGTAGAATGAGATATTGTAGAACAAATTAAAAAGAAAAATGTATTTGTCATTTAAAAAAAGTGAAATCACCTTTCAGTATGAACCTTTAACTTTTGTAGATTACAATAAAGTAAAGAAGGGAAAAGATCACAGACACACCTGGAGTAGAACCCTCAATTTTCAGTTTGAGGGTCTGTGACTTTAATCGTTACACCTCAGGTGCTGTTTCCAAACATACCTATGACATTCAACCCAGGCATGTGATAGGAAATAAACTTGAATGTTCCATCACTAGGAAGGTTTAACAGTCAAAACACTAGTAAGAAAACAAACACACTGCCAAGCGATACTAGAATTTAAACCTTCAAACAACTGAATAACCGCACAAGACCTTGACCATTAGGCCAGAAGTGACTCTGTTCCACCCTACATACAAACGTAACTATAACATTCACATCAAACATCTTGAAAATTTGACGGTTTGAAGTCATTTCATTGAGAGACCATTTCAATGACAAGCTCTCTCTTTCTCGCATCCCTTTATGGCATGGAAGAGAGAGAGGGAGAGAGTGACAGGACAGCAGGGGGAGCCTGAAGGCCCCGCAGTCCTAGCCGGCTTCCCAAGTCTTGCAGGGGCTGGCATTGCTCCCACTAGCAGAGAACTGATTTAAAATGCAGCTCCTTGCTTGGAGCAATGACAGTGGGAGGGCTGTGGGGGGCCTATGTGCCCCCCTGCATCATATTAGCCTAATGTCCTGGGGGGGTGGTGGTACCTGGTTCTGCGCAGCCAACCCCATTAGATTTAATTTAAGCCCCAGGAAGGTGGAGGTCCCCATGGTTGCCGGGGGGGGGGGGGGAACACAGTACTGTATTTAACTAGAGCCCCAGGAAGTGGTGGTTCCCGGGGCCAGGGGGAGGCACGCAACCCCCCTGCAGATTAGAAATGATAATCCGGGGAGGGGGCAGTCCATGGGGCTGTAATAAGCCCTGGAAGGGGGCCCCATGCATCCCCTCCTTATTTTTGCATATGCCCCTGGGACCTAGCCCACCTGGGGGCTTTAAAAAAATGAGCACTGGAGACCATACCTGTTTTTTTAAAACATTTACAACAAATTCTCCATGATAAGCAAATTTGCGGCAACATTGTTTTTTGAAAAGTGCGTTTCTTGCCCTGGCGGTCTCACTCTGGGACCATAGCACCAGAGCTGGGGGTCTGGGTGTCCCTACCCTGGCCTCTTTTCCTTTTATTTATGCATTTTTTGGGCAGGACGCTGCTGAAGCAGAGTCCCAAGATGGCTGCCAACGCTTCCGGGGTTGAAGTGTTGTCAGCCAATCAGAGCTCTGTGCTCGAGTTTGCCATTATTCGCCCAGTTATTGTGGCCATAGATATATAAATTTGGATTTCCTTTAATTTCTGGAAACCTAAACAATTTGCATACTGAAAGCTAGCTTTCTGACATATTTGGTGTAATTCCATCCAGTGGTGTGGGCTCTAGGTGTGTTCAAAGGTCCTACTGGAATTAACATGAGAAACAAAGCTTTTATGACTCCCCCTTTTTCTTAGCACCTGCTTGATGGAGCATCCTGAAATGTCTCATGCGCAACAAGAACCACCGGCCTGCACACTTTTTGCTGAAACTTTGTCAAATAGTGTCAAAGATATAGGCAAGTCAAAAAATGTTTTTTCTCTGGAAACATGACCCTAACTGTAACTACCTAATGGTGACCTAGTGTTAGAGATAGCACCCATTTTCTATAGAAAAAGTGTTTTTATTTGCCTATATCTTTGGTGCTGGTTTATGAATCTGCATGCATATTTTCCCCAAAAATGTAACATTCACTTAAGCTGTGGTCTGGATAGTGTCAGGATGATCCATCAAGCATGGGCTGAGAAAAAAGGGGAGTAAAAAAAAGTGTATTTCCTATGTTAATTCCCATAGAGTTTTTTAACAGCTATACAGCCAGAACTGATACAGAGAGCAGCCTTTTTGGTATTTGGTGTAAATCCATTCAGTAGTTTTTGAGAGATTAAGGAAAATTCTAATTTTATGTATAGAGATGTGAAGGCTATGTGAAGCCTCTGGATCTCGTGCTGAGATCTCATTGCCAACACTTCAACACAGAAGTTTTGGCAGCCATCTCGGGACTTAGTGTGGGACTCTAAAGAGGTAAAAAAAGAAAAGGTGCCAGGGTAGGGACACCCTGACCCCGTAGCTCTGGTGCTGGCATGCCAGAGGGACCCCGCTGGGGCTGAAAGTATTTTTTTTAATTTTCACAGAGAGTTGTAGCACATCCGGTGTTTTGCAAACAGCCCCATGTGGGGTATGTCTTGGGGGCAATGTTTAAGAAAAAGGAGGGTGGCACATGAGGCCCCCCTCCTGAGGCTGATTGAGCTCTGGGGACCACCGTCTGCCTGGGGCTATATGATAGTAATTAGAGGAGTTGTCTGTAACCCCTCAAGCCCCGGGGACCATCTCCTCCCCAAGGATAAATGTTTGTAATGGGTGGCTACTCAGACCCCCCAAGCCCAGGGAACAATGACCTCCCCAGGGCTGAATGACAGTAATGGGAGGCCACTCAGACCCCTTGGCCCCTGGGACCACCACCTCCCTGGGGCCAAGTCAACTGTAACAGGGGGGGAATCACCGACCTCCCCCATGCACCAGAGACCACTACCTCACTGGGGCTAAGATAAAAGTAATGGGAGAGTCACGCAGATACCCCCGGGCCCTGAGGCCCGCCTCCTCCGGGGGTCAAAATAAGTTTTGAAAGTGGGAGATCCCCTCCCAGGCCAAATATGGCCCTGGGGAACACCAACTCCCCTGGGCCAGCCCATGGAAGCAGATGGAGGGGGCTGCACAGTCCAATTCCTGGAGCCAATAATGGCCCTGGGGACAGCCACCCACCAGGGCTGGTTCCTGCTGTGTCCTGGGGTGCACACCCCAGGAACAAAGCTGTTTGGTCTAACTTGACAGGAGCTTTGACAGCTCCCACCAAGTCAGAGCAAACAAAACTCCGCTCTCAGCGGAGTTTTTGTCTGTCTACCTGCATGCAGAGATACAAGCAGAAAACAAATGAGAGGATTGCTTTTACAGGCAGGGAGCTGCATGTTTAGCAGTTCCCTGTCTGTGACAGCATTGCTGGCTCCCGCAGGAGGTGGGAGTAGGCTGGGTTGGTGGGAGCCTTGCGGCTCACCCCACAGTCCCGAACTGTGGTGACTGGGTTTTCTGGGAGGCACCCAGGTGACATGGCTGGGCCTTAGGAGATGGGATCCCCAGGGCCCGGATTGGCTTGGGGAGGGGGAACACATGGCCCTCTCTGCAAAACAAAGTATATATATTAAGACCAGGCCCCAGGGGAAGGGCTCTCAGGGCTGAAATCAGCTTGGGGGGTAGGTGCATGGCTCCTTCCCCAAAAAAAGATATATTTTTAACAGTGGCCTCAGGGGATGGGGTCCCCAAGGCCAAAATCAGGCTGGAGAGGGAGGCTGTGTGGGCCTCTTCTCCAAATAATATATAATATGCTTTAAAGTTGAGCCCTGGGGTATGAGGTTTTCTGAACCAAAATTGACCAGCGGAGCGGGGCCACGCAGCCCCCTCCTCTAATATCAAATATGAGGAAATCTTCACAAAACAAAGAAGCAATTAGATCATATAGCTAAGAGGAAGAATCCTGGTTTTGTGGAGATTTACATCTTTGTAGCCTTGTTGGACTCTCTATAGGAGGATTCATGTTATCGCAGAATTTTTTAGAAAGACGCACAAGTCACAATAACATTGCCAAGTGCACACAAGGTCACTGGAGACATTTTCTCGTAGTCCACAATGCGCCTAAACCATAGAATGCACACTGGACATTCACCAAAGGAAAATAAAAAACTAGACTCTTGTTAGAAAAAAGGACAGGTGAGGTTCCTTTGTGGCTGAGTCACACCCACGGCTATTAAACACACACACTCACAGATGTATTTAGTCACTCACCCAGCCACTCATGGACCCATTCAGATCCTCAAGCACCCACTCCCAGACCCAGTCAGACATGCACGCACCTACTCATAGACCCACTCAGACTCTCACACACTCACTCCTAGACCCACACAGACACTCACACACCCAATCACAGAGACACTCTTATGCCCACTCTCACACCCAGAGACTCCCTCTGATACCTACTCTCACACCCAGAAAGACACTCTCACACCCACATAGACCCTCTCACACTCAGACACTGTCACACCCACTCACATGTGTGTATATATACATGTGTATATATATATATATATATATATATATATATACATATATATATATATATATATATATATATATATATATATATATATATATATATATATATATATGTGTGTGTGTGTGTGTGTAAATATATGTGCATATATATGTGTTCACACACAAACATATATATAGCTATCTACCTATATCTATATATCTATAGCTATCTATAAATATAGATATGTATAGATATAGATAGATATAGATATAGATTTAGATATTGTTAGACCTGACAGCCTTAGGGTGGTCACCCCTACATTTTTGCCTGCCTCGTTCAACTTTTTGGACACTGTTTTTGCTGGTTTTTAGACTCTGCGAACTTTACCACTGCTAACCAGTGCTAAAGTGCATATGTTCTCTCCCTTTAAACATGGTAACCTTGGATCACACCAAATTACACTATTTGATTTACTGATAAGTCTCTAGTAGAGTGCACTATATGTGCCCAGGGCCTGTAGATTAAATGCTACTAGTGGGCCTGCAGCACTGGTTGTGCCACCCACATTAGTAGCCCCTTTACCTTGTCTCAGGCCTGCCACTGAAAGGCCTGGGTGTGCAGTTTCACTGTCACTTCGACTTGACATTTAAAAGTACTTGCCAAGCCTAGAACTCCCCTTTTTCTACATATAAGTCGCCCCTAATGTGTGCCCTAGGTAACCCCTAGAGCAGGGTGCTGTATGGGTAAAAGGAAGGACATGTACCTGTGTAGATTACATGTCCTGGTAGTGTAAAACTCCTAAATTCGTTTTTACACTACTGTGAGGCCTGCTTCCTTTATAGGCTAGCATTGGGGCTGCCCTCATACATTGTTGAAGTGGTAGCTGCTGATCTGAAAGGAGTAGGAAGGTCATATTTAGTATGGCCAGAATGATAATACAAAATCCTGCTGACTGGTGAAGATGGATTTAATATTACTATTTTAGAAATGCCACTTTTAGAAAGTGAACATTTATCTGCACTTAAATCTTTCTGTGCCTTACAATCCACATCTGGCTGGGTTTAGTTGACAGCTCCTTGTGCTTTCACTCAGACACACCCCAAACACTGGGTACTCAGCCTCACTTGCATACATCTGCATTTTAAATGGGTCTTCCTGGGCTGGGAGGGTGGAGGGCCTGCTCTCACACAAAGGACTGCCACACCCCCTACTGGGACCCTGGCAGACAGGATTGAACTGAAAGGGGACCTGGTACACTTCTAAGCCACTCTTTGAAGTCGCCCCCACTTCAAAGGCACATTTGGGTATAAAACAGGGCCTCTGCCCTACCACCTCAGACACTTCCTGGAGAAGAAACCTGAACCAGAACCTGCACCCTGACAAGAAGAACTGCCTGGCTGCCTAAAGGACTCACCTGACTGCTTTCTACAGAGGACTGCTGCCTTGCTGTTGCCCTGCTGTCTTGCTGCTCTCTTGCTTTGCTGCAGAAGTGTTCTCCAAGGGCTTGGATAGAGCTTGCCTCCTGTTCCCTGAAGTCTCAGGACCAAAAAGACTTCTCTCTTGCAACTGGACTCCTTGTTCGGCGAAAAATTTGACGCACAGCTTGTGCCGCGGTGAAAAATTCACCGCTCGCCAAACCGGAACGATGCCGCTCGACTTCGGGAGGAAAAGATCGACGCAGCGCCTGCGGTGCGACTGGAACTTCGACACACAGCCCACCTGGGACAACGCCGCCTGACTTCCAGAGGGGAAATCGATGTAGCGCCTGTCGTGAGGGAGAAATTTCTCCACATCGCCCACCGGAACGACACAGAGCTGGTCAACAAGCCCAGGATTGCACGCACAGATCCCGGGGCGTATGAAAACCCCGTGACCCGAAGAGGAGACCCGTCTGCATGCCGGAAATCGACGCAACGTCTTCCCCGCGTGGAAAATAACGACCCAAGTCCGTGTGTGAATGGGCGAAACTGACATACACACCATTTTCCATGTATCTCCTGCTTTTTAAAGACTTAAGACACTTCATATCACTTTTCAGTGATATCTCTACAATTTCTTATTGCATCTTTTAGTGTTTTGACCTGCAAGTACCCAGATAAAAATTATATATTTTTCTAAACACTGTGTGGTGTATTTTTGTGGTGCTATATTGTGTTATTGTATGATTTATTGCACAACTACTTCACACATTGCCTTCTAAGTTAAGCCTGACTGCTCAGTGCCAACCTACCAGAGGGTGGGCACAGGATAATTTGGATTGTGTGTGACTTACCCTGACTAGAGTGAGGGTCCTTGCTTGGACAGGGGGTAACCTGACTGCCAACCAAAGACCCCATTTCTAACATTGGTGATCAGCCGTGAGGATAGGACTTGTATTTGTGCAGTGACATACAGTAGCTAAGTATTTCACTACCTACCCACAGTTGAAGGTCAACTTGATTTTTATCTCTTTTTGCAAAATTGTTTTTTCCTGACAATTTTCTAAACCTAAATCCTCACTCAACGTGTCTCAGGCTGGGTCTCAAGCAGGAGATTTTGACCTAGCCCTGTTGGTGACATATGCTGTCAAACAGCTAAAAGATTTCTGCAAGGAGATGAGTGTACCCACCCAAGGGATCTCCAGAAAGGAGGACTTTCAAGTGGCGCTGAGGGCCTGGGCAGAAGCCCATTTAGAGGAGGATGATGAGGAGGAGGAGCCAGAAGATGGCCCTCCAGAGTTTTTTTTTACATCAGTGGGTGATGTTACCACTGCCATTGTGCCCCCTTCCAGACCAGGGAGCAGTGTCTCTGATCAAGGCCTGACCGCAGAGGAAAGGAGAGAGGAGAGAGAAGCACAAGCAACGGAGAGAGCCTTGGCTGAAAAGAAACTTTTGTTGGCTCATGAACTGAGTCTCAAGGAGCTGGATTTCAAGGCAAAGGAGTCTGAATACAGCAGTAATGATGGCAGCATACAGACAGGACCTGCTGGAGAAAAAAAGGTTCATATACCCAAAAATGTGGTGCCCAGTTTTGTGGTGGGAGATGACATAGATAAATGGCTACCTGCTTATGAAGTTGCACTAAGGGCTCATGAGGTTCCTGAAGGACAATGGGGTACAGCTATATTGAGTCATGTGCCACCATTGGGGAGGGACACACTTCTCACATTGGACATAAAGGATCGAAAACACATACCCACTTCAGAAAGCCATTTTCCTTGCCAAGTTTGGTCTGACCCCTGAGAAATACCGTCAGAGATTCAGGGACAGCACCAAACTGTCCACACAAACATGGGTAGATTTATTTGACTTTTCCAGTAAGGCACTGAATGGATGAGTGTGGGGCTGCAAAGTAGATGATTACACAGGATTGTATAATTTGATTCTGAGAGAGCATACGCTCAGTATTTGTTTTACAGAGTTGCGCCAGCACCTAGTAGACAGTAAGCTGACTGATCCCAGGAAGCTTGCTGAGGAGGCGGACCTCTGGACTAGTACCAGAGTGTCCAGAAAGGTATCTGGGGGGGACACCCACAAAGGTGGTCAGGGTTCCCATCAGAAGAAAGAGGGGGGAGAAAAACTTTAAAACAAGGAGTTCTCAAAAGGCCCCCAAAATAGTTCCCAAGGGAGTAGTGGTAACCAGTCCCGGTCTGATTCCCAAAGGAGAGGTTTTACTGACCATAAGGCAGAGAGGTTTGTACCCCAATGTGCAGAGTGCAATAAGTATGGGCACTCTGAGGGCGACTCCAAGTGTCCCAAGAGGGCACAGCCCCCCAAAGGAGGGCAGACACCTGGGTTGGCTAGCGTAGCGCTCGGGAGGAGATGGTCCTAGTCAGTTTTGGGGAGCAGACAGAGGTAACCCTAGTGTCCCTGGGGGATGCAGAGATGGTGCCAAAAACCCACATGCCTACCAATGCTTCCAAGTATAGGCAGTGGGTCACCCTCAATGGGCAAAGGGTGGAGGCTCTGCGTGACACAGGAGCCAGCATGACTACTGTCAAGGGTCAGCTGGTGTCAGCAGAGCAGGTCATCCCAAATACATTCCACCAAGTCATAGTCGCTGACAATCGTGAGAGCCACCTACCGGTAGCTCTGGTTCCCTTTGTGTGAGGGGGTCTCTGGTACTCTAAAAGTAGCTGTGAGTCCTGCCATGCCTGTAGATTGTCTGTTGGGCAACGACCTTGAGCACACTACTGGAAGGAGGTAAAACTAAGGTCTCACTTGGAGATGATAGGATTGCCTGAGTGGGTCTGCATGACCACAAGGTCCATGGCTGCCCAAGAGGGAAGTCAAGGGCGTCTGGAGCCTGGAACAATGGCCCAGACAACTACCAAGACGAGGGGAAAGGAGCACGGGAAACCGGTCCCAGAAGTTCACACAGTGGTTGATGGGGTTCCTGAGGAGGAGGCCCCCGAGCCAACTGGGGAAGACATTGCTGCCCTAGGTGACCTACCTAAGCTTGCTGGCTTGCAAGTTCAGGGTGAGCC
This sequence comes from Pleurodeles waltl, assembly GCF_031143425.1. NCBI lineage: Eukaryota > Metazoa > Chordata > Amphibia > Caudata > Salamandridae > Pleurodeles > Pleurodeles waltl. The sequence goes on along the minus strand of NC_090449.1, from coordinate 362,424,790 downwards.
CACCAGGGAGGAATTTTGCAAGGCGCAGAAAGAATGTCCCGCTTTAGAGGGCATGAGAAGCAAGCCTCAGCCCAGGCAGCAGGTGAAGCCTCTGGCAATCACCACATATATTGGGAGAATGATCTCCTCTACAGTGAGCCTAAGGTTACGGCCATTGAGGCAGCGCGTGCGCTGGTGGTCCCCCAGTGTTACCGGACCTTCCTACTGGTACTGGCTCACGACATTCCCCTGGCAGGACATGTGGGGCAAGACAAGACATTTGCCAGGCTTGTCACCCACTTCTATTGGCCCAGAATGAGGACAAACTCAGATACGTTCTGTTGGTCCTGTCCTACCTGCCAGGCCAGTGGTAAAACAGGAAAAAGGGTTAAGGCCCCCCTGGTTCCACTTCCTGTCGTTGGCACCCCCTTTGAAAGGGTGGGCATCGACATTGTTGGTCCATTGGACCCCAAAACTGCCCTAGGCAACAGGTTCATCCTGGTTTTGGTGGACCATGCCACCCGTTACCCAGAGGCAATCCCTCTGAGGACGGTAACTGCACCGGTGGTGACCAGAACGCTGATGGGGATATTTACCCGTGTTGGATTCACAAAGGAGATAGTGTCTGACAGAGGCACTAACTTCATGTCTGCATACATGAAGTCTATGTGGGATGCGTGTGGTGTAACCTACAAGTTCACCACACCCTATCACCCCCAATCTAATGGTCTTGTGGAGAGATTCAACAAGACCTTGAAAGGCATGATCACAGGCCTCCCTGAGGCCCTGAGGCGTAAGTGGGACGTCCTCTTACCATGCCTTCTCTTTGCTTACAGGGAGGTACCCAAGAAGGGCGTAAGGGTCAGTCCCTTTGAGCTCCTCTATGGGTACCCTGTCAGGGGACCCTTAAGCATTGTCAAGGAGGGGTTGGAGAAAGCTCCAAATGCACCCCCTCTGGATGTGGTCAGCTACATGCTGGCCCTCCGCAACCAGATTCACTGTTTCTGGAAAGTGGCCAAAAGTACCCTTGAGGCCAGTCAAGAGGTGATGAAACGCTGGTATGACCAGAAGGCCACCCTGGTAGAGTTTCAACCTGGAGACAAAGTGTGGGTAATGGAGGCAGTAGAGCCTAGAGCTCTCCAGGACTGCTGGTCTGGCCCATTTGAAGTGAAGGAGTGGAAAGGGGAGGCCACTTACCTAGTGGACCTCCAATCCCCTAGGAACCCCCTAAAGGTGCTCCATGTCAACTGACTGAAGCCTCATTTTGAGAGGTCTGAAGTCAACATGCTTCTGGTGACAGATGAGGGGGCGGAAGAGGAGAGTGACCCTCTCCCCGACCTCCACTCTGCCAAGGAAGGTGATGGGTCAGTGGAGGGTGTCATTCTCTCTGACTCCCTGACCCTAGACCAGAGAGGGGGCTGCTACCAGTTACTGGAACAGTACTCCTCCCTGTTTTCTCTCACCCCTGGACGCACACACTTGTGTGTCCATGATATTGACACGGGAGACAGTCCCCCTGTAAAGAACAAAATTTACAGGTTGTCAGACAAGGTGAAGGCCAGCATCAAAGAGGAAGTCTTCAAGATGTTGGCTCTAAGGGTTTTTGAGAAGTCTAGCAGTCCCAAGGCTGCTGCCCCCGGTGCCAAGCCAGAACGTAGGTTCTGCGTGGACTACCGGTGTCTCAATTCAGTCACACGGACAGACGCTCACCCCATCCCCCGAGCTGATGAGCTCGTAGACAGGCTAGGCGCTGCCAAATTCCTCAGTACTTTTGATCTCACATCAGGGTACTGGCAGATCGCCTTGAGTGAGGGGGCTAAAGAGAGATCAGCATTTTCTACACCTGAGGGCCATTACCAATTCCGGGTGATGCCCTTTGGATTGAAAAATGCACCTGCTACCTTCCAACGGTTGGTTAACGGGATCCTAGTGGGCAAGGATGCCTTCTGCGCAGCCTACCTGGACGACATTGCCATCTACAATGACAGCTGGGAGGAACACCTGCTCCACCTCAAGGAGGTGCTTCAGGCCCTGCAACAGGCAGGCCTGACCATCAAGGCCAGTAAGTGCCAGATCGGGCAGGGTTCCATGGTGTAATTGGGACGTGGTGCACTTCTAAACCTCTCTTTGAAGTCTCCCCCACTTCAAAGGCACATTTGGGTATAAAACAGGGCCTGTGCCCTACCACCTCGGACACTTCCTGGAGAAGAAACCTGAACCAGAACCTGCACCCTGACAAGAAGAACTGCCTGCTGCCTAAATGACTCACCTGATAGCTTTCCACAGAGGACTGCTGCCTTGCTGTTGCCCTGCTGTCTTGCTGCTCTCTTGCTTTGCTGCAGAAGTGCTATCCAAGGACTTGGATAGAGCTTGCCTCCTGTTCCCTGAAGTCTCAGGACCAAAAAGACTTCTCTCTTGCAACTGGACTCATTGTGCGGCGAAAAATTCGCTGCACAGTTGTGCCGCGGTGAAAAATTCACTGCTCGGCGAACCGGAACATCACCGATCCACTTCGTGAGGAAAAGATCGACGCAGCGCCTGGGTTGCGACCAGGACTTCAACGCACGGCCGAACTGGGACAACGCCGCCTGACTTCCAGAGGGGAAATCGACGCAGCGCCTACCGTGAGGAAGAAATTTCCCCTCATCGCCCACCAGAACGATGCAGAGCCGGTCAACAAGCCCAGGATTCACGCACAGACCCCGGGGCGTCTGAAAACCCCGCGACCCGAAGAGGAGACCCGTCTGAGCGCAGAAAATCGATGCAACGTCTTCCCTGCGTGAAAAATAACGACGCAAGTCCGTGTGTGAAGGGACAAAACCGATGCACACACCATTTTCTACGTATCTCCTCCTTTGCGGCCCTTTGTGGTGATTTTTCACTCAAACCAGGTACTTTGTGCTTGAAAGAGACTTTGTTTGCTTTTAAAAGACTTAATACACTTTATATCACTTTCCAGTGATACCTTTACATTTTCTTATTGCATCTTTTATCGTTTTGACCTGCACATATCCAGATAAATATTATATATTTTTCTAAACACTGTGTGGTGTATTTTTGTGGTGCTATATTGTGCTATTGTATGATTTATGCACAAATACTTTACACATTGCATTCTAAGTTAAGCCTGCCTGCTCAGTGCCAAGCTACCAGAGGGTGGGCACAGGATAATATGGATTGTGTGTGACTTACCGTGACTAGAGTGAGGGTCCTTGCTTGGACAAGGGGTAATCTGACTGCCAACCAAAGACCCCATTTCTAACAGATATATATATATATCAAACCAAAACCCTTTCAGGGACAGAGCGACACATAAATTATGCAAAAAACAAAGGAGAACTCTGGGAAGTTCCCAATTTTAGGTGGAGAGCTGCTCTAGTAAGGAGCACCCTGCAACACCAGCGACACTCTAGATTTGCTCACCTCAAATGTCTGCTTATCTAGCAAAGTCTTTAAGCATAGGATTAGCACAGTGCTATCCTCGCCGAGCTAGATAGTGACAAAGTCTTTTGCCATTTGTACAGCAAAATCTTTAAGCATAGGATTGACATAGTGTCATCCTTGCCGAGCTGTAAAATGACAAAAGCCATTTACCACTCCAGGCACAGTATTACAGCTTTGGACTGGTCAAATACCGTCCAAACCAACCTGGAATGAGTAAAGCAACCCCTGACACGTGTTTAGAGCTCTTCAGAGGGGTATAGCTTTGTCCAGACACTTCTTGTGTCTGGACAAAGCTATACCCCTCTGGAGAGCCCTAATGAGAGCGAAACACGTGTCAGGGGTTGCTTTACTCATTCCAGATTGGCTTGGACGGTATTTGACCAGTCCAAAGCTGTAATACTGTGCCTGGAGTGGTAAATGGCTTTTGTCATTTTACAGCTCGGCAAGGATGACACTATGTCAATCCTATGCTTAAAGATTTTGCTGTACAAATGGCAAAAGACTTTGGGGGTCATTCAGACCTTGGCGGAGGCCGTCCGCCAAGGTACCGCCGACAAATGACTGCACCGCGGTCAAAAGACCGCGGCGGCCATTCAAACATTTCCGCTGGGCCTGCGGGCGCTCTCCAAAAGAGCGCCCGCCGGCCCAGCGGAAATGCCCCTGCAACGAGGACGGCGGCTCAGAATTGAGCCGGCGTAGTTGCAGGGGTGCGACGGGTGCAGTTGCACCCATCGCGTATTTCAGTGTCTGCAAAGCAGACACTGAAATACTTTGTGGGGCCCTCTTACGGGGGCCCCTGCGGCACCCCCTACCGCCATCCTGTTCATGGCGGGTTTCCCGCCATGAACAGGATGGCGGTAGGGGGTGTCTGAATCCCCATGGCGGCGGAGCGCGCTCCGCCGCCATGTAGGATTCAATGGGGCAGCGGTAAACCGGCGGGAGACCGCCGGTTTACCCTTTCTGACCGCGGCTGAACCGCCGCGGTCAGAATGCCCTTCGGAGCACCGCCAGCCTGTTGGCGGTGCTCCCGTGGTCGGTGACCGCCAGGGTCAGAATGACCCCCTTTGTCACTATCTAGCTCGGCGAGGATAGCACTGTGCCAATCCTATGCTTAAAGACTTTGCTAGATAAGCAGACATTTGAGGTGAGCAAATCTAGAGTGTCGCTGGTGTTGCAGGGTGCTCCTTACTAGAGCAGCTCTCCACCTAAAATTGGGAACTTCCCAGAGTTCTCCTTTTTTTTTGCATATATATATATATATAGATATATATATAGATATATATATATAGATATAGATATAGATAGATTTCCTAGTGGTGGTCGCCACTATGTAGTAATAGTTAAGAGAAAGTTTCCATTGAAAGAGCATTTTTTGTTTTGCTAATAACTTTGGCGGCAGTTGGCAAATTTTGACGAAACTTCCCAAGATAATACAATGCTTTTTTGAGCTGCTGCTGTCTAGGAAGCTTCAGGGTGATGTATCCACAGGGAGCTGAGACAAAGCAGGGTCTCAAAAACACCTTTCCCCCAATTATTTTTCCATAAGGAATTTGAACAGCGATAGCACCGAAACTACTTGATGGAATTACACGAAACTTGCAGAAAGGTAGAAAGTGACCTATTTTTGTTTTGGTGTAAATTTGTTCAGTAGTTTTCAAGGAGTTAACAGAAAGAAGAAAAAAAATATATATATATATATATATATATATATGTGGATCAGTTGTGACTCCGACACAGAACACTGCAAATCCTCAAGCAGTGTGAGCAAGCTTTTCATAAAGTTGAAGCTGCCATTTTATCCACCGGCAACCGTCCTGGAGGATGGATTTATCAGCAAAAAACAATACAAGGGGTCAGAGGGGAAGTGCTCTCACCCCAAAGATGTAATAAATAGGTTGCTGATGGATTAATTATATATTTAAATAGTTGAAAACACCTTTTTTTTCATGATCATGGAGACCCGACTCCATTGCCGCACTCAGAGTGGCCACCCTGTGTAACGTCGCAACATAGTCATGAACCCTGATGATAAGAGAAAAAATATATATATACACAAATTCATTGTTACACACTGCAATAGCCATACAGACACACACTCATCTAGTCAGAGGCACACTCTGACCATCATGCACACACTCATAGACCCAGTGGGATCATCACACAGCCATTCACAGACCCACTCAGATCCTTATACACCCACTCACAGAAACTCTCAAGCACCTACTCACTGACCTAGTGACACTTATACACCCACTCGTAGATACACTCAGACACACATCCACTCAAAGATCCAATAAGACATTCAAACAGCCACTCCAACAGCCAGTGACACTCATACACCCACTCATAGATGCAGTCACACACACACAAACACACTAACAGACTCACTCAGACACTCACTCACAGTCCCAGTCACACATGTATGCACCTAGTCAGAGACCCACTCAGACTGTTATGCACCCACTCACTGACCCACTCACACTGTCAAGCATGTATTCACAGACACATTCAGATACTCAGGTACCCATTTGCAGACCTAGTCACACACTCATGCATGCAGTCACAGACCCACTGATACTTATACACCCACTCAGAAACCTACTGAAAGTCTCAAACACCCACTTATCGACCTAGTGACACTTGTACATCCACTCACAGACCCCTCAGAATATTATGCATCCACTCACAGACCCAGTGAGACTCTCAAGCACTCACTCACAGACTCACAGAGATACTCAATATGCATTATATATACCTATTGAGAGACCCAGTCAGACACTCGGGCACCCACTCCTTGATGCACTCAGACACACACACCCACTGACAGACTCACTCAGATACTCACACACTCAGTCACAGTCCCAGTCACACAGTTATGCACCCAGTCAGAGATCTACTCAGACTCTAATGCACCCACTCACAGACCCACTCAAACTGTCAATGCCCACTCACAGACACTCTCAGAAACTAAGATACCCACTCACAGACCTAGTCACACACTCATGCACCAAGTCGCAGACCCACTGACACTTCTACACCCACTCGTTGACCCACTGAGACTGCCATACAGCCATTCACAGACCCTCTCACACCCTAATACACCCTCTCATAGACCCACTGAAACTCTCATGCACCCACTGACAGACTGAGTGAAACTTATACACCCACTCATCGATACATTCAGACACCTGCACCCACTTACAGACTCACTCAGATACTCACACATCTATTCATAGACCCACTGAGACCCTCAACCACCCACTCAGACAGCCAGTGACACTCATACAATCACTTATAGATGCAGTAAGACACACACATACCCACAGCTCAGTCACACATGTATGTCCCCATCAGACACCTGCTCAGATGGTTATACACTCTCTCACAGACCAACTCAGATTGTCAAGCACACATTCACAGACACACAGAGGTACTCAGATACTCACTCACCGACCTAGTAACACACTCATGCACGCAGTCACAGATCCACTGACACTTATACACCAACTCAGAAACCCACTGAGACCATCATGCAGTCATTCACACACCTACGTAAACTCTATTACACCCATTCACAGACCCAGTGAAAGTCTCAAGCACCCACTCACAGACCTAGTGACACTTATACATCCACTCACAGGCCCACTCAGACTATTATGCACTCACTCATAGATCCAGTAAGACTCTCAAGCACCCACTCACAGACCCACTGAGATACTCAGGGACCCACTGAGAGACCCAGTCAGACACTCATGCACCCAGTCACAGAGCCACTAACACTTACAGAGACCAACTGAAACCCTCTTGCACCCTCTTGCAGACCTGCGAGGACCAGTATGCACCTACTCAGAGGCCCACCTAAGCGCTCAAGCACCAACTTACAGACCCAGTGACACTCACACACCCACTCATAGATGTGCTGAGACACCCACTCACAGACCCAGTCAGACACTCACACACCCATTCACAGCACCCACTGACTGCCCCATTCAGAGATTCATGTACCTCATGGAAAAGCCACTCAGGGTGTCACACAACCACTCACAGATACATGGAAACTGTAATGGATCCACTCACAGACTGACTCAGAGAATCACATCTGCAGTCACTGATCCTGGTCAGACTTTCACTTATTCCTTCAAAGATACAGTTAGTGTTTCACTTGTGTAGTGACAGATCCACTCAGAATGTCACACAATGGTTTTTATACTCACTCAAATATTTATACATGTAGTCAGAGACCGATTATATTTCCACGGAGGAAATGTATATTGACATGAAGAGAGTGAAAGAGAGTGAAAGAACAAACATTGGAACAATATGTTGGTGTTGTGCATGAATATGATCTTTTGGTTTGCGAATCCGCGATGGAGTCGCAACTCCGAATTTTTTGTTTAAATAAAAATAAGATTTTCTTTTTAATATAAACAGTGTTTGGGGTATAGAGTGGCTATATAAAGAGCCATTGTGTTGCGTGTAAATATTTAGTACAGATAAGAGCAGAAGCAGGGTGTCACGTTATTCAGAAACACTATGTTGCCTTCATTGGTAAAATGCACTCCATCTCGCCCATATCTGCCATCCATGTTAAACTGGAGGTTATTATTGTAGCTAGGGCCCATGTTATGGTCTCTGAGGAACGCTGAAACAGTTTTACTAACATGTTTCCTAGATTTGTCAATCAGTGGGCAAAATTGATTTGACCACCTCCATTTCTACCTCTGTCATCTGTTAGAAAAACAAAGGAAGTGTAAGGAAAAGGTGAAAATTGAACAAAGATATCCATCGTTAAGATTTCCAATCCAACACCAGTAACTTTGCTCAGGTCATTACTACCACAGTGCACAATCATGAGGTGAGCTGAGTGGCAATCTCTAATGCTTTCAATCAATGGAAGCAATTGATGCCACTTTAACCCTCTCTGGCCAACCCAAGTAATATCCACATTAGGCAAACCCAGGTCCCTGTTAATGCCACTCTTTCTAGTATACTCACTAGCACAAAAAACATAGCTCTGAAATACAATTCACACTCTGAAGATTTTGAAGGGAAGGAACAGTAGAAGACAGGAGAAGGCTGTAGCTAAATGAAGGAGTTTTGAAAATGTAAGGATGTTAAAAAGAAAGGAGCACTATTTAAAAAAAAAGCATGTACTTGATTGGGTGTTGTAAAAAGAGTCATAGATAAAAGTAGGTTGTGATTAATAAATATAAGTGAGTCAGTTTGTGATTGGTTCTTTTTTTTTTAAACAAGTATTCTCATTTTTGATATGGCAACATTTAATAGTAGTAAATCACACCTGCTACAGCATACAGTAAAGCTAGACTGCTGCTAACAATAAATATAGAATATAATGAACATTTGAACTCCTGGTGCAGTAGAGGAGGTTGCTATGGCACCTGGGGACCTTCAGAGGCAGATTTAAGGGAAGTGGTGCTGCACCCAGTGCAGAGTCACTTTGCTTGTGCCCCTCAGTGCCTCCTACCATCACCATGTGGGCACCGTATTTAAAAAATATGGTGCACCATGGTGCAGGGTAGGGGGCAATAGTATCATTTTTATTGACGCTATTGATGTACTCTGTGGGAGTAGTGCCATAATTTTGACACTACTCCTGCAGAGTACATGGGGCCCATTAGAAATAATGGTATGCCCTCTTTTAATGCCTGCCCTGAGCAGGAGTTAAAAGTGCAAAAACAATTGGTGCAAGGAAATCTTTTAGATCTCCTTGCGACATTTTTTTGCCCCCCTAACAGGGGAATACCACCCTTGCATACGTTATGCCTGGCACAGGCATAATGTAGCGCAAGGGTTTACAAAGTGAATATGCTGTGTGGGAAATGCCACCTTAATGTCACATTTGTGTCAAAATAAATGCAGCAAATGTGGCACAATGTGGCGTTAGGGGCTTATAAATATGCCTCTTAGTGTGGGGGGGAAGAGCAGTTCTTAAAGTAGACAAATTTTGGTTACTAAAAGACCCATTAAGGTGGAGTAGTAATTGGAAATAAACATTTTATCTCTATTTTTATAAAGTAGCTAAAAATGTACAAGAAAAAAATGGGAAATATAATTTTATACCCCCAACTGGATTTGCGACTCCATCGCAAAGTTACATGGGGTTTTCCCAGAAGGGGCGGCAGTGGAGTTGCGACTCCTGCTGCCCACAGTAGGAAATTGGGCTTCTTACTAAGTGCACAAAATAGGGTTAATACACAGTAACAATTGACATGTAGTCTAACATAAATAAAAGATGAAACAGAGGTTGTGATTTGATAACTAGGACCTTATCAGTGAGAGCAAAGGTGAATAGGTTGCAAATGCTGGTTCCTTGGTGTAAGAGTGGTCTGCCATTCATATACTGAGTTTTTATTCATCTAAATAAAAGGAGTACAAGTGACAGAGTGAAACTATTTTATCTATCATAAAAAGCTATTTTAAATTCCACTATTAATTTGAAACCAAGGTCTGTTGGCTAGTAAAAGTAAAAAAAGAGCCAAAGCTGATTTATACAAATCTATTTTAAGTGAGGTGTCGCCAGATAGATATTGATTATTTTATAAAAATGTTTATGATATGGTTTTAGGTTTTAGAGTTTTGGGGTAAATACTTGAAAATATAAATTGACTTGCTCTGTGGAAAGAGTTATGAAGAGTGATAGTTTTTATTTTTACTTCATATAGGTTATGTTTGAAATAACAGATATAATAGGTATCAGAAAAATGGTATGTGGTTATAAGGAAAGCCAGACAGATGTATATTTGTAAGGGTATGCTGCAAAGGAGTGTAGGTAGTGATGCGTAGTGTTGCCCATCTCTATTTTTAACAAAAGGCAAATTTAGAATACCTATTAAATAAATATGAATTTCATCTACCATTGTGATGATGTAGAAATGTGTGGGTACATCTAATGTAGGGAAGTTTCTACAAATGTGCATGGCTGTTTCAGTTGTGCAAATGAATGTTTTTTTATGGTGGAAATGACACCATCCTATGGATAAGCAATTCTGATATAGTTTTTTATTTCTATAGATTTATTGCTACATTGGAAGATGTTTGAAAAATGCCACAGAAAACCCAAAACAGAAGAAAGTGTGGAAATTATATTGTCCACTTGCAACTTATGAAAAACAAAAACAACATGTGGACGATGTCAGTAGAGACAAAGGAGTTGCTGGTAAAGAAACCAAAATAAGGGGGTGATTCAAACTTTGGCGGGCGGCGGAGGCCGCCCGCCAAAGTTCCGCCGGCAGAATACCGCTACGCGGTCAGAAGACCGCCGCGGTAATTCTGAGTTTCCCGCTGGGCTGGCGGGCGACCGCCAGAAGGCCGCCCGCCAGCCCAGCGGGAAACCCCTTCCCACGAGGATGCCAGCTCCGAATGGAGCCGGCAGAGTGGGAAGGGTGCGACGGGTGCAGTTGCACCCGTCGCGATTCTCAGTGTCTGCTATGCAGACACTGAAAATCTTGGTGGGGCCCTGTTAGGGGGCCCCACGACACCCGTTACCGCCAGCCAGGTTCTGGCGGTCAAAACCGCCAGAACCAGGCTGGCGGTAAGGGGGTCGGAATCCCCATGGCGGCGCTGCCTGCAGCGCCGCCATGGAGGATTCCTCAGGGCAGCGGGAAAACCGGAGGGACACCGCCGGTTTTCCGTTTCTGACCGCGGCTGTACCGCCGCGGTCAGAATGCCCTGGGATGCACCGCCAGCCTGTTGGCGGTGCATCCGCGGTCGTTGGCCCTGGCGGTAGTCTACCGCCAGGGTCAGAATGACCCCCTAAGTGTCTAAAACCTATATGGGGGGAAAAAATCCTCACAAGCTAACGAAACGGGACACTTTTAAATCAGGCAGAGAAAATACAATTATTTGTGAAAATGGAAAAATGGAGGCAAGAAGTCAAATAATAAACGTAAAAGCTCAACCAGAAGACACAAACAGTTTAAAGAAACTAGAGCGAGAATGTTTCATAACAGGGTAATTAGAATCTTATTAATAATATGAAGAAATAAAGAAGGGGAAAAGAAGTATTAAAACAAGAAAATGTTGAGGCTATAGTTGATAAGACATTTGCCTTGAAGAGAAAAAGTTTCATTTTGATTATCAATTGGATGATCGCCTTGGATAACATGGTGTTGGGTCTGAAGAAATGCAGCTGAAGAAAGAGAGTTAACAAAAGTAATTTCTGTGAAATATTTACTGGTGAATGGAAGCATACATCCAGTAGAAAACCTTTTTTTTAATGAAGGTATGAATTTGCAAGAAAACATATTAGTACATGTAATGGACACATCTGTCGATGTTATGAAATGAAGGAAGGGAGTCCAATAGGAAAAGAGAAGATTGTTCCAGGAAATATGGAAGATGTGGTTGCTGAAGATGTTCAGGGAAGGTGTAGACAGGGCCCTGTTTACCAGTGGAGCTGTATCAGTTTTTTTTGTAGCATTCAGATACAATCTATTGAGTTATTAAGAACTTTTGTTGCCTTATAGAAGTTTAAAGCAAAAAAAACAATTTTGCAAGGATTAGACCCATGCAAAGTAAGAAAGTTTACAAATTTACAAGGACATTCTTTAGCATGTTCATCCAAGAAAGTGTGCCAAAGCACCTTTCATCATTTTAGAATGTTGGCAGTTCATCATTCCAAAGTACCGGTTTAGTTAGGAGATTCCACTATGTAAAGACTCCAGCATTATGCTTAGTAGGGATGAATAGAGTACTTTTGCATGGTACTGTTCGAGAGGTAGAAAAAGATTGTAAGGATGTGCAGTTCCATATATTTGGTTGTGAAGAAGATTCCAGAGAGACTGAGGAATTTGTAGAAACAGCTATGGAGGAAGAGAGCACAGATATTGCTACTGACAATTGTGAACAAGTGATTATAAAGTTTAAATCAGCTTGTTCTGAAAAACCTATCTTTGTTTGTATTTGCTGTAGATGCACACACGATAAAAGTCAAACACAAAATGTGGACGTGTTTTCGAAAACTGAAGAGGAATGCAGAGAAAAGTGACAAGACCTTGCTGCTTATTTATTGGTAGAATTTTTTTTTAATTTGTCAATTCAGCAAGTTATTTGTAAGTACTACTCTGATTAGTTAGACGATCAAAGAACACCAGCTAACGTTGTGTATTACGGGTTAGAACTTGTGAGAGTTCCAAAACAACTGAAAGACTTAAATGTATATGAATCTATATGATTGTTTGTACTTGCCTTGGCCCTCGGGAGGACGCGCTGACACCGGACACAAGGGGGCGGAACCTGCCCCAGAAAGCACGTATAGCGCATTTCTGCTTCTCGCGGCGCGGGATTGTTTGTACTTGCCTTGGCCCTCGGGAGGATGCGGTGACACCGGACACAAGGGGGCAGAGCCTGTCCCAGAAAGCGCGTATAGCGCGTATCTGCTTCCCGTGGCGCCGGATTGTTTGTACTTGCCTTGTAAATTAGGACGAGGTGGGCCTGTAGCAGTGAAGATAAGGGACCAGGGCAGGCGGCTTGGGTGGAAACAAGTAGATTCCCAAAAAAGTTGTAGGAAGGGTAGTGGGGGAAAATTTACATCTATTTATGGAAATACTCTTGACAGAGGCTCCCAATCCTAAAGCTGTTATGGATGCAATAACAGTAGTAAATGCAGCAGTGAGAGACTGTTTATTTTCAGTAGGCAGCCACCCCAGTAAACGCAAATGTGGTTGGTTTGACAAGGCCTGCTATGATGCAAGGGCAAACCTGAAGATGGCCACTAAGAAACATCCTAGAGATAGGGTCCTTGTAAAAGAAGCCAGAATTAAGTATAAAAGGGCCCTGAGGGATAGCAAGTTAAAGCATAAAGATAAAGCCTGGGAAGAGTTAGAGTGTGCCATAGTTCTGAAGGATCCTGGTTTGTTTTGGAAGGTGGTAAATAGAGGTTCCTTCGGAACAGAAACATCTGAGGGCCTTGGCTATAACATTGCCCCGGAGGCCTGGGTAATTCACTTCTGTAGAACTTTTGAGGGTACTCCCCTAAGAAATAACTGTGATAACGAGTATGAAATGGCTCCTAACCTAGCAATTAGGTTTTCGCTCCAGGAGGTTATTGATGCGATAAAGAGTAGGGCTAGCAATAAAGCTCCGGGCCCGGATTTGATCCCTATGGATTTGTATAAATCTAACCCCCAGTTATGGGCACCTATTCTCTTAAATGTTCTCAATGCGGCAGTTACTGTGGGCATTCCTGCCTCTTGGAGACTGGCCTGTATTGTCCAGTGTTTAAAAAGGGCGATCAAAATGATCCTAAGTCTTATCGCCCTATTTCTCTCCTGGACTCTTCTGCGAAGATTCTGGGACAGATTATTTTAAGGCTCCTGGAGGCCTGGATGATAGGAAATGATATTTTAAGCCGGAACCAGTATGGTTTTAGGGAAGGCCTCGGTACGCGAGAACAATGTCTTAACCTATTGATGATGATCAGTAAATATACGCAGGCCAGGAAAGGTACCCTCTATCTTGCTTTTATGGACCTTAGTTGTGCCTTTGATAAGGTGAACCGGTCTATATTATGGGAGAGGTTAAATCAGCAAGAGTTGGATCCTAATATTGTAGAGTTGCTCCGGTATCCCCATTCTGGAACGGTTGCAAATGTGAGGGTGGGGCCTAATGGGGAATGCTCAGAGGCCTTTAAGCTTTCAAGGTGTGTGCGCCAGGGGTGTGTCCTGGCTCCTACTTTGTTCCTTCTCTATACAAATGGATTGTCCAATTTTTTGATGGAACATTGTAGGGATGTTCCAAAGGTGAATGGTATTGATATCCCTGTGCTGACGTACGAGGATGACGCGGTCCTTATGGCCCGCACTATGAATGGTCTCCGGGAAGTAGTTAGAGCTTATGCCTCCTTTATGTCAGCTTTGGGTTTAGAGATCAGTTTTAAGAAATCACATTTTATGGTTTGCGGAAGACCCTTGAGTAGGGTGGGGGAGCTAAGGATGGAGGATCAAATTATTAGTAGGGTCCATGAGTTCCCATATTTAGGGGTTATTTTTGATGAGAAAGGATCTTGGAAACCCTGTATTGCCAGAAGGGGTGTGCTTTTTCATGCAACAGTTGGTGCGACTTTTGACTTTGCTGTAAGGGTATGTAGTAAACCTATTAAGCCTTTGCTTTAAATCTATAGGCATAAATGCCTCCCTGTCCTGCTGTATGGTGCTGCACTTTGGGGGTATAGGGATACCCAAGCCCTCACGGTAGAAGAAAATCGGTTCTGTAGAAGGCTATTGGGAGTTGGACAAAATAGCCCTGGTTTTTGCCTTCATTTGGAACTGGAGCTTGAGTTTGTGCAGGACATTATCCAGTTGGCTCCCCTTCTGTTATGGATCTCAATCTGGTGTAACACACATGCCACTCTTAATAGGGATATTTTAAGGGATTGTTTGGCTTGTGACAATGTAAAGAACATTCCCTGGCTGACGTACATAAGGAAGATGGCCCATGACCTGGGGCGGCCTGAATTGTTTGATTATCCTGAGGGCCTGACTAGTCATGATAAGAAATGGGTTAAGGATAATTTTCTGAGAATCCAGGAGACCAAGAGGGAGGGGGAGGCTTTAGGGAAACAATTGATTAGGGATTTTATTATGCTAAAGATGTGGGTGGGTCCTGAGTGCTATCTCTTAGAGATAAATGATGTGAGGGAAAGGTCTCTTATTACTCGATTCCGTTTGGGGATCATTAGAAGTAATCTATGTTTCCCGTTAGGTCAGTATGGGGAAAAATCTATTACACCCTGCCCCTGTGATGAGGTGTCCCAACAGACCCTGTCCCATTTTACATTGTTTTGTGTTTTTTATGCACCGTTTAGAACTCGATTTCTATTACCTCTCCTAAGGCCCAAGGGTTTCATGCAATACCGTCCTGCTTTTATGTGGTTGCAAATGGCCTCAGATGTGTTGGTGTGGAAGGGCCTGGGATCATTCTTGAAGGGAGCTATTACTTGGCGTAAAAATGTAGAGTTTTTAGAATGAATTCTTTTATTTTATTGTTTTTTATGAATGAGGTTTTATATGTTTATATTCTTGATGGGTGTTTTTATTGTATATGGTTTTTATTGTTATATTAACAAATGTATTGGTGATTATTTGTTTAAATGGATGAATTGTTTCATACCGAATAAAGTCTTCTTCTTCTTCTTCATGAATCTATACTTATAACGGTACATGCATTTCAAGCAATTATACTTTTGGATCCAAAGACACATACATTGCATTTAACAGAGTTATTAAAAGGCCTTAAAGTAAGAGTAGTGTAATTGTCATTAGACATTAAAAAAATGTTCAAACTATAGGAGTAGAGAAAGACATTGAAGAACCACTTAATATCCTTGTAATTGGTGTAACTGCTAAGAAGAAAACAATTTGTCAAGAGTTGGCTGACGTTAGTAAAGTTAAACAAGTTACATTAAACCTGGTACAAAATAATGTTTATTATAAAAATGTTGATGTTGTCACTGCTAATGAAAATGTGCTGATGATGAGAGTGTGCCAGGAAGTGGAAAAATAGATAAAGTAGATCATTGTCGATCAGAAAATAATTATGAGCACTACAGCATCCATTTATTACATCCCAAAGAAGTAATTGGTGATGTTATAGATCTTTACCAAATGGAACAAGCTAAGGGAGATCCTGTGAGTGTGTGGGAAAATAGTTTAGAGGCTCGATGCTTTCCACACTTATTTCCCACAGGAGTAGGAGGTCAGTACGATGACCAGACCATACAAATACCAGCAGCTGAATACCGATCAACACGGTTATATTCAGAGTATCTAAGATTCAAACAGTGTATTCCATACATATTTCACCTTCTATTTGAGAGATAGCTGTCTAGTCATTTTTATACAGTGAATCATATTCTAAAAACAGGAGTTAATCTTCAAAATATGTCTGCAAGAGATTTTGTTAACAAAGTTCAAGAAAAGGATGAACACTTGGAATGTAACTTAATTAATTTAATGGCATATCTACAAGGTACCAATGGATGCTGGTTCTGTCATCATGGAGAACTGAAGGGTATGTTAAGAAACCTAGGACACCCAGCTTGGTTTTTGACATTGAGTTGTGCAGAGTATATGTGGGGTGACCTCATTGAATTCTTGAGAGAAGTAAACTCTAATCTAAAAGATATCAATTTGAATACAGCTGGAGATCTCTGCTCATTAAATCCTGCTAAGGTTTGTAGATATTACAACCACAGGTTCCAAGCTATGCTTGCTTTTATTTGCAACAAATCCAATCGTCCTCTTGGGGCAGTGAGTGATTTCTTTTGGCGGAAGGAGTACCAGGTACTATGGATAAAAAACACACACTAATTTGGAGCTCAAAGTGATGAATCTATGTTGTCCATTATAGAACAGTATGTTACATGTACAATACCAAAATCGACTGCTGAAAAAGGTCTTAGAGAATACGTTTTGCATTTCCAAACACATAGATGTCATAAGTCCTGTTGTTATACATACAGGTCGAAAGAAATAAATTATTCAAGATGTTGGTTTGGATTTCCAAGGCATGTCATTTCCAAACAAAGAGTAAACAGCTTTTTGTCTTCAGTGAGATGTATACTAACAAGGAAATCACACAAGAACACATATAACTTAAAAAGAAGTAAATATTCCAAATTAAATAATGACTGCAACTTGAAAATGCTTTTCCATTGGGAAAAGGGAAGTTATGAGGCCTGTGACAGGTTAAGTTCAGCAAGTTTGTTCTCCAAATCAAAAGGAATTGTATGGGTTAGTCTTGGTCTATCTACTACAAGAAATAGAGTATTGAAGTATTTTCCTGAAATTCAGTACCTGGCAGAGGTTGACCCAGAAAGTATAGACATTGTAAAATCAAATTTGTTGGATATATAGCATCCAAGAAGACGTCTACATCTAGAAGACAGCTGACTTCATAAAATTCTTACAAATTACAGACGTAATGTAACTAAAAACATAAAAGAGGGAAAATATGCAGTTCATGACTGTGATGGATGGTTAGTGAAACATGAAAAACAAAATGTAATTAATCATCAAAGACTAACCTGTCAAACTCCTGAGAAAAGATAATTTTTTGATTTAGCACTTCTTCAATGGTTCAAAACGTGTTGTACTGAATTAGAATTCATTGGAGATTACAACTGCTACGAAGATTCTTTAATGCTGCCAAAGACAGTATTCAGTGCCCCACGTTCAGTAACTACATACAAATGTTAAATGATGAGATACAACAGGAAGAAATGATTGCTGCTGAGGTAGCTAAGTATAACTATCAAAGCATTCAAAACTCAGCACCTTCAAGTCAGGATCCTCTTGGAAAACCTATTATTGAAATGCAGCTGCAGTATCTCTGAAAGAAGTGGAAACTGCAATGGAACAAGCCAGACAAGAATCAGTAGGTCTGGAAGAGTTAGTAGGGTAACTGAACAATGTGCAGAATGAGATTTATATTGAATAAAAATGTAAAATTGAACATGGATCACAACATAAGAAAAAGGAACTCAATAGCTCATCTTTTGAGCCAATACTCTTATGCATTAGTGGTCAAGCAGCCACTGGAAAAAAAAGCTTTTTAATTAAAGTTATCTCTACTTATTTACATAAGAGTACACATTCACACTTATCATGTGTGGTAATTGCACCTATTAAAATAGCTCCAAACAATATCAAAGGAATAATTCTACATAGAACACTTATGCTACCAGTTGAACATGATAACAGAATGGAATACAAGAAGTTATCAGGTGAAGCTTGCCATGTGTTAGCAAGAGTCTCGAAGACAATGAAGCTTTAGGTTATTGCTGAAGTAAGCATGGTTTTGAATCTCATGCTTGCCTTTGTCTAAATTCGAATGCAAGAGATTTTAAAGGCTGAATGCAATGTCTTGTTTGGAGGAAAGCATTTGATTGTTTTAGGGACCTATTAAAACGTAATCCTGTAAAAGTATGGCCTGTTTTTAGAACTCTTTCACATGAAGATGGGTAATGTCAAAATTTGGCAATATTTTCAATACAAAGAATTTATAAAAAATATGCATCAAGCCTCCGACATAAGGTATAGAAACATTCTAAATGGCTGAAGAGTAGGATTTCTGACAAAGAAGGGAAAAGTTATGTTGGAAAGTTGACCTTTTAAAAAACGACAACATTTGTAAAGAGGAGAAACAGGTAGTTTCTTTAATGCCAAACATTCAAGAGTGTGCTGCACTTAATGGGAAATTACTGAAACTTGAGAATGTAGATATTTTGGAGCTTATGGCAATTGACAAAATAGAACACCAAGGAGTAACTGTACTGGTGAGTGAAAAATTCCAAGTTAAATTAGAATCTGTGGAGAAATCTGTGTCCAAGACTGCTGGACTAGAGAAGTGTTTAAGTGTTTGTGAAAACTGTAGAGTAATTTTAAAGTATAAATTAAATGTAGAAGGAGGATTGGTATATGGTGACATGGGTATAGTTGTTAATTTCAATAATTTCCCTATCAAGTTTGATCAAGTTGATGGTGTGAAGCAAATTGGAGGATGTTTTGTACGCTTTGTGCTCATAAAAGATTTGTATGTTGGACAAAAACAGCTTGCAGTTTGTCTTGCATATGCTGTAACGATCCACAAGTCTCAAGTGTTAAGTGTTTATGCTGCCTTCATTAATATAAAAAGTACAGTTTTTAAAGAAGGATTGTCGTATGTGGCATTGTCACAGGTTTGACATTTATCTGGTTTGTTCCTCGTTGATTTTGATGAGAAGAAGCCTAGTGCAAATGCAAATTGCATGAGTGAGTGCAATAGATTTAGAAGTAAATATGCGTCTCATTCAGGACAGTATCCTGTTGATGAAAAAAACTATTATGTCCTAAGCAAAAACTGACAAAAAACTGACAAAAAAATAAAAAAAAGATTACAGAAAAGGCAGAAAGTAATGCTAAAGGAGAAGCTCTGAAGAAAAGAAAAATGGAAAAGGATAGAGATATTGTTGGTTACCAGTTGGATAATACCACTGGTGTAAACTGCTACACTAATGTTATTATAAATGTAAATACTATCCTGTAAATACTATCCAGGAAAAAACATGGAATACATTGTGCAGAACACTATTTAATTGCCTTCAATGCTTATCTTGCAACGGAACTGGAATTCAATCTGTTTCAGGAATTCAAGAAGTAGTAGACAAATATACTGGATCTGTAGTATTTACTCTAAATGCTTAACAAGATTCACAGGGAACTATTATGGTGATCCTTGGAATTTTAGAAGAAGAAAATGTAAATATTGATGATATATGTGGACTCCGTTACACATGGAATCATGAATGTGAAGCTTGCTCTTTCTCATCTACCACTGAAATCCAGTCAGAGTGATTTTTGTGCCTAACTCTGCCAGATTCTAAAAGTGCATCTTTTGAAAAATTAATAAAAAATAGTGACGAAAATATGATGTGCTAGCGCTGGGGTAGCGCTGTCACAGCCGGGAGGCCGGGAGGAGAGTCACGCAACAGGGCAGGAGCCCTTTAAATTATCTTCGCGCTCCCGCCGTCGCGGGTAGCACTGTCACAGCCGGGAGGCCGGGAGGAGAGTCACGCAACAGGGCAGGAGCCCTTTAAATTATCTTCGCGCTCCCGCCGTCGCGGGTAGCGCTGTCACAGCCGGGAGGCCGGGAGGAGAGTCACGCAACAGGGCAGGAGCCCTTTAAATTATCTTCGCGCTCCCGCCGTCGCGGGTAGCGCTGTCACAGCCGGGAGGCCGGGAGGAGAGTCACGCAACAGGGCAGGAGCCCTTTAAATTATCTTCGCGCTCCCGGCGTCGCGGGACGCGCGCGGGCGGCGCCCGGGCGAAGCCCGGGCCAAGGGCGGGCCCGTCCTTAGCCCGTCAGAGACCGGAGGAGGCTGGGCTGGGCCCCATCTCTTTCACCTGTAGTAAGAGAATTACTTGTTATCTAAGAGTTGTTTAAGAGAGTACAGATTATAGCACCATCCTACTATTCCTAAATTGAGAAGCCTATTCTTCACTCAGCCCTTCCCCCATTAATTCCTCCTCTAAGCTACCCCATTGCGGGCATCTTCCCAATATGGGGAAAAGGAAGGCTATAGATTTACCAGCACAATCCAAGGGTACTAAAATCGCAAAAAAACGCCCAAGTAGACCTTTGAATCCAGCTATACCCAATGGGTTAAACCCATTGGATGAAATAGATCTCCTAGTTAAAGAAGTTGAGTCTATGTTAGGTACACAAACAACTCTAGGGGCAACCAATTTAAAGAGAGGCCCCCCTAACGATAGGAAAATCCCAGAGTTATTTAAAAAGAAGGGGTCAAGGGATCCTACAGATACTATAATAGGGGTAGATGGAGACGGGGGCCCGCATAATTGCAAGGGCCCCCTACCGTTACCCACTTATAACATAGCGAGTTCTCCAGTATCCCAGCTGGGTCTCCCACACGTACCACATACACCAACCCTTCTACCATTGACTCCGGTGATCAAGGTGGTCCCTAGCCTATTCTGTACTAATCGTTTTGAACCTCTATTGGTAATAGAGGACTCGCCCGTGCCCACGAGTGTGCCCAAGTGCAAGTCAGTAGTTGGAAAACCCAACTCTAGTGTTATTTCACCGATCCCCCAGCTCGAGCCAGAAGGCAAAGAACCAGCAGCTAGTAGAGACAACCTGGCTACAGTTCTCCAGAGAGTTGATGAAGTTAAGGGACTGGTTTTAGTATTAATAGATCTTATGAAGAGCAATCGTGCTTGTGCTGGACTTTGTAAAGTCTGTGGGGAGGTCAGGGGGGAAGAAGTCTTCCCATTATCTGCCCCACCAATGGGGACGGAGCTAAGGGACAATTGTTGTCTCCCCACTAGAAGGGGGACAGCTCTTCTAGGGAGGGAAGACTACCGTTGTGATCCCAATATCGACAACATGAGACCCAGGAGGTCTACAAATGTACCTAGGCACAGAGACCGTCAAGGTAGTTGGTCAAGTAATCTTACTAGTGACAGGGCCAGAGGTGGGACTAGCAAATCCGACCCACCGGAAACTGTCCAAGACTCCAGCCTTACACAACCCCCCAACAAGTCACATAAGACTCCCTCTAACAACATCACTCTCTCCCGATACAATACTGAGAGTATAGTTAATAAAGAACAGGACCTGTTTATAAGTCAGGGAACAAATAAAATCTACTTGACTAATGTTCCAAAACTATCGCCAGGGTTAGCTGAGAATCAAGCTTCCTTGATCAACAAAGTCATACATTGGATACGTTCCCGACGAAGATGTCTCTCTGTTATTCGTTCTGACATAATATCGGCCAAGAGAAGCAGCATCACAGGGACCAATCTTGACATAATAACTATCTATTTTGAAGACAAGTATATGGTGACACAATTAATGGATTTTGATCGTCGTACCCACTTGGAACATGCAACAACCAGGGAGGGAATTAGACTCATGTTACACCCACAAAATACTGGACAAGCCATGGGACTGGCAGGATCTGATGGTTTAACTAATTCCCGCGGAGATGCTGCACGAAAGGAAGTTAATCCCAGGCTGTTGCCCAATCCTGTATGACTGACTACTGAACTAGTAACTAATGTGACGGCCTGCTCCAAGGCCTTACATTTTACGGGGGATGTCAAAACATTATCACCAAACACTTGTAGTACTGACTCGAGTGTGGTAGACGCTGGATGCACACCCGTGGTGACAAACCAAGATAAATGTACATTAGAACTTATGTCATGGAATGTTGCCGGCCTGGCAAAGAAACTAGATGATGGTGAATGGGCCTCTTTTATTAAAAAAACAGACATATGTTTGTTTCAGGAAACTTGGGCGGAGGATGCCACCAATATAGATGGATTTCTCTCATTTAGTGCACCTGCTATACCTCCAGAGAAGGGGAGGGGCCGGGCAAAAGGTGGGCTCTTATTACTTGTTAACAAGAATTTGCAGTGTGACTACAAGCTTTTGGGAATTGATTCTGTAGATCTAAAAGCCATGTGTATTACGTTTAACAGAAGATTATCAATTGTTATTGTTAATGCTTATATACGATCGGTCCCAAATGGCTCCGAGTCCCATACCCTGGCTATTCTGTCTGAATTTGTAGGCAGCCTCCACCCCTCAACTATTCTAATCATAGCTGGAGATTTTAACTGTACCTTCGAGCCTTCTATTCTCACAAGTGGTTTAACTGATGAAGAAGATGAGCAGTGGGGGATCCCACAACTATCTATTACCCAGCCTTGCAAAAAATCTCGGGTGGCCATGCAATTAGCCACATTATGTTTAAATCATGGCCTTAGGGCCTGTAACGGTAGAACTCCATCTGATATGAACAGCGCACCTACTTTTAAAAGGGGCATGTCGACAAGCACTATTGATTACTTCTTGGTAGATGTTAGGTTGTGGCCCCAATTGGTAGATATGAAAATAGAAGTAAGATGTGACAGTGACCATTTCCCCTTGCTCCTTACTCTTTCTGGAGAAACGTTCAGGAGAACACTTAATAACCATGTCACAATCATTCCGCCATCTTGTTGGAACAACAAATTCACCAAGATTACATGGCCAAAAGTGGTGTCCAACCCTCATCATATCAGAGCAATATATCAGATTTTTTTAAATAATTTGGCAGAGTATGAAGACCAGGCAGTGGGGAATATTCCGATTCTCAAAATACATGACAACATGTATACCCAACTACGGTCTTTTTTTTATAAAACAAGGCGGTCAAAGACACATGAAGGGAAAGGGGCAAGCAAGGGATGGTTTGATGAGAGGTGCTCAAAGGCTAAGTCTGGGTTAAGAGTTGCAGTAATGTCTGGTTCCCAGGGGGAAATTAAACAAGCCAGGTCCCTATACAAAGCAACTTTGTCTAATGCTAAAAAGCAGTGGGAGGATTCCCTGTGGCAGGAATTATTAGATGCTTCCAGAGAGAAGAACAATAAGCGTTTCTGGGAGCTTCTGTCTAAAAGAGAAAATGGAGGTAGGAGTTGTCCCAGCAACCATATCCAACCAGAAAGCTGGGTAGAGCATTTTACTACTCTCTATGCCCTACCAGAGGGCCCAATGGACACCAATGTGGCCCACTCTCCAACAGAATTGTTGGAACCAAATTCCCGTATGGCCCCCCAAGTGGAGTCTCAGTGTGTCCCTGAGCGTTGCCTCATTTTTAAAATAGAAGAGACCCTTGAGGCTATAAATAGCCTAAAACCTGGCAAAGCACCTGGACCAGATAAGCTCCCTGGAGATCTTTATAGATCAGAACCACATATCTGGTCCTGGTATATAAATGCCATTTCAAATAGTATAGCGGCAGGGGGGCAAATTCCAGGTACATGGAAGGGGGCAGAGATTATACCCATTTATAAAAAAGGGAATGCTAATCTCCCAGCCAACTACAGGCCAATTAGCCTTATAGACAACCTACAAAAGATCTTTGCAAAACAAATTTTGCAGAGGTTAATCAATTGGGTTGAGGAGTACCAAATCCTTTCCCATCTACAGGCAGGGTTTCGTGCAAAAACAAGCACGATAGATCAGGTTTTTCGATTGGCCATATTGCATTGGAAATATGTACTTGTGGCCAAACAATGCCTGTATGTGGTATTTATAGACCTGCGATCGGCTTTTGATTTGGTCCCAAGAGCCAAACTGTGGGAAGTGCTGGGTAGATTGGGAATCCCAGAGGATCTATTACTCCTGTTAAAACGACTGCATGAGAACACTTATGCCCAAGTGAGGTGGGGTGAACAAGGCGAACTGACAGAACGGATTCCAATCAGAAGAGGAGTTCGCCAAGGCTGCGTGTTAGCCCCCCTACTGTTTACTATATTTATCAACGAAGTAGTAAAGGCTGTGTCCACAGGCCAGAATGATGCCCCTTCCCTGAATACACAAAAAATCCCTATCTTGCTCTTTGCCGATGATTCACTCCTCATTTCTAAGACACCAATGGGGTTGCAGACCCTTGTTGACCGGTTTAACCAATTCTGTAGCGATTATGGGCTGGAGGTTAACATTAACAAAACAAAATTGATGGTCTTATCCAAGGGACCTAGGAAAAGATGTTCCATCCACATTGAGGGAGTACCGCTGAAGGAAGTAAGCTCTATAGATTACTTGGGAGTTAGGTTAACCAGTAAACTACTATGGGAAGAGCAGATTACGAAAAGTGCAGGGCTCCTTCAACATAGAGCCTCATCCATATTGCGTTTTTACCAAAGCTCCTTTACAAAGGTTGTTTCCCCAGCAATAAAAATTTACACGGCTAAGGCTCAAAGTGCAGCCCTGTACGGAGCGGAGGTATGGGGTTATGCTAACTGCAATAAGATCAGTGTGGGGGAAAACAACTTTGCAAGGGCTTTAATTGCATGTCCACGCACTACACCCTTGCTTCCAATATTTCTAGATCTGGGGCTAAGCCGAGTAGCAGATCTAGCTACTCTAAGACCTCTCCTTTATTGGATTAGATTATGGACAACCCCCGAACTAGATATATATAAGACCGCATTACTCGATTTACTGAAATGCCAAAATGCTAATACTCTTCCCTGGATTCGCCATGTGGCCCATTGGCTTAGGCTTTTGGGCTTGGGCGACTATTGGGAAAATCCCCACAAATTAGAGAGACGGCACAAAAATGTTTTAAAGTTAACCTACTGGTCTTATGTTAAGGACAACTACATAATCCATAAATCCCATGGTCGCTTAACTAATTCCTTTACTGATACTAAATGGTCCCCAAAGTTTGAATCCTATTTGGATGTGATACCGGACTTGCAAGGCAAGAGCTTATACGCAAGGTTTCGTTTTGGCTCACTGCCCCTGATGTCATTGATTCATAGGTGGGGGTCGATTAATCTTCCCGATACATGCCCTGCCTGTGGCAGTATTTTTGAAACCATTGAGCATTTTATGTTCTTCTGCCCAGCCTATGCGATTCCGCGAACAAAATGGATCCGCAAGATTTGCAGGGACATGGGATTCAAGAATTGCTCCTTGGCTCTACGGGTTCTAAAAAGCCATAATTCAGCTGATGTAATTCTTTCAGTAAGTAAGTATTTAGCAACAGCTTGGCGCATACGTTGCCATCTTCAAAAAGTTATTTAAGGTCTTATCTCTATATAGGTAAGATTTAGAGCCATATGTGCAAATCAAGTTATTTTTTAATATTTTACACCTATTTACAGACATGTATTTATTTATTTACTTAAGAATTATTATATTCTGTTTTATGTGCTTTTATGGTCATTGATGAACTAAGTTGATGATGAAGATGATCTGGATAAAGTGGGTTGGATAGGGCTCGGAATAGATTTTTCAGACATTATGTAGGTAATCATTATGTGTTTCTGCCATTTTAACACTAGTTTTAGCCATAAAGAGCTATTTTTTATGCATCTGTCTGGCACTCGTGCCATTTTAACATGAATCCGATAACCATTTTAAGTTAATATATAAGCTTTTTATCACTGTGTCTTAACGACTTGACAGTGCTTAAATTTGCCAAATGATTGTGCCGGTAGTAGGCTCTCTTTGTTAAAGTATGCCATCTAAATTATTAAGGAATTATATTATTATGTAACATCAAATCAGCACTTTAAATTTTTACATCTTGGGTCGGATAGTTTGTATTTATCTTGATGATGATACCATCTGGGAAATATGTATTTTGAAATCACCCCATATTGTTTTAAGAGTTTTAAATATTTGTACTATTTTAACGTTATGAAGTAATTGTCTCAGAAACCCTGGTATCTAAATGTTAAGTTATGTATCGGGATCAATGGTGGATTATAGTAGGCCATTGCCTATAGAAGCTTTTCCTATTCTAAACCTTACTTTTTCCAGCCAGTGTAAAAGTATAATGAAGAAAACGTACCTTTTTTGTACAATTTAATATGTAACTTGTATGACCTATGGTCGAATAAAGTATATGATGATGATGATGATGATGATGTGCCCAACATGTAAATGAAATCTATTGTCTACATTGCTTGTACAGGTGAGTAGTAAATTCATTGTAGCAATGTTTCAACAATGCAGAGCAGATGGAACGAAATTGGATACCGGGATTGCAAACTTTAAAGCTGGGCAGATATCCATTTCTGAAAGAACATATTGTCCTTTGGCTATAATCTTCAGTAAAAGTGTAGATATATCTTTGGGACATTACACTACTTATTTGAAGAGTGAAAGTGGATAGACAGAATGCAATTATAAAAGTCTCCAATTTAAACAAAAACTACCTTTCAAACTCCCTAATTCTTATTTATTGTTATAGTATTGGATACAGTCTTCTTTGTATGTAGAACATTGCTACTTCAGACATCATTCTGCCTTAGAAGGACGATGTCTTCAAAAACATGTGATAAGGTGTTGCCTGTTTAAAATGTAGTCCATTACTTTTCAGGAAAAAAATGGGTACACAGCTTTCTCCATTGATTATTCATCAGTGCTAAAGATATCACTCAGTCTATCAAGGGTGAGGTCAAGAAGAGCTACGGAAAAATCAACTGTGGATGAAATTCTTGATACTGCTTCTATGAAAAAAATACTTTTTTACCACGTGTGATAATTATTACCAATAATTGTAGAATCTGTATTTTATTTTAGCCCAGTAATTGTATGTTAAGTATTTTCTACTCAGAAATTCTAGTGAGTGCAAATAATAGATATTTGAAGAGAATTATTGATGTCAACCTTAATATGCATAGCATTGTTAATTTTAAGTAACATACTATGTGCTTATGGGTTTTTTTCAAGTTCATTTGACTGTATTTCTCCACCCACTGTTCAGTGATGAGCAGCTTTAAACACTTCTTTTGTACAAAAAAAGTATAGCAGCTGAGAATAGTGGACAAGGGAACATAACATGTCTATATAATGTATGTAATTGCTGTATTAAAAATCAAACAATGCTTGTGTTTTGTTAATAATGCTATATTTTACATTGCATGTTACAAGTTTTAACACACATCATAGTTATAGCAGACTTTATTATTTTCTTCTTTCTTTTTAATACAGATAAAAGTATAATTTGTTTGAAGTAATGAAGGTAAGTAATTAGTTGTAACTTAATTAATACGTAAATGTGCCAAGGCAGTAACCCAAATAGTCACTGTTGTACCCATTTTGTCATCCATATACCCATACATGCACCCAGTCACTTACCAAAACAGACAGTCATGCACCCACTCACTTATAAAGACACTTATTCACCCATTGTTAGAAATGGGGTCTTTGGTTGGCAGTCAGGTTACTCCCTGTCATCACCCTCCGCTAACCCCCGCTCACCCCCTTGAACGCTTGGCACGAGCAGGCAGGCTTAACTTCAGGGTGTTAGGTGTAAAGTATTTGTACCAACACACACAGTAATTTAATGAAAACACTACAAATTGACTACAAAAATAGAAAATAATTATTTAAACAAAACAAGATAAAAATGACAAAAATCCAACATACACAAGTCAGGTTATTAATTAAAAAGCAAAAAGAGTCTTAAATCATTGAGAAAACAGGTAAAACACTGTTAGCGCTGAAAAGCACCTGAGTAGCGTCAACATAACATGCACGGGAGAGTGTGCGTTGAAAAAGGTAAGTGGTGTGTCGACTTCTCACCCGCAAGCGAGACCGTGTGTCGTTTCTCGTTCTCGGCATGCATTGTTTTTCCTCTCCGCAGGGGAGCGATGCGTCAATCTGGGCAGCACTCGGGTCCGGGCAGGCGTTGTGTGGTTTTTCCATGCCCAGCAAGGTTTGCATTGAAAATCCTGCTGAATGGTATCAGCAAAAGCATGCAATGTGGGTTGCGACATTAACAGCCTCCGCTGGCGGGTGTTGCGATTCGTTCTTCCAGCTCCGTGTGTCGTTTTTCCAGCTGCCATGCTGGTGGAGCGTCGATTTCTGCTGCAAAGCTGGCATGCGTCGTTTTTCAGCTGTGTCACAGAAGGTGCATCGAGTTTTTCCCCGCACGGTGGTCTGTGCGTGGATTTTCAATCTGGGTCTGCCAGCTTCACCTTCCAAGGCCACAGGAACCGGATAGGGCACCACTTGGCAGGGAAGAAGTCTCAGCAGAGAGTCCAGGTGCTGGCAGGAGAAGTCTTTGATGGCCCTGAGACTTCAACAACAGGAGGCAAGCTCAGGACAAGACCTTGGAGATTTCTTCACAGTCTGTAACATGGCTTGAACATTTTCTGACGCCTCTCCCTGTGGATCTTCCATTGTGATCTCACAACGCAGAATCATTTGGTGCTGCAATCTGTTATGTACTGCACTGGACTTCCAGAAGCAGTCCCAGAGGGAAAAAAAACCAACACTGGGGAAAAAAACCTCAAACAGGAACTCCTGAAGAAAAACAAGAAAAAACAGAACTTGACAACAGGAAACAAAAATAGGCAAAATCTCCCAAGACAAAAAGCAGGAACAAAGAACAGGCAAATATCTCCCAAGGCAAAAAGCAGGAACACAGAACAGGAGCGAATAGCACAACCAGAAGGAAGTGTTTGCAATGCAAGGTGGAACAAGACTGACTGACTTATATACTGAGAAAAGGGAAGTGACATCACAGGAAAAGGAAAGAACACCATCTTGAATTGGGAAGAGCCCATAGACCAGTATAGGAAAAAGAAAGTAGTATAAAAGAAAAACAGAGCATGCTGGGACAAAAAAACGAGGAAGACAAGATGGACACAACATGGACAGAGACAGGAAAAAGACCAGACAAACCCACCACCAACAACAAAAAGTAGAAAAGAAAGGGCTACAGGTAAGTGTAGCGCTACTGGGAGCGAAATATATGCTTCCCAGAATGTGTAGTCAAAAAACACGGGGAATGACGTTGCGAGTATTGGTAGCGCGTTCCATCCGCAAGGACAGAAAGAGACTCTGCCTCTGGGCACAGCGTTACAGGAAGACACACAAAGTCCAGGGTTTGTCCTCTTGCAAAGGAAGAAGCAGCAACTGCAGGATAGCTCCACAAAGCACAGTCTCAGGCAGGGCAGCACTTCTCCTCAGCTCTCCTGCTCTTCTCTAGACAGAGGTTCCTCTTGATGTCCAGAAGTGATCTCAAGTCTTTGGTTTTGGGTGCCCTTCTTATACCCATTGTGGCATTTGAAGTAAGCTTACTTCAAAGGAAAGTATCTCTTGTTAGTGAAATCCTGCCTAGCCCAGGCCAGGCCCCAGACGCACACCTGGGGGTTGAGACTGCATTGTGTGAGGGCAGGCACAGACCTTTCAGGTGTAAGTGACCACTCCTCCCCTCTCTCCTAGCACAGATGGCTCATCGGGATATGCAGGCTACACCCCAACTCCCTTTGTGTCACTGTCTAGAGAGATGTACGAACAGCCCAACTGTCAAACTGACCCAGACAGGGAATCCACAAACAGGCAGAGTCACAGAATGGTTTAAGCAAGAAAATGCCCACTTTCTACAAGTGGCATTTTCAAACACACAATCTTAAAATCAACTTTACTAAAAGATGTATTTTAAAATTGTGAGCTCAGAGACCCCAAACTCCACATTTCTATCTACTCCCAAGGGGAATCTACACTTCAAACATTTTTAAAGGCAGCCCCCATGTTAACCTATGAGAGAGATAGGCCTTGCAGCAGTGAAAACCAAATTTGGCAGTATTTCACTGTCATGACATATAAAACACATTAGTATATGTCCTACCTTAAACATACACTGCACCCTGTCCCTGGGGCTACCTAGGGCCTACCTTAGGGGTGTCTTACATGTAAGGAAAGGGAAGGTTTAGGCTTGACAAGTGGGTACACTTGCCAAGTTGAATTGACAGTTACAATCTGCACACAGACACTGCAGTGGCAGGTCTGAGCCATGTTTACAAGGATACCAATGTGGGTGGCACAACCAGTGCTGCAAGTCCTCTAGTAGCATTTGATTTACAGGCACAGGGCACCTCTAGTGCACTGTACTAGCGACTTACCAGTAAATTAAATATGTCAATCATGGAAAGTCAGTTACATACACATTTTACACAGGAGCCCATGCACTTTAGCACTGGATATCAGCGGTAAAGTGCCCAGAGTAAATAAAAGAGCAACAACAGAGTCCAACACACATCAACAACCTGGGAAACAGAAGCAAAAAGTTAGCGGAGACCACACCAAGGATGAAAAGTCTAACACCCATTCACTCACCTATACCGCCAGTCATGCAGATAATTTGTTGCTCATATAGATACTTATATACTAATTCACTCACCTGTACAGCCACTCACACATGCAGTCATTCAGCCATACTAACACTCAGGCACCTAGTCACTCACCCGTGCAGACAGAGATGCATTGAGTTACTCACCTATACAGGGACTCACACACCCATTCACTCACATGTACAGGCACTCACACAGTCAGTCAC
Source organism: Pleurodeles waltl (assembly GCF_031143425.1). Lineage (NCBI taxonomy): Eukaryota > Metazoa > Chordata > Amphibia > Caudata > Salamandridae > Pleurodeles > Pleurodeles waltl. Next base: position 362,393,991 of record NC_090449.1, on the reverse strand, counting down.
CCATTCAGACACACACCCAGTCACTCACTCATATAGCCACTCATACTCACTGTAAGTCAGCCATACAGCCACTCACACATGGAGTCATTCAACCATACAGACAGTCATGCACCCAGTCACTCATACAACCACACACACACCCACCCATTCAGTCAGACACACACATGCAGTTACTCACCAATACAGGCACTCATGCACCAATGACTCAACGATACAGCCACTGACACATCCACTCATCAACCCACATACCTGCACCATACAGCTACATACACACCCACTCACTCGATGTGTGAGTGGGTCTATAGGTGAGTGAGTGGTTGATTTTTTTGCTGCATGGCAGAGTGAGTGGATGTGTAAATAGCTGTATGGGTGAGCAAGTGACTGTGTGAGTAGCTGCAATTGGTTGAGTGAGTGGGTGTGTGAGTGGTTGAATTGGTGAGTGAGTGGGTGTGTGAGTGCTTGTATGGGTGAGTGAATGGATGTCACTGTATCAGTGAGTGAGTTGGTGAGTTAGTGACTGTATGCATGAGTCAGTGGGTATATGAGTGTCTGTATGTATATGTGAGTGGCTCTGAAAGCAACTGGATGGAAGAGTCAGTGATATGAAAGCAGTTGTTTCAGTGAGTGAGTGGGTGTGTGAGTGGCTGCATGGGTGAGTGACTGGGTGTGTGAGTGCTTGTACAGGTGAGTGAGTGACTGGGTGTGTGAGTAGTTGTATGGCAAAATGAATAGTTGTGTAAGTTACTCTATCAGTGAGTGAGTGGCTGTGTCAGTGACTGTATGGCTAAGTGTGTGGGTGTGTGAGTGCTTATGTGTATGAGAAAGGGGGTGTGTGAGTAGCTGTGTGGGACTATTAGTCGGCATGTGAGTGGTTGCTTGGGTGTATGAGTGAATGTGCTATTGGCTGTATGAGTGTGTGAGTGGGTATATGAGTAGCTGTATGAGTGTGTGAATAGATGGGTTAGTACTGTATGGGTAGGTGAGTAGTTGTGTCAGTTGCTGTGTGAGTGAGTGAGTGGATGTGTCAGTAGTTTTAAGGGTCTATGAATGAGTATGTGAGCAGCTGTGTGTGTGTGGATGTACTAGAATTTGTATGTGGTATGAGTGGGTGTGAGTGGTTCTGTGGATGATGTCATCAGTGATGTCATTTCAGATGTCATCAGTGATGTCACTGACCGTGTCATCAGTGATATAATATGTGAGGTCATAAGTAGTGCATTACAAAAAGGGAGCAAGATGTAGTTAGCTGAGGTAACTATAACCACTGAATTTCATTGGTTTTGTATGTGTGAAATGCGGGCCTAACTATAATGCCACTGTTAACTTTGTTTTTTTCAGTGAATTTCTAAGTTTCTTAAAGATATTCACCTAACTATAACGTCCCTGTAACCTTTGTATTTTTCAGTGAAAATATATATATATATATATATATATATATATATATATATATATCATTCAATATACTTCTTAAAAAGAAGACAGTGTCACAGCCACTTACTTGCTACAGTCCCAGTGTTCTTTATTCAGGCAGAAAAGCACTGAAAAGACAAAACTAATATTCTCCAACACGTTTCAGGAGACACTGCTCCCTTGATCACAGAGATATTCAGAAACCATTTTCCCTTTCCATTATAACTAACATAATAAACATAAAAAATGGACTATATTTACTATCGAAAAAACAATGACAGCCATCTTGAAACCAAAAATTCTACACTAACCAATGTAACTAAACGTGGAAAATAAAAATTACAAATTCAAAATTAGTGCTTGAAAATAAAAAATTAGTGTGACTTACTTTAACCCACAAATACTACATGTTGTTTTCTCCTCGTTATCTAACGAGTAGACTTGTCGCGTGGGCTCTCATTATCCTAAATGAGACTACTGGATTTCTAGGCAGCAGGATCGATAACGGTGTGGGAGACTGAGTCTGACCCACGTGTAAGGAACTCTGTCACCCTAAATCCGTTTTTTGCTCTTGCTAACTAGCAGTGCCTTATTTCTCCCACGGGGAAGAAATGATTAGGCAGCCGAGCGCATGACATCTTTGGAACTTCTCAGGGAAGTCGTGGTCACTCAGATCCAAACCAACTCTCTCATTTACAATATGGTCTCATATACAAATGACAAAGACAGTATAGGTTTTATATAATGTTTTTAATAAAACAACTGTATTTTAGATAATAAGGCGTGAGCCGCAATAACCAGAATAATACAACACAGTAGGATTGAAATAGTCACCAGGAGAGTAAAACATAAGAATAAAGCTATCATATTTCCTAACAGTTTCTACTCTCCCTCTGCTTGTTCTATTTAGAGCACAGCATGTTAAGCTTCTAGCTTGCCTTTTCGAATCACCGGGGAGACATACGCCCTCATACCTGAGCAAAGGCCTGTGATCTGGTTCAGAATCTGCAACGAGGCAGTCAGCGTCTAGCTGTGGGTCTCTGGTCGGAATCTCCCTCTCGCGTGTATTGGGACAAGGAAGTGATTTTATAACTAACATGTCATCGTGATCACAAAATGTCCCTACGCAGGAATGCCAAGTCTAAACTCCTACCACGTCTATCGGCAATGTACCAGACTGTATCCTTGACTGAAGCACAGAGTAAATATGTTATGGAGAACTCCAGTGCTGAAGTAGGCAAAATAGTGTGATATGAATAACAAAACAACACCGTAGAACTGGCTATTCAAAAAATAACAGTACAAAGCCTAATAAAAAGCATGTAGAGCAAAGTGCACAGAGGCTCTAAGCTGTCAGCAAATGAATAAAATATATTCAGGGCAAAGTGCATAAAGGCCTAAAGCCTGAAGCTAAAGCGCAACGAATACGTAAAACTGACCACACTACAGACTTAACTGGCTAATCCAATCTGCCTAGTATGTATATACACATGTTTTAATAACACAATTATATTTATATTTCCTCCATACTTATTCAATTACTAATATTATAAACCAGTTATTACCTACACACTTAGTCATACCTCTTATGAGAATACTCATCTTATTAATATCCTTGTATTTGTGGGTAATCCAGCAATACCCTGGAGATATAATAGCTCTTTTGCTTCTTATTTAATTTACACCTTCAAATAGAATCAAACATCATGTTTCTGTCCATATATTTGTAACAAGTCCAAATGAACCTTTACGTCCTTCCTGCCAATCATGGAAATATTTTTTTTTAACATTTATTAATACTGAATTAATACTAAATTAATAAACAGCTGAGTTTCCATAAATAATTCAAACCTCTGAAATTCTAAATACATTTGTATTTTACAATAAATCAATGTAAATGCACTGATAATTCTTAGAATAGGACTTTGGATTTAAGAAAATTGGAATCGAGGTTGATTATCAATTGCAATACAATGGAACCTATGGGTCTGAATAAGGATGAAGAATTATCAGTGCATTTACATTGATTTATTGTAAAAAACAAATGTATTTAGAATTTCAGAGGTTTGAATTATTTATGGAAACTCAGCTGTTTATTATTTTAGTATTAATTCAGTATTAATTAATTTTAACATTTTTTCTTTCCATGATTGGCAGGAAGGACGTAAAGGTTCATTTGGACTTGTTACAAAATATGGACAGAAACATGATGTTTGATTCTATTTGAAGGTGCAAATTAAATAAGAAGCAAAAGAGCTATTATATCTCCAGGGTATTGCTAGATTACCCACAAATACAAGGATATTAATAAGATGAGTATTCTCATAAGAGGTATGACTAAGTGTATAGGTAATAACTGGTTTATAATATTAGTAATTGAATAAGTATGGAGGAAATATAAATATAATTGTGTTATTAAAACACGTGTATATACATACTAGGCAGATTGGATTAGCCAATTAAGTCTACTCGTAATATAACGAGGAGAAAATAACATGTAGTATTTGTGGGTTAAAGTAAGTCACACTAATTTCTAATTTTCAAGCACTAATTTTGAATTTGTAATTTTTATTTTCAATGTTTAGTTACATTGGTTGGTGTAGAATTTTTGGTTTCAAGATGGCTGTCATTGTTTTTTCGATAGTAAATATAGTCCATTTTTTATGTTTATTATGTTAGTTATAATGGAAAGGGAAAATGTTTTCTGAATATCTCTGTGATCAAGGGAGCAGAGTCTCCTGAAACCCGTTGGAGAATATTAGTTTTATCTTTTCAGTGCTTTTCTACCTGAATAAAGAACACTGGAACTGTAGCAAGTAAGTGGCTGTGACACTGTCTTCTTTTTAAGAAGTATTTTGAATGATTTATAGGGGTTCGTGACCCTGTTTACAGCCTGCCGTGTTGGACGCTGACTTACACGAATTTTGGAAGTACTATATATAAATATATATATATATATATATATATATATATATATATATATATATATATATATATATATATATATAGCCAATATATCCATCCCATTGTCCATTGGTAGTCACCACTGGGTAGTTATAGTTTAGGCCCAGATCACTGTACTGGGGGTGAATTTTTGACAATGTTCAGCATTCCATCCATCACTTGTTGTTTTTGCTTTGTCGCCCTAAGTGGGAAGGGTATGCCCAGACGTGGGTCCCGTGCTTCCCATGCCACTGGATTCAAGCTAGCCTGGCTGATGAGGGGTGAAACCCCGAAACCGGTCCCAGGATGCTTGTTTCTAGTCCAGGGAAGACCTGGCCTAGCATTTCGGGCTGGACTGTTCCCATGGGGAACAGGGTCAAGACTGATTTGCATATGGCTGGGTCCAAACTGGAATGGCATGGGCAGCAAAAAAACAATGGATTTAGGCCCAGATCACTGTACTGGGAGCGAATGTTTGACAATGTTCAGCATTCCGTCCATCACTTGTTGTTTTTGCTTTGTCGCCCTAAGTGGGAAGGGTATGCCCAGACGTGGGTCCCGTGCTTCCCATGCCACTGGATTCAAGCTAGCCTGGCTGATGAGGGGTGAAACCCCGAAACCGGTCCCAGGATGCTTGTTTCCAGTCCAGGGAAGACCTGGCCTAGCAGTTCGGGCTGGACTGTTCCCATGGGGAACAGGGTCAAGACTGATTTGCATATGGCTGGGTCCAAACTGGAATGGCATGGGCAGCAAAAAAACGATGGATTTAGGCCCAGATCACTGTACTGGGGGTGAATGTTTGACAATGTTCAGCATTCCGTCCATCACTTGTTGTTTTTGCTTTTTCGCCCTAAGTGGGAAGGGTATGCCCAGACGTGGGTCCCGTGCTTCCCATGCCACTGGATTCAAGCTAGCCTGGTTGATGAGGGGTGAAACCCCGAAACCGGTCCCAGGATGCTTGTTTCCAGTCCAGGGAAGACCTGGCCTAGCAGTTCGGGCTGGACTGTTCCCATGGGGAACAGGGTCAAGACTGATTTGCATATGGCTGAGTCCAAGCTGGAATGGCATGGGCAGCAAAAAAACGATGGATTTAGGCCCAGATCACTGTACTGTGGGTGAATGTTTGACAATGTTCAGCATTCCGTCCATCACTTGTTGTTTTTGCTTTGTCGCCCTAAGTGGGAAGGGTATGCCCAGACGTGGGTCTCGTGCTTCCCATGCCACTGGATTCAAGCTAGCCTGGCTGATGAGGGGTGAAACCCCGAAACCGGTCCCAGGGTGCTTGTTTCCAGTCCAGGGAAGACCTGGCCTAGCAGTTCGGGCTGGACTGTTCCCATGGGGAACAGGGTCAAGACTGATTTGCATATGGCTGGGTCCAAACTGGAATGGCATGGGCAGCAAAAAAACGATGGATTTAGGCCCAGATCCCTGTACTGGGGGTGAATGTTTGACAATGTTCAGCATTCCGTCCATCACCTGTTGTTTTTGCTTTGTCGCCCTAAGTGGGAAGGGTATGCCCAGACGTGGGTCCCGTGCTTCCCATGCCACTGGATTCAAGCTAGCCTGGCTGATGAGGGGTGAAACCCCGAAACCGGTCCCAGGATGCTTGTTTCCAGTCCAGGGAAGACCTGGCCTAGCAATTCGGGCTGGACTGTTCCTATGGGGAACAGGGTCAAGACTGATTTGCATATGGCTGGGTCCAAACTGGAATGGCATGGGCAGCAAAAAAACTATGGATTTAGGCCCAGATCACTGTACTGGGGGTGAATGTTTGACAATGTTCAGCATTCCGTCCATCACTTGTTGTTTTTGCTTTGTCGCCCTAAGTGGGAAGGGTATGCCCAGACGTGGGTCCTGTGCTTCCCATGCCACTGGATTCAAGCTAGCCTGGCTGATGAGGGGTGAAACCCCGAAACCGGTCCCAGGATGCTTGTTTCCAGTCCAAGGAAGACCTGGCCTAGCAGTTCGGGCTGGACTGTTCCCATGGGGAACAGGGTCAAGACTGATTTGCATATGGCTGGGTCCAAACTGGAATGGCATGGGCAGCAAAAAAACGATGGATTTAGGCCCAGATCACTGTACTGGGGGTGAATGTTTGACAATGTTCAGCATTCTGTCCATCACTTGTTGTTTTTGCTTTGTCGCCCTAAGTGGGAAGGGTATGCCCAGACGTGGGTCCCGTGCTTCCCATGCCACTGGATTCAAGCTAGCCTGGCTGATGAGGGGTGAAACCCCGAAACCGGTCCCAGGATGCTTGTTTCCAGTCCAGGGAAGACCTGGCCTAGCAGTTCGGGCTGGACTGTTCCCATGGGGAACAGGGTCAAGACTGATTTGCATATGGCTGGGTCCAAACTGGAATGGCATGGGCAGCAAAAAAACAATGGATTTAGGCCCAGATCACTGTACTGGGGGTGAATGTTTGACAATGTTCATCATTACGTCCATCACTTGTTGTTTTTGCTTTGTCGCCCTAAGTGGGAAGGGTATGCCCAGACGTGGGTCCCGTGCTTCCCATGCCACTGGATTCAAGCTAGCCTGGCTGATGAGGGGTGAAACCCCGAAACCGGTCCCAGGATGCTTGTTTCCAGTCCAGGGAAGACCTGGCCTAGCAGTTCGGGCTGGACTGTTCCCATGGGGAACAGGGTCAAGACTGATTTGCATATGGCTGGGTCCAAACTGGAGTGGCATGGGCAGCAAAAAAACGATGGATTTAGGCCCAGATCACTGTACTGGGGGTGAATGTTTGACAGTGTTCAGCATTCCGTCCATCACTTGTTGTTTTTGCTTTGTCACCCTAAGTGGGAAGGGTATGCCCAGACATGGGTCCTGTGCTTCCCATGCCACTGGATTCAAGCTAGCCTGGCTGATGAGGGGTGAAACCCCAAAACCGGTCCCAGAATGCTCGTCTTTCCAGTTCAGGGAAGACCTGGCCTAGCAGTTCGGGCTGGACTGTTCCCAGGGGGAACAGGGTCAAGACTGATTTGCATATGGCTGGGTCCAAACTGGAATGGCATGGGCAGCAAAAAAACGATGGATTTAGGCCCAGATCACTGTACTGGGGGTGAATGTTTGACAATGTTCAGCATTCCGTCCATCACTTGTTGTTTTTGCTTTGTCGCCCTAAGTGGGAAGGGTATGCCCAGACGTGGGTCCCATGCTTCCCATGCCACTGGATTCAAGCTAGCCTGGCTGATGAGGGGTGAAAGCCCAAAACCGGTCCCAGGATGCTTGTTTCCAGTCCAGGGAAGACCTGGCCTAGCAGTTCGGGCTGGACTGTTCCCATGGGGAACAGGGTCAAGACTGATTTGCATATGGCTGGGTCCAAACTGGAATGGCATGGGCAGCAAAAAAACGATGGATTTAGGCCCAGATCACTGTACTGGGGGTGAATGTTTGACAATGTTCAGCATTCCATCCATCACTTGTTGTTTTTGCTTAGTTATAGTTTGGATCAGCTTTCCATAGTAGGGAATGCTTTTTTGTGTTGCTATTAATTTTGCCGATGTTTGCTAAATCTACATGAAACTTTTTTTTAAAATGCTACCTTTTGACTAGCTGAAACATGTAAACTTTAGGGGTGATCTATCAAGTGGGTGCCTACAAACCAGGAGAGGTCTTAAATCTTAAAATGAGTTCCCCCATTCATTTTTCAATAGTGACATTAGATACAGCTACAGCACAAACTGATGTATAGATATACGTCAAATTTGGTAGAAAGTAAGATGCTTTTCTAGAAGGTGTGATTTTTATGATTTGGGGTAAATCCGTTCACTAGTTTCTGAGCAATTACCACTCAAAACAACTGTATATTTCAAGGCCCAGAACATCCACAGATCTCTGACTGACTGTCATCACATCAATAAGGATAGGACGTCAGCCATCTTAGGGTGCTGAGCTCTTTTGTGACTCCTACATAAAAAGTTAGAATAAGATAAGCGGGCAAGGTAGATCTTGTTGATGGGTCCCAAAGGGATCCACTGTGACAAAAATATTTTTTTTCAAAACATTTTGCCAGACAGCTGCATAAAAATTATGAAAAGAAAGTGTGAACTCTCACGCTATGAAGAAAATCCCCCAAGGAGGGCCATAGCCTGGAGGGGTGACACTCTTATTATTTGGGGTAGGGAGTGTATGGCCCCCCCATCCCAACCTCCAGGAGGCCCAAATGACCCCATCCTCATGCCCTAAAGTAACAATAACCCATATCCTCTCCATGTAATGCTAATTACTTCCCATCTTACATCACTCATGACATGTTCTATGACATTGTTGATAAAATCACTGCATCATGTAAAATGACATTGTTGATGACAAAACTGTACATGGTTGGGGCTGAATTCAACTTAATTTAAGGAAGAGTTAAAGTTACTTGAGAAAACTATAATTGGAGAATTTCAGTGATTTTGTGAATTTAAAAAAAGGTATGTTTCACCTGACATTTCACCTAACTATAAAGGTCCTTTAACCTTTGTTTTTTTTAGTTCTCACATACATAGACATATGTGTGCACACACACAAAAATATAAGTTAAGGCAAGCATAAATAAATGTAAGCATACAGAGCTACAAAAATACACAGGTGTGTAGAGGCACAAACAGGAAAAAGATAAATATGAAACTAGAGACATACTTGCAGGCAGGGCCGGCTTTAGTGCTGGTGGCGCCCTGTGTGACAGTTTTCTTTGGCACTCCCTACCCCATGACACCCTCCCTTGATTCACTCACTGCTGCCAGGCAAATGTGCCCCTCATCTCTCCCAAGCCTTCCTTTCACATACATTCATTTGTTTTAAAGTGCTTGTAAAGGCTGACTTTACTAATCCACTCAGCTATCCACATAAAATATAGTTCTGATCTTTGCAACACCATATTAACCCTCTCTGCTACTTTATGGTGAGTCAAAGCTGTCACCAGACAAAACTCATATCTCTCTCCCTAGCAGGAACATTAATCACAAGAGGTATCTTGACATTTTGTTTCTTGAAGGTTGGATGCACAAGGATTTTAAATCACAAGTTTCGTAAGTCATAGCTAAACACAGCGCCCCCCCCTGAGGTTAGCACCTCTCAATCCATCCTAGCACCCTGTGCGGCCGCACCGCTCATACCACCCTGAAGCCAGCCCTGCTTGCAGGTAAGCAGGCTAGCCGACACGCACAAGCAGATATGCTCAATAAGAAACAGGAAATATACACTCAGCAAGACAGGCAAACACTGTGATAAGCAAGTGGGAATGGAGGCTAGTTTGGAGATTTCCTTTGAGCCATTGTTTGGAAAAAACGACTAACAATTAACTCAGAAAGCCAGACAAGGGTCTGCATGGTGGCAAGTTCAGACATTTACATCAACTATTTTATTAACACTCGGCAAATCTAACAGGAGCAGTGAATCATCTGTTCGTGTCCGAAAGCACGCAGGTATAGGTTTTTCTAAGGCTTGACCGGCTGCCGTAACAGTAGCAGCCAGCACAGTCTGGAACAGGAAAGCCAAGTAGTTTCAGGCCCATGGAGAACACGTAGCACACACGAATCATACCAAGGCCCATATTTATACTTTTTGACGCTAAACTGCGCTAACGCAGTTTAGCGTCAAAAAATTTAGCGCCGTCTAACGCCATTCTGAAGCGCCATGCGGGCACCGTATTTATGGAATGGCGTTAGCCGGCGCTAGCAGACCGGCGCTGCCTGGTGTGCGTGGAAAAAAAACACGTAGACCAGGCAGCGCCGGCGTAGGGGGAAAATGGCGTTAGGGCGTCTTAAAATGGGGCAAGTCAGGTTGAGGCAAAAAAATCGCCTCAACCCGATTTGCGCCATTGTTTTCGACGCCCAGACGCCATTTAAATGACTCCTGTCTTAGTAAAGACAGGAGTCATGCCCCCTTGCCCAATGGCCATGCCCAGGGGACTTATGTCCCCTGGTGCATGGTCATTGGGCATAGTGGCATGTAGGGGGGCACAAATAAGGCCCCCCTATGCCACCCAAAAAAATTAAAAATATAAAAAATTATACTTACCTGAACTTACCTGAATGTCCCTGGGGTGGGTCCCTCCATCCTTGGGTGTCCTCCTGGGGTGGGCAGGGGTGGCAGGGGGGGTACCTGGGGGCAGGGGAGGGCACCTGTGGGCTCATTTTGAGCCCACAGGCCCCTTAACGCCTACCCTGACCCAGGCGTTAAATAGTGGCGCAAATGCGGGGTTTTTTGACCCGCCAACTCCCGGGCGTGATTTTTGCCCGGGAGTATAAATACGACGCATTTGCGTCGCCGTCATTTTTTTTGACGGGAACGCCTTCCTTGCATCTCATTAACGCAAGGAAGGCGTTCACCCAAAAAAATGACGCTATTTGCCCATACTTTGGCGCTAGACGCGTCTAACGCCAAAGTATAAATATGGTGTTAGTTTTGCGCCGAATTTGCGTCGAAAAAAACGACGCTAATTCGGCGCAAACGGAGTATAAATACGGGCCCAAGACTTTTCAGAGAAACACACAAATTCTGGCCAAGTTCTAAGGTACTCCTTCATACTAATTAGACATGCTAGTCTGTGCTCTGAGTATTCATGTGTATATTCTAGAGCCAGCTCTCACTTGCCTGCCTTAAATTTTTGCTTTGGTACAATAATCCCTATCCTGGCATCTATGCCCTGCTCATCTGCCTCTGACCCCAAAATGCAGTCAAGTAAAAACGTGGCAACCTTTACCAAAAATAGTTCTGATTGGTTGACAAAACCATTCAATTCTGGGATTTTGTGCAAGCGGTTGGGCTACAGCCCTTCTGTGCGACAGACCAGGCGAGGAAAGACATCCTGTCCAGCAGCAGCATCAATGCACTCAGCTATTGCATAGCATAAGCAGTCTCGGAAAAGGGAAGCATTGGAAGGCGCAGATTGTGGTAATTCTAGGAAGGACATTTTTTCATAATTAAAAAACGACTAGAAAACAATTGACTTCATTGTTGAATAACCTACCACCTTCAGGCGATGACCTTTCACAAACAATAGGCGCACAGATTTTGGAAAATTGCATGAAATATAAAGGAAATCCTGCATAATCAATGTACACACCTCATTAATGATCTACCAAGATTTTCAGTTAACAAGACAGTGTGAAGCTTGAAGTGGTCTTCTTTTTCTATCACTTAATGCCTTTTGTGTATGAGCTGCAGCGTAACTAGTGTATGACATAACAAGGGAGATTGTTAATAAGATAATCTGTAATGCTGTTAGGCAACATCACCCACTACCTTTTTAATTGAATTGTTGATTTACATAAAAAGTTATGCACAGCAAAACATGCAGTAAAAAGAAGTGAGAACCTACCACCATTGAGAGGAATAAAAGGGTAGAGTGCCATTTTGCACATGTTAAATGCACTTGGGGCCAAATTTAAGAAGGCTGAGTGCCTCTTTGCAGACACTAGAGTCTTTTTTTTTTACACTAATGTGGCTCAAGGAGGAAATTTTCGCTGCGCCGTATATACAAAGTTGGGCAAGGCATGCATTACGCCATTTTGTGACCCCTTGTGCCACATTATACCTGTGTCAGGCATGATGTATTCTAGCATTAACAGGTCCACAAAAATGGGACAGTGAAATCAACAAGATTTCACTGTGCCAATTTTGGAATAATTTTTAACGCCAGCTCAGAACAGGCATTAAAATGACACACCCATCGTAATCAATGGGCCTTCTGGCACTTTGCTACACTAGCGTCAACATTTTATTATGCTAGTCCAGCAAAGCACCAAAATAGCATCAAAAATGTTGAGCCTATTGTCCTAACTACCACCATGGTGTACCGTATGTTAAATACGGTACAACCATGGTGTCGTTAGGTGCCGATAGGGGATGCAGGAAAAGTTGTGCATCTGAGCTGATGCACCACTTTTTCATAGAACTGGGCCTTAGTTTATTTAATTTTGCATTGTTTTGCATTATTACTAAAGCACAAAAAGGTGATTGTATTCAGGGTTAAATTTGAAACCACGAACTTTAGAATAACATTGTTGCCCAGTTACCCATCAGTGCACCACGCAGTTTTTCCTATGAAAAAATGAGCAGGCGATTGAAATGATCATGACCAGAATAAGGAATAACATGCATTTCCAACATTATTTTCGCCAAACTCTGCCCACTTTCTCTATTGCTGACCCATTTTTCCTGAGCAAATTTCTTCAAATATTACATGACAAAATCTGGATGGGATACAGTCATGGTTGTGAGATATTACCACAATGTTAAGGATACCACGATATGAAGCACATACTGTTTAAGCATGATATTTCCAGAGATCTCTAACTATGGTCCAAGAAGGGACAAAGTATTTTATTAGCAAGGAACTGCAAATAACAACTGGGCCACCATTATATGTAGGGTAAAATATTCTGTTTGTGCTGTGGTGCATCTTTAAATGCATTTGCCAGACACAGGCTGGGAAAATGAGCCCTATAATAATAATGTTTTGCATGGCCTGGTGGCAGTGCATTACTTAAAGGTAGACTGGTTGTTGAAAGCCACTGCTTCGCCTTCCACTGTACATTCAGCAATTGCCCTGCATCTTAAAGCAGGCACCAGTCTCCTTGGAGGTGGATGCATTGAACTACAACTGTAGTGGGGTATCTGAGGAGGTCTTTTTATTCCTCCCAAGGGTTTCCATCAGGGGGTCCGTTGACTTCAATTTACCTCTTTGTAGCATTCAGTCGGTGCAACCCCTGACAGCCCCTTGATACCACACCTACAAGACTATAATTCAGCGTGGGCGGAAAGGTAAATTGTTTCCTCATTTGCATGGGGCCACACACCCATGCAGATTAAAGAATGCCTATTTATGTAGCACCAACATAGATGTAGCTCCAGGGCAATCTGCATTACAGAAGAGGCCATGCAAGTGTTGTTGGACCCATGGGCGTAGGAAGTGTGGGGGACATATCCCTTGTCCCCCCAGATTTTGGAGTGGGGGGACATGGGGGACAAGGGTGGGGGGGACGAGGGGACAGAATAATTTTCCCTTCTCTTCTGTAATTCACAGGGCCATTAGCGCATGAAAGCGTTACCTATACTGGCCCTGTACTTGACCTATGACCTTCCTCCAGGACACTCGTCCTCTGCCCTTTTGTTGTGCTGCAGCACACAAGGGATTCTTTCTCACCTTGCCGCCACAGCTGCCTACAGTCTGCACTTCTGGGAACATACGGAGATGAGAGGCCCTTTGTTGATTGCTGTCTGCATCCCGTCCCTCCTGAGCCCTACCCTTTCCTTCCCCTGAAAATTGAACCCTGAAGACAGCAGCAAGATTTGAGAAGTAAGGCGGTTTGGGTAATTAAATAAACTATTGCCAAGTAACTCCCTTTCTTTTTAAATACAGTGCTGTATTGCAGAGTATCTCCCTTTCTAAAAACAGTATTGTTGAGTTACTGTGAGATACGAGCAGGGCAGGCTTTAGCGCTCTAGTGGCACCCTGTGTAGCAGTGTTTGCTAGGGCACCCGTTTCTGTCACCTCTCTCTCACTCTCTGTCTCCACCTTTCCTGACCCAGTGCTAATTACTGTCCCCTAAGTTGACATCCTGCCCCCCCAACATTTCGGCCCCCTATCTCTCCCTCAGCCTTCCTGGTATTTGTGAAAGTCCGCTCTGAATGCCAAGGGCTGTCTGTAAATCTCATTTCTTGCCAATGGCCTGTGGATGCAAAGCCAGCACTGTGGCAGCTCACAGGCTTGACAGGACATCACAGGCTGTGGTGGAACAGAGCCTGACACTGCTGGATAGACAGCGGAGAGACTAGCACACAGCATGAGCCTCAGGAAGAACCAGATGGCCTGAGAGATGGACAGGGCTAGGTGAGGCAGCAGGGCCCGGTGCTGCTGCACTGAGTGGTGACTTAGGATGGGGGTGCTGTGTTTGCAAGTATTTTCTGACTTTAAAAGCACCTGATGGGTGTTCCTTGCCACCAACAGTTTTCAGGCAACAATAAGAACCTCAGGATAATTCCAGCGATTAATGGTCTTCCTGGCGAGAGAGAGTGTTTTACAAAGAACGTCTACATATAGATCACAAAGTGTATATAATGTGAATAGGTCAGTGGGTTACTGCTTTTGTCAGATGCAGGAAATTACCCTCTTTTTGGCATGGTTACCCCACTTTTTGCCTGTTGTCAGTATGTTTTGACTGTGTTCACTTGGATCCTGCTAACCAGGACCCCAGTGCTCTCTCTCATTCAATTTGGTTGCTTGAACCACACACACACCCCACATTTGGCATACTGGTGCCCCTTATAAGACCCTAGTATATGGTACCCAGGTACCCAGGGCATTGGGGGATCAGGGGTTCCCCATGGGCTGCAGCATGTATTAGGCCACCCAGGAGCGCATGTAAACTGTGTCTGCAGGCCTGTCATTGCAGCCTGCGTGAAAAGGTGCTTGCATCCTTTCACTTCAGGTCACTGCACCAGGTCACTGTAAGTCACCCCTATGGTAGGCCCTCCTAGCCCAGAGGGCAGGGTGCAAGTACCTGTTTGTGAGGGAAAATGTTTTCCTGGACCTCGTGAGTGTGGGGACACCATTTTATGCGTGTACTGGACATAGGTCACTACCTATGTCCAGCTACATAATGGTAACTCTGAACCTGGGCATGTTTGGTAACAAACATGCCCGAATCATACCCCAATGCTATTGTCATTATTGATTATATAATTCCATGCACTTTGGGAGCTCCAGAGAGGATCCCCAGCATTGCTCCTACCAGCTTTCTGGTGTTTTCCGGGCAGCCCACGCTGCTGCCACCCCTCAGACAGATTTCTGCCCTCCTCCTGCTGCTTGAGCAGCTCATGCCCAGGACGGCAGAAGAAAGGATTTCCTTTGGAAGAGGGAGGCAACACCCTCTCCCTTTGGAAATAGGTGTTACAAGGCTTGTGAGGGGCAGCCTCGCCAAGCTACTAGTATGCTCTGAAGGGCACATTTGGTGCCTTCCTTGCATAAACAGGTCTGTACCAGTTCAGGAACCTCAGCCCTTACTCTGGCGCGCAACTGGACAATGGAAATGAGCGTAACCTCTCCCCTGTCCATCACCACCCCAGGGGTGGTGCACGGTGCTCCTCCAGGTGGCCATTTGATTCTGCCATCTTGAATCCAAGGTGGGCAAAGGCCTCTGTGAGCATCTGAGTGGCCAGGTCAAGGAGGTGACATTGCAGCCCCTTCCTAGGTGGTCACCGTGCTAGGTGACCAGCCCCCCTTTCTGGGCTATTTAGGGTTTCCCTTGGGTGGGTCCTAAGATACGACGTGCAAGATTCCAGCAGGACTCCTTTGCAACGTTTACTTTCACTTCTGGCCACTGGAACTGCAACTGGACTTCACAGGAACCTACAGTCTGCAGCTCCAGCAACGACTTCGCCCTGCAACATTGTTTCTCAGGCTCCTTCCAGCAACTGCAACACTTGCCCAGCTGTGCTTCGTCTGAGGGCAGCAAGTCTTCAGTCTGCATGAGAAGAAAGAAGGAAAATTCCTTAGAGTGAAGGAGTCACTTACCTGCATCCGCAGGCACCAACTGCAACAAAAACCAGCTGTGTGGATCTCCTCTCCTCCTGAGCTGCGTAGATCCTGCATCAGGGATGGTAGTCTGGAGTGGTCTCCTTGGTCCTCTCTTCCAACTGTCCAACTTTGCAGTATGTAGGTCCTTGCATTCCCTTGCAGGACAGTCCCCTCATGCACCGCATCCCTTGCAGCTACCAAGGCTTGTTGTTTTCTCCTCCAAGGGATCTTCAGGCTCCATGTAGCCTCAGCCTCCAGCACTCTTCTCTGTGAAGCACAGCCCTCAACGCGCTTCGCCTCTGACGTGGGACCTCTCTTCAGGTGTGCTGCGTGGCCCTCTCTGCAGGTCCTGGGCTCCTTGCCTGTAGGTCTTCTTTGGGGGCTGCCTCTCCTTCTCCAGTATCTCTGCCTTGCTGAGGGTCACCTGGGACTCCCCTCCATGGGTTGAGTACCCCTGGACCTTGCTGGTCCCCGGCAGCTCCACTTTTCTTCTAGTGCGACATTTGCCTTTGCCAAGGCTTGTTGGTGGGTTTTCCACACCACAGACTGACTGCAATTCTTCATCTGGCATGGGACGTCGACTGCATCACCTAGGAACTCTTCATCTGCTCCAGTGCTGCATTGCTGACCGACTTCGTCTCCCCGTCGACCAAGTCCTGCATCCACAGATGGGTAGTGGCTCCTGACACGACCGGACACTTCTACGTAAACTGGACTCGGTCCCCTTCTTTCCCACCTCTAGTTTCTTGCAGTCTTGTCTGTATTTATTTTGCAATATCCTTCTCTGAAGTCCTTTTGGTGGGTTGGGAAAAAAACAGTAACTAACCTCTTTTCTCCTGGTCGCTGGGGGGCACTCTCTCTTACCTTTGGGGTTTCCTAGTTCCTCCTAGTTCCTCCAGCTCCCCTCTAGTGATTCCACTTCCTTGGGTGGGGACCCGGCTTTCGCATTCCACTTTTTTAGTATATGGTCTGGTCCCCTCTAGGCCTTCCATATTGCCTATTGCTTTTCACTGTTTTCTATTGCTTTTTATGCCAATTCCTGATTGCTGCTGTACATATAATAGTGTGTTACTTACATCCTATTGGAGTATCACCTATCTAGTGTTTTAGTGTTTGTGTTACTGTAATAAGGAACCTTTATTTTCGTAACATGTGTTTCTTTTATGTGTGTAAGCGCTGTGTGACTACAGTGGTATTGCATGATCTTTGCAAGTGTCCTAGATAAGTCTTGGCTGCTCATCCACAGCTACCTCTAGAGAGCCTGGCTTCTAGACACTGCCTACACTTCACTAATAAGGGGATACCTGGACCTGGTATAAGGTGATAATACCATAGGTACTCATCACACACCAGGCCAGCTTCCTACATCAGAGAGCTCCTTTTTTGTCCTCTGCAATTTATAAATTAAAACTGAATTTAGAACAGTGAGCAATGAACTCATCAAAGAGCTGCATGCAAACATCAAGGTTTAGATTAGAGTGTTATGATTTCCCCCCACTTTTTCATTAACTTAATGTTGCAAAAAAAGTTAATTTGAGTGCAAATCAATTCTTATTATGAAAGTGAGCCCCCAACCATGGTGTTATGTTTTAAATTCTGAGTTTGCGCTTCTCCAGATAAAGCACTCTTAAACTATATCAGCTACCAGTATGGATGACCTATGACACCTACACCTTGTAGTCCTCTGTCTTATGTAACATTTCACATACACTGATTTACACATATATGAGGATTGTCTCTGCGTAATGTCTGTGTGATTTAAAGTGCTTTGACACCCTAGACTGGTATGAGGGATGAATGTTGGAACAACACATGCGTATATCATGCATGCCTTAACATCGCAGTCTCAACAACGACTGTGTCTTTACTATGCATGCCTTTACAACTAATTTCATTGTAAAAGCATGTTTGGTAAAGGAACATGTGTGGTAAATTCTCCCTGCCCTCCCCCTTACGCTGAATACCTTACTCCACCCTACACAAGCACTTAAAACTGCCCCTGCCCTGAGCCCTAAACGGAACCCTGTCCTGTCCTAAAAACTATCCCGACCCCCACTCTGAACCCTAAAACCTACCCTGAACTGCCCTAAAAACTACCTTGACGCCCCTGCCCCCACCCTGAACCCTAAAACCTACCCTGCTCTGTCCTAAATACTACATGACCCCCACCCTGTACCCTAAAACCTATCCCACACTGTCCTAAAAGCTACTTGAACTCCATGCTCTCGTCCTGAACCCTAAAACCTACCCCACCCTGTCCTAAAAACTACCCCGACCCTACCCTGTCCTAAAAATAACCCCAACCTCCCACCCTAAACCCGGCCACAGCCCTACTAACCTCTCTCTCCTCTGCTTCTTCCTCTTCCAACCAGACAGCTAGAGCGCTTTCTATGCTGTAGCCACGCATATGTGTGGTAAAGGCATGCACGTTAGACCCATATTTGTGGTAATGGCAGCGTGGTCGATGCATTGCATTGCATTGCATTGATTGCATTTTAAGGGATACTTCCCGCAATGAGTGGTGCTATAAAATTAATGAAATGCATCTGAGAGAGAGTGGTGATGGATAGTACTGAGGGAATCCGTTGCGGAGGTGGTCACTGGGGGGCGCCAACAAACAATGTCGCACAGGGCACCACCAGCACTAAGGCCGGCCCTGTCACACAGCACAGCAGTTCACAGGAAGGCGGCAGCACAGAGACTGCCACTTGACAGTCAGACAAGGACCTAGCAGCAATCATAGGCCTTTCTGACCTTCATAGGCAGGCGGGGCCTAGAGACTGACACAGCCTGACTAGAAAGAAAGCTCCCAACAGGCAGCACAGTGCATGGCAGGCAGCACAGGAATCGACAGGAAGCACTGCGCCCAGCAGGCAGTACAGGCCTCTTAGGACTTCACACAGGCGAACAGCATCACAGAGCCTGTCGCTGCCTAACAGGCAGCAAAGGGCCCAGCAGACAAGGAATTACAGGCCGCACAGGACTCGACTAGAAGCGACCGCCTCCCCCCATCTACCCCCCCATGGCAACCCTTCTGGGTGCAAACTTTGTGCAGGGGGCCCACCTCAAGGTTGTCCCTGTCCCCCCCAGAAATTTAGTGTCTCCTACGTCCCTGGTTGGACCCATCTGAATGCAAAAGAGCTGTGAGGTGCAGAAAGTGGGCTCCCACGGACACTGCACCACTAGAGTCACTCAGTATAGTATAGTCTCTGTAGAGAAGAAATTTAAAGAAGTCTGTAATTCACTTTGTGTTATCTGTGGCTATAAAAATAACTCAATATCTAGTACTGTTCACCTGGATCATATCTGAGTTACTGAACCAAACACAACTTTGTGCAAAACTTTCAGTGGTCGTATAGATCTCTTACACGTCTTTTATGTTTTCTTTTTATGAAGACATGAGAACCAGGGCCACTGGAATTCTGCTGGAGGACAGCACCAAATTATACAACTGGATTGACTAAATAATGTGGCAAGAAAAAGCGAATTATGCAGCTTAAAGCGGCACATTTTTTAAAGCATTAATTCATTATTTTGTAACCTGTATACCCGATAATGCTGCCTGGGCAAAGATTTCACCCGATTAGTGCCAGCTTAACATCTAAATACATAAGTAGACAACTGAAAGATGAGCAGTTAACGCTTTAAAGGGTCTTTCAAGGAATGCGCGAACCAATTTTGCCACCTTTTTTCTGTATCTTTAAATTCGCTTGAGCCAGAAACATGTTTTTTGTTAGATTACACGGCAGACGATGGATTGTGTGACAAATGCAGACAATCCTTAATTATGTCAAAAATAGCGGTGAAAGCTCCTTCAAAAGCAGGACACATTTGGCGCATCCTTATCAGACAAGGTTATTTAAGTTGTCTTTGTATTTCTTTTTTATATTTGTGATCTCAGATTTCACATAAAGTGTTGCAAATCGTGGTACCTACATTTATTCATTTATAATTATGGCTGTTGTATCCCACACTTTTAAATTAAATATTGGACAAAGGCAGGAATTAACGGTGTTTATTGCATAAACCATCGTTAGCATGTAATGTCCCCTACAATTATCATAAATGTAACAGATTCAAATGTCAGCAACTATACTTTTACAACACACGTTTTCGACACGTCTCCATTTTGTAGGGATGTAAATAACAGATTCCTAAATTATAAAACGTATGTGTACTGACCTTATTGACCCCTGAAGGATAAGGGGCTCAAATGGCCCAGCAGCCCAGCTTACTTTAGAAATTGCTACCTGATAACCACAACCAATGTCATATAAGTTCCTAGCTCATGTACCAGTTTTAAAGGCCTTCAGTGTTTTAGCAGCTACGCCTCTGTCACTATTCGTTATCCTCCTTTTTGCTTGGTCTGTTGGCACTGGGCAGCAAGGTAGTTCACCCTATGCACATTATAATTGGGACCTAGTACCCCTTACAGAACACTGTACTGATACTTCCGCAGGCCAAGTGCTCTTATAAAGTCTAGGCCCGTATTTATACTTTTTGACGCTAAACTGCGCTAACGCAGTTTAGCGTCAAAAAGTTTAGCGCCGGCTAACGCCATTCTGAAGCGCCATGCGGGCGCCGTATTTATTGAATGGCGTTAGCCGGCGCTAGCAGACCGGCGCTGCCTGGTGTGCGTGGAAAAAAACCACGTACACCAGGCAGCGCCGGCGTTGGGGAAAATGGCGTTAGGGCGTCTTAAAAATGGTGCAAGTCAGGTTGACGCTAAAAAATCGCCTCCACCCGATTTGCGCCATATTTAACGACGCCCAGACGCCATTTACATGACTCCTGTCTTAGTAAAGACAGGAGTCATGCCCCCTTGCCCAATGGCCATGCCCAGGGGACTTATGTCCCCTGGGCATGGTCATTGGGCTTTGAGGCATGTAGGGGGGCACAAATCAGGCCCCCCTATGCCAAAAAAATATATAAAAAAAGTAAAAATGTATACTTACCTGAACTTACCTGAATGTCCCTGGGATGGGTCCCTCCATCCTTGGGTGTCCTCCTGGGGTGGGCAAGGGTGGCAGGGGGGGTCCCTGGGGGCATGGGAGGGCAGCTGTGGGCTCATTTTGAGCCCACAGGTCCCTTAACGCCTGCCCTGACCCAGGCGTTAAAAAGAGGCGCAAATGCGGGGTTTTTTGCCCCGCCTACTCCCGGGCGTGATTTTTGCCCGGGAGTATAAATACGACGCATTTGTGTCGCAGTCATTTTTTTGGACGGGAACGCCTACCTTGCATCTCATTAACGCAAGGAAGTCGTTCACGCAAAAAAATGACGCTCTTTCCTCATACTTTGGCGCTAGACGCGTCTAACGCCAAAGTATAAATATGGCGTTAGTTTTGCGCCGAATTTGCGTCGAAAAAAACGACGCTAATTCGGCGCAAACGGAGTATAAATATGCCCCCAAGTATCTCTGAGGTGACGTTTAATAATCTTCCTAGTGTACACATAAGTGATAATGTATACTTTTTAATATTTGCAGTGCTCTGTTTTTTTAAAATTGCTAACTAAATTTCTTGTTTTGTAAACATCTGTTGAGTGTTTGCAAGCATTCCATGCAAAGGTGCAATTTCTTTAGGTGTCTGTTTTTCAATAGGTCATTTGAGGTTTAAGGCTGACAAGTGTAGCCAAAGTAGTAAAGACTGCTCATGTATTGACCTCTAGGATTAACTGCAATTGTCGACCGGGTCCACGAAACTGGCAGTAGGAATGGATAGTGAAAAGGATTCAGAAGGCCATGTTAATAACTTCCTATAGGTGCGACAACTTGTCCTTCTCCAAGCACACAGGAGCAAGCAAAAGGCTGTGGGGGCGGGGGGGGTGGACATGGGGTCATCTCTGCGATGTCATAATTAGTCAACGGGTGAGCAACGTCACTTCCACTACCTGTGGCATTTTTCTGAACTCCACTGGTGTATTGAAAACAATCTGCGTGTGCTTCTTTTTCCGGCAATGGTTTTGTTTTTGTGCCCTACCTCTCTGCGACCTACCCTAGTAACCTTATTCATAGCTTTATGTTTTCATAGACCGTCCCTGTTTTGTTTGGTTTGGTAGAGCATGAGAGCAGTGTAAACATGTTAGCTGATAATGGCTCCTTCTTTCCTTCATAAATTGTCAAGGAAGTGGGAGTTGTGCCTGAGCACTGTCTCTATGTACTGAAGTAGAAGATGTGTTTTTACGTCCTGTGGTCAGAGACCAGAGGCAGTGTATGAAGAATGCCAGGCATCATTTTCCTTCTCACTCATAATGCCGTGCTCGAAGTGCGTTCTGTTTCCAGAATGTGCTTGTAAATAGGAAACCAAACAAAAGACATTACAGAAAGCTTAGAATCTCCCCATACTAAAAGCTGCACCAGGTGAGAAATTGGGTTTCAGTTGAGGGGTGTGTGAGCCCTTCTCAAGCAACAGCCACAACCCTTGTCCAGGTGAAACAAAAAAAAGTCACTAAGTGAATTTGTGCTTAACCCTCTGGTAGCTTGGCCAAAAGCAGTCAGGCTTATCTGAGAGGCAATGTCTAAAGTATTTACGTGGCACACAGATAGCAATAAAGGGAAAACACAAAACAAGAAAAATCCTACACGAATTTAGAAAAGTGGAATAAATTCTATTAAACCTTTTGACACCTAACAACAAAAATCCAATTAGTATAAAAGGAGGTATGCAATTTAGAAGTTTTAAGGCCTACATAGTGCCTAAAAGCACAAAAATCCACTTGCTGTTATCGGGTCGTCAAGACTTGGTGAAAGTCGCAAGTTCAGAAACAAAATCAATGGTGCAAAGGCCAGATACAGGGACTAGGTTAGTTTTGATGAAAATGCTACCTTCTAAAATCCAGCATGAAAAGTTTTATTTGTGGTGGAGAAAGCCACAAACAGCAGCAAGAGCGTCGCAGATGATCATCACTGTAGCACAAAGAGCAGGCCGCGTATCACAGTAGTTGTTGCTGTAGTGCAGTGATCTTGTACGGCTTCGTGGATGGTTGTTGCTAGAGATTCACTTTAGCGGTCACCACAGGCTGTTGATGCTTTCTTGTGAAGTTTATCTCGCATTGCCATTTGTCGATTGCGGTAATGTGAAGAGCCAGGTTCACTGGAACTTTGTGTTGGCAGTCGATGTGGGTGGCACAATATGGTTGCAAAGAGCCTAAATGTTGGAAAATGGTTTACTGGTAAGGGCAGGGAGGTACCTACACTTAGCAATAGGACACTAACCTCCACTTAGGTCCAGTTAGGTCTCAGTAAATTAAACCCAGCTCAACCCTTTGTAGCTTGGCAACGAGCGACAAGGCTTAACTTAGGAAACAGAGTGTAAAGCATTCAAATATCACAAAACAGTAATTAACTAAAACACAGGAAACAGTTTAAAAATCCAAAACCAATTTATAAAAATAGATTATATTTGTATCTTTAAAATGTAACAAAAACAAATAAAATCGGATAAGGGGAACCAGAGATATTCATTTTAAAATAATTATTGTTTTCTAGCACCTGGAAACAAAAAGCGCCAATCTGGTCATCTGGTCGCAGCTCGACCGGGGCAAAGTCAAAGTCTAAGGCCGACCGCGATGGAGCCCGGCTCGGCTACAGGCCGCGGGAGGCCTCGGTCAAAAGTTTACCTTCGCACTTAGTTGTTTTTCGGAACATTTTCTTCAGCGGGACGAACCTGCCAGTCCAATCCGACCTCCTGGAACTCTTCTCCGGATACGCGTCGCGGGAGCCCTCAGTGGAAATTTTTACCTTCGGACTTAGTTGATTTTTTGACATGAAAACCCTTCGACCGGGGTAAACCTGGATCTTAATCCGAAGTCCTTGGAGCCCTCCTCGGATTTGCTGTTTGGCAGCCCTCCCCCTTCCTGTCTCACTATCTGCTGCGGGGAGATCCCCTCCCACAGGCATATCTCTTTGTGTGAAGCCAGGCAACTTCACACCTCATCAAGGCAGCTTGGCCAGGCTGCCAGAGGCTGGCCAATAAGAGCACAGCAGCAGAAACAATGCAGGGCTGAAGTTGGCAACTTTTCAGGTAAAGTTTAAAACTCTTTACCTGAACAAGTTATATTAAATCCAGCAACTGGATGTTGTGGGATTTATTATAACAATTCATTTGATACCAAACTCTTAGTATCTGTCACTTAAGGGGGCTTTTAAAATTAAAATAAAATCTCCCCATTCTAGCCTATGAAGGCCATTCACTACAATGTGGGAAAAACAAATTTGGGTGTTTTTACCTCACCAGGGCTTATAAAACTATTTTTATAAGGTCCCTGCTTATAGTTACATGGCACCCATCCCTAGGGGCACATAGGGCACACCTTAGGGGTGGCGTATATGTAAAAATAAGGTAGTTTAAGAATTTGGAACTACTTTTAATTCCAAAGTCGAATTTGCATATGACTTTAATTTAAAAGCAGCCAGCAAAGCAGGCCTGCCTTAAAAATGACACTGGGCACCTCAGCAGTATGCTGTGGTCCCTAAACCTACATGCCCTATCATATACTAGGGACTTGTAGGTAGGTTGATTTAGCCAATTATAATTAGCCTAATTTGCATACTGATTTTACACAGAGCGCAGGCCCTGGGACTGGTTACCAGTGCCCAGGGCACCATCAGAGTCAAGAAAACACCAGCAAAAAGTGGAAATGGGGGCCTCTGCAATCTGCCCAGTTCTCTCACACTAAAACTTCAGGCTTTCTCCTTTTCTTCCAAGGGTAGCTCAACTGATGCCACAGTAAAGGTCTAGGATCTGGGAGGAACTGCTTAGTGATCAATATCTCACCCAAAAAGAGGCCATCAGGGCTCAGATAGGTCCAGTTGGAGGTCCTGACAGGTCCGTTGCAGCAGGTTAGCTGGGCAGTTTTAGGGAGACCTCTAGAGCTTGTTCTGTCCATGTAGATCAGAATAAGAGGCCATCTGAGTAGCTCTTGAAATTATTCTGGTAACCTGGGATTCAAGGCCCAGGTTCAATCTTCCTTCTTAGCTAACAGGGCAAGCCTCAAGCATCAGGGCAGTCTTTCTTCTGTAGTGTCCACAGGTCCAGGAGTATACTGAAGAGTGCGTCTGTGAGCCCTATTTTTAAACCTTGTGACTTGAAGCTTCTAGCGCTCCCCCTACAGAAGTGTCTGGAATTTCCAGCCTTCTTGGATTGGTTCCAGTATGTCCACAGCCACAATAGGCTAGTGTGAAGTCCTTTGTGTGTGAGCTGAGGCAATGTCTTTGAAGTGAAACTGTGACAGGTGAAAGCTCCGCTGCCTCATCAAGTCAGAATGGCCCGACCTACCAACACCCAGACTCTCAATTGTCTGGCTGTTTGGGAGGTAATCACAAAGGCCAACTGTCAGGTCCACCTAGTCATGTGACCAGGGATACAGGCTGCAGGCACCAAATGGCTAGGACAAGAAAATGAGAGCTTTCTTAAAATCAGACTTTACCATAAAAGAAGGTTATAAATTACAATTCCTCAGCCACCAAACATGACATTCCTACCTAATCCCAAACAGAAGTTATCACAATAAATGTAATAAGGTAACTCTGTTATCTTATGGGAGAAGTAGGCCTTGCAGTAGTGAAAAATTAATTTAAGAGTTTTGGGCTACCAGAACATGTAAAACTTAGAAATACATGTCCAACATTTTAATATACTGCACCTAGTCATCTGCACTGTTCAGGGTCTGTGCTAGGGGAGATCTAAATGTAGTAAAAAGAAGGGTTGGTTAAAGCAAAAACATTTTTTGCCAGGTCAAAATGGTGGTTTAAAACTGCACACACAGGCTGCAGTGGCAGACCTGAGACATGTTTACAGGACTACTTAAGTGAGTGGTGATGCTGCAGGCCTACTGGTAGCATTTAATTTACAGGCCCTGGGAACAGTTACTGGTACTTTATCAGGGGCTTACAAGTAAATTAAATATCAATTGGGTATAAGCCAATTCTACACAGGTTTAAGGCGAGAGCCCAAGCACTTTAGCACTGATTAGCGCTAACACTCTGAATGTGCTCACCCCAAATGTCTGTTTTTCTAGCAAGATTTTTAAGCACAGGATTAGCACAGTACATCCATGCTGAACTATAAAATGGCAAAGGCCCTCATTACAACCCTGGCGGTAAATCCCTCTTTCCGTCGTGCTGAAGACCGCCAACATACCGTTGCAGCAGCGGAATTCCGCTACAGGTATTACGACCCATAGGTCGGAATCCGCCACAATTACGACACCTGTCCGCCACACCAAAGGTCAGTGATAAACTGGCGATACCAAAACCCACATCGTCACGCCAACAAGAATACGCCCACACTATCACAACCCACGGTTCAACACGGCGGTCTTGCAACAGCGGTAATCCATTGGCGCTACACACTGCCACGCTCAAAATACACACACACTTACAAAACACAACTACATTGGACAATTCAAAATACACACACCTGATACACATTCACACACCCACACACTCAATCCAATATAAAGCACACACCCACATTACCCACAAACCCTTACAACCAAAAATTTGAAAGAAGGCCAGAGAGAGAGATTAGCTAACACAACACCAGCATCCACAGACACACAACACCATCACTTATACAACATTCACGCACCTCAAACAACAAACACCAACACATCCCCTCACACATCACAACAGACAGCACCTCACACATCACCCACACCACATCATGGTACCTCAAAGACACCCCAGGTTTTTTGAGGAGGAGCTCAGGGTCATGGTGCAGGAAATCATCCGGGTAGAGCCACAGCTATTCGGATCACAGGTGCAGCAGACATCCATTGCAAGGAAGATGGAGCTATGGCGGAAAATTGTCGTCAGGGTCAACGCAGTGGGACAGCATCCAAGAACATGGGATTACATCAGGAAGAGGTGGAACGACCTACGGGGGAAGGTACGTTCCGTGGTATCCAGACACCAGATAGCTGTACAGAGGACTGGCAGTGGGCCCCCACCTCCTCCCCCACAACTAAAAACATGGGAGGAGCAAGTCTTGGCGATCATGCATCCTGACAGCTCGCAGCAGTAGCAGGAGGACTGAACTCTGGTAAGCCATATGTTTATTACTACATCCCCCCCACCTGCATGCCATCACATACTCCCACTCTTACCCTCACCCCCATCACACCATCAACTCTATATGTCCCACTATCACAACCCACACATCTCAATACCAAGGCCCTGAATGCAACACCTATGCATGGACCACTGTCACCAAAGCATGTCCAGTACAGACACCCACACAGACCCCAAAACAACTATCACAAAAGGGCAAACACAATGCCGCAAGCAGAGGAGTAGAGGGTACTGCATCCAATGCACAAGATGTCACACACATATACTAAAATTATGCACTTACACCCCAACAGGACCCATACCCACTGTCACCGGACAGGAGGTGCCAGACATATCCAGTCCCCCCACAGAAGATGCTCACAGTGATGACAGCAGCTCTGCACTCCTGGATCAAGATGACCAGCCCGGCCCATCAGGGACCTCAGGACAGTCGGTTCCCATGACACAGTTCCAAACCACCACAGACCCCCCCCATTCAGGAAACACCAGCACAGCACCCACCCAGCGGGCCCATCCCACTGGCCACAAGACACGTCAATCAGCAGTGTGTCCACCACTACAAGGAACCCAGGCAAACCCACCAACCCAAGACAATGAGGGACCTGGGGTCAGTGGGCACACAGTTCAGGGGGCAGAGCCACAGGATCACAGGGAAGCGGGGAGGACTGCTGTGCAACAGGGGGAGGACATGCCCAGGGAACCCACTCTCCACGAGGCACTCTCCAACATCATGGGAGGAGACCACCATTCCCAGGAGACCATGGGCACGGTACTGGCCAAGTTTCAGGAGACCCATCGGCTGCAGGAGGAACACTACCTTGGTATCAGGGAGGACTTGAAGTCCATTAACACCACCCTGGTCACCATAGCAGGGGTGCTGGCAGACCTTGTCAACACCATGAGGGACACAGTGGCACACCAACTGGCCCCTGACACTAGCCTGGACGATGAACAGCCCTCCACCTCCGCCGGCACTAATGGACAGGAGGCACCACCTCAGGAACAACAGACCATCAGCACCCCACCCCCTGCAGAAGGAGAACCACCCCACAAACGCTCCCTGAGATCCAGGAACAAGACAGAGAACATTGCCAAGAACCCCACCAGGAAATAAGACCCTCTTGAATGTCACTCTTCTGTCCCATTTTGTCATCCTGTCCACCTTATACTGCCATTGCTCCACTTCCTATGCCCCACTGGACAATGCACCTGTGATACAAATGAACTGGACTCTGCCATGGACATTCCTCCACCATCACCCCAGCCCATTTCACACCCCCCTCCACTTATTTGCACAGAAATAAACACCCTTGAGTCACAAAACAATATGGAGTCAGTCTGTACTTTAAGAAATGTGTAATTGCATCATCTCTGGAATATAGCAATGTCAATCTACTTGTTCACATACCAATGTTACACAGCTGTAGGCCATCAGTAAACATAGCAGAGGGCACAAATTGGGACCCAGATCTGTAAAATGGAAAGCTAAAGTGACAAGCCAGGGTCCATACACAGATTGAAAAATGCAGACTTATGCTTGCTCCTACAATAGTATGAGATGTGGGAAGCAGCTCCATCTTCTTACCTGTGTCTCACTGGAAGTATTGCATGATGATGTTGTTTCGGTTGTTTACATCTTCTTCTTCTGCCTCCTCTTCTTCACTGTCAACAGGCTCCACAGCTGGCATAAGACCAACATCAGGCCCATCCTCCTGCAGAAAAGGCACCTGGCGTCGTAAAGCCAGGTTGTGAAACATACAGCAGGCCACGATTATCTGGCACACCTTCTTTGGTGAGTAGTATAGGGATCCACTTGTAAGATGGAGGAAGCGGAATCTGGTTTCAGGAGGGCGAAGATGCGCTCTATAATCCTCTTAGTTCGACCATGTGCCTAATTGTAGCATTCCTCTGCGCTTGTCCTGGGATTCCTCACTGGGGTCAGTAGCCATGACAGGTTGGGGTAACCAGAGTCACCTGCAAATGTCGAGGGACAACTGTTAGACATCCTCCAAACATTAGGGAATCTCCAATACCAAGACACCAAATGGAACTGTGTGGGGACTTCAGGCTCGCCTATAAGCCACAGCCGGTGCCTCTGGAGTTGCCCCATCACATAAGGGATGCTGCTATTTCTCAAAATGTAAGCGTCATGCACTGAGCCCAGATACTTGGCATTCATATGGGAGATGTACTGGTCTGCCAAACACACCATCTGCACATTCATAGAATGGTAGCTTTTCTGGTTTCTGTACACCTGTTCATTCCTGCGGGGGGAGGGACAAATGCCACATGTGTACCAACAATGGCAGCAATGATGTTGGGGATATGACCCGGGGCATAAAAGTCACCTTTCACGGAGGGCAAATCTTCCACTTGAGGGAAAACAATGTATCTGCGCATGTGTTTCAGCAGGGCAGACAACACTCTGGACAGCACATTAGAGAACATTGGCTGGGACATCCCTGCTGCCATGGCCACTGTTGTTTGTAAAGACCCACTGGCCAGAAAAGTCTGTAAGTGATAATGATGTGTCTCTCTTCCATTATCGACATGTCCACCAGGGGTCTGTACACTGGAGGATGCCGCCCTCTCATCACCTGCCCCAGGGGACGTGCCCTAAGGAGGAAAACGGTGAGCAGAGGGTCATACAACACTTAAGTATCACAATGTTTTTCGCAAAAACATTACAATTTCTCCATGTGCCTTTGTCTGCCCGTATTCTTGGCCTAAATAGGTGTGATGCAGTTATGTGGCTTGCCATGTGGCACCCTGAAATGGCGGCTACCTGACCTGTAAGGTGGGACAAGGGGAAATGAGGTAACTGCACTGGCGTTGTACCCTGTCGAGGTGGGCGGTCGAAGACCACGGTGCAATTTAGCATTGGTTAACATTGGGCCCTATGGGTTCCAGGAGCCAATGACGATGTACGCCGGCGGTGACGGTATGCACCGCCGCAGACTTGGCTGCCATTTTCTATGTTCCCTCACTTGATACCTGACCTTCAACAGGAGAGGACCTACACTGCAAGTACTGCTGTGACCTGTGTCTGGACGCGACAATGGCTACAGTGTCTGGGGAAAGGGCCCCTGCCTTCACTTCGGAGGAGTTGGGGAAACTAGTGGATGGGGTCCTCCCCTAGTACATGCAACTGTACGGTCCTCCAAACAAACAGGTGAGTACACTGTGAGCATGGTGGATGGCACATGATTGTATGGAGTCTCGTGGATGGAAGAGGGTTGGGGAGGGGGGCAGGCCAGCATGTGAGGATAGTCTGTGTATGTATGTCTGGGCCAGGGTGGGAGGTGTTTAGGCAATGCGTGACAAGAACTGTACGGGATAGTAACATCCATTCCTACGTCACTTTTCCTCTAGGTCAGCGCCCACCAGAACAAGGGTATTTGGCGTGCTATCGCCAAGGATGTGTGGACCCTGGGGGTCTACTATAGATGGAGCACCCACTGCTGGAAAAGATGGGAGGACCTGCACCGCTGGAGCAAGAAGACGGCGGAATCCCACCCAGCTGAGGATGGCCTCCCAACGTGGAAGGGGTGCCTGTTGCACCATGACCCCCCTGATGTTCCGGATCCTGGCAGTGGCATATCCGGAGTTGGATGGGCACTTCAGGGCATCACAGCAGCCACAAGTGGGTGAGTACAGTCTCATTCAGCTGACTCTGCATGCTTTACGAGGTGTCTGGGTGGGGGAATTGGCCTGTGGGTTCCCCAAGACCAGGGCGAGCTTGGTAGGGTAGGTCCCTTGTTAGGCAGGCTCTGTGGCGCTCCAAACCCAATAGTAGTAGTAGCCATCTACCGTAGTCAGGCTCCTGTGGGTTCCAGGTGTGCAGCAAAGGGGCTTAGGCATCGTCCCCCATGGGCCGGTGATTTTCCTAAGAACTGTTAGTGCATGGCTCAGTGCATAGGGCTGCTCCCTGTTGTGTCCACCAACGGTAGTGGTGTTGCATGCACTGACCATGTGTCTCTTCTGTCTCCCCCCCTTTTTGTTTTGTCACACTGTTCTTGCGTGCATTAGCATCATCTGGCGGAGGAGCAGTGGCACCGGAGCAGGAGGGAGCTGCATCCCACATGGCCCTGGAGGGTGAAGTAACGGAGTCTGAAGGCACCAGTGGGACGGAGGGTGAGGGAAGTTCCACGACGGGGACAGGAGCATACACCAGTGACTCCTCCTCTGATGGGAGCTCCCTTGCGGTGGAGGGCACCTCTGTGCCCACTGCATCAACAGGTTCAGCCACCACCACCCCGTACCAGCACCGCCCTCCCAGCAGCCCCTCAGCATGTGTCCTGTGCCCGCTCACCCAGGAGGGTGGATATCTCCTTCGCTCCAGGCATCTCAGGCCCTGCCCCAGTCAGCCCTGCTGCCCTCAGCGAGAAGGCTATTGACCTCCTGAGATCACTCACTGTTGGGAAACCTACCATATTGAATGCCATCCAGGGTGTTGAGAGGGATACCTGGAGGGCATTCATTCTGGCCAGGCGGCCCAACAGAGAGCATTTCAGGCTCTGGCCTCAGCACTGATGGCAGCCATTGTCCCTGTGTCCATCCTCCCCCCTCCAACTTCCTCCACCCCGAACCAATCTCCTGTACCTCAGCCTATCCCAAGCACAACATCAGACCAGCATGCACACTCATCAACACACAAGAGCGGACATGGGAAACATAAGCACCACACATCCCACAGGCACTCAAACAAGCATCATACCCATGCAGACACAGCAACATCCACTGCCTCCACTGTGTCCCCCTCCTCCACGTCCTCCTCCTCCCTCCCTGTCTCATCTCCACTCACACCTGCATGCACTTCATCCTCAGCCACTACCTCCATCACCAGCACGCCCATCACCACCCCTACTACCATGCACACATCCCCAGTGTCCTCTCCCAGTGTGTCTGTGAGCCCTCCTCCCAAAGTACACAAACGCAGACACACACCCACCCAACAGCCATCCACCTCACAACAGCCTCCGCCCGATGCACCTTCACCCAAATTCAGCAAACGTACACCTCCTACAACCACTACCTCTTCCACCACTCCCAAACCCCCTCCATCTTCCCATCCCAGTGTGTCTAAAAAAACTTTTCCTGGCAAACTTTGACCTCTTCCCTTCACCCCCCCCGTCCTTCCCCTAGGGCCAGGCTTTCCAGGTCCCAGCCCAGCACCTCAGCCACCAAATCCCCAGGCACAGTGGTGCCAGCTACTGCGGGGTCATCGAGTGCGCCATCCTTCAGGGCTGCCAGTGTGCCACCTTGCGAGGCCAAGGACATTCAGCCACCTGCCAAGGTGAAGAAGGTGCCCACATCCCGGAGGGAGAAGCCGCACCTACCAGCCACCAAGAGCTCTGCCAAAACAAAAGGGGACAGTGGCAAGACACCTGCGGCACAATCAAAGTTGGGGAAGGGGCAAAAGAGCAGGTCAGGACAGGGCACGGTGGCACCGACTGAGGGACTAGTGTCACCCCTTCTGTCAACGACTACACCAACCTGTATGGCGGCGAACACCACAACCTGCCCCACCACCAGCTCCACCACCTGCACCGCCACTAGCTCCGCCACCTGCACCGCCACCTGCACAGCCATCTGCATCGCCACCTGCACGTCTGCAGCCTCAGCAATAGTCCCAAGCATCTTCCTCAGTGTGCAGCTGTCCGAGGCGGCAGGAGACGTCCAGCTGTGTCCCTCAACAGGTGCAGACACATGCATCACTGCCAGCACCTCTGCCACAGACACCGCCGCAAGGCCCGCCACCAGCACCACGACGTGCTGAGACAGTGCCACCACAGCTGACATGGCAATCATCCTCAGTGAGCAGCTGTCCGAGGCTGCAGGAGACATTATGGACCCTACCCAGCGTCCATGAGGCATGACTCTCAGCACTGTTTGCACCTGCAGGTGGCAGGCGAAGTCGCAGCAGGTTTGAGTGTGTCTCTGCCTCCATGGCGTATCATACTACCTGTTCCCAGGCAATCTCGTGGCACACACACCCAGGTGAGGGAATGGGACCTGCCACACTGCATGTGAAGCACTCTGGGCACCATGCCCCCTCCAGAACCAGTGGAGAAAAGCATCTACTACCTCAGTCCTTGGCAGGATGAAACACTCTGGGCACCAAGCCCTCTCCAGAACCAGTGGAGAATGACATCCACTACTTCAGTCCCTGGCAGGATGATGCACTCTGGGCACCAAGCCCCCTCCAGAACCAGTGGAGAAAAGCATCTACTACCTCAGTCCTTGGCAGGATGGAGCACTCTGGGCACCAAGCCCCCTCCAGAACCAGTGGAGAAAAGCATCCACTACCTCATTCCTTGGCAGGATGAAGCACTCTGGGCACCAAGCCCCCTCCAGATCCAGTGGAGAAAAGCATCCACTACCTCAGACCTTGGCAGGATGAAGCACTCTGGGCACCCAGCCCCCTCCAGAACCAGTGGGGACTGACATCCACTGGTGAGACTGTGGCTTTGCACTCCACAGGATAGAGCAGTGGGCAAACCACCCACTGGAGAGACTTGTGAGACTGTGGCTTTGTACTCCCCAGGATACAGCAGTGGGCAAACCACTCACTGGAAAGACTTGAGAGACTGTGGCTTTGCACTCCCCAGGATACAGCAGTGGGCAAACCACCTACTGGAAAGACTTGTGAGAATGTGGCTTTGCACTCCCCAGGATACAGCAGTGGACAAACCACCCACTGGAAAGACTTGAGAGACTGTGGCTTTGCACTCCCCAGGATACAGCAGTGGGCATGGAGCCCCCTCGTGGAGCAGTGGCGTCGTGCATTCATCTGGCTGAGGTGCCCCCCTCCCTCTCCCCCTGAGGTGCCTCTTTAATTTTGATCTGATGCCCCTGCAGTGTTCTCTCCGTTTCGAGTCAGGTTGTTGATGTGTGCTGGACTCTGTTTTTGCTGTGTTTTGATACTCTGGGCACTTTACCACTGCTAACCAGTGCTAAAGTGCAATGTGCTAAAGTGCAAGTGCTCCTATGTAAAATGTATGTGTAATTGGCTTATCTATGATTGACATATTTGATATACTCACAAGTCCCTAGTATAGTGCACTAGAGGTGCCCAGGGCCTGTACATCAAATGCTACTAGTGGGCCTGGAGCACTGGTTGTGTCACCCACATAAGTAGCCCTGTAAACATGGCTCAGACTTGCCACTGCAGTGTCTGTGTGTGCAGTTTTAAACTGCCAATTCGACTTGGCAAGTGTACCCACTTGCCAGGCCTAAACCTCTCCTTTTCATACATTTAAGGCATCCCTAACGTAGGCCCTAGTTAGCCCCATGGGCAGGGTGCAGTGTATGTTAAAGGTAGGACATGTACTGATTTGTGTTACATGTCCTAACAATGAAATACTGCTAAAGTCGGTCTTCACTGTTGCAAGGCCTATCTCTCTCATAGGTTAACATGGGGGCTGCCATTAAATATTATTAAAGTGCAGATTCCCTCCGAGAGCAGATAGAAATATGGAGTTTGGGGTCTCTGAAGTCACAATTTCAAAATACACCTTTTAGTGAAGTTGTTATGAACAACACCGACTTTCCTTTTAAGTATGCCTAGTTTAAAAACAGAAAGGGGTATAATTATTGAACCCAAAACCCATGAAAGTTAGATCACTTCTGGAACCAAGAGGAACCTCTGCCAAGGAGAAGAGCTGAAGAGCTGAGGAGGAGTCTTGCCCCTGCCTGTGACTGTGCTTTGTTGGACTATCCTGCAGTTGCTGCTTCTGCCTTTGAAAGGGGACAAAGACTGGACTTTGTGGTATATTCCTGCTTGTGAAGAATCTCCAAGGGCGGGAACTGAGCTTGCCTCCTGTTTTGAAGTCTCAGGGCCATCAAGGACTTTCTCTGCTAACATCTGGACTTTCTGTTCATACTCCTGCCCTGCCAATTGTTGTCCTATTCAGTCCCTGGGCCTTTGGAAGGTGAAGTTGGCAGAGAAGAGCTGAAAATCCACGCACAAAACACTGTGTGGGAAACTTTTCAACACACCATCTGCAACGCGGCTGATAAACGAGGTGTGCCAGCCTCGCAGCTAAAATCAACGCTCCACCTGCATCACAGCTGGGAGATTGACGCATCGTGGCTGGAAAAACGTTGGGCTAAACTTGCTTGAGGCTGCCAATAATAATGCAAACCCCATGCAGCACGGTTTTTTAACACTGTGCCACAGGATTTTCCACACATCGTCCCTGGGCATCAAAGTCAACCCAACTCTGCATGGATCCAAGGTGCCCCATCCAGAAATTGACACATAGCTCTCTTGCGAGGGAGAAAAACGACACATCGCTGATCCGAATAGAGAAGAAACAACGCATGGCCTCCCTTGCGAGGAAAGAATCGATGCATTGTTGCCTTTTCTGATGCACCCTCACCCGTGCGGCTTTAACCAGGTATTTTGTGCAAAATCATCCGTCCATTGTTTTCTATGGAGTAAAACCTGTATTCTCTTTAAATTTCATATTTTAACTTTTGTATGTAGGATTTTTGTATTTTGGTTTGTATGATTTAGATAAATATTACCTATTTTTCTAAACTGGTGTGGTGTC
Organism: Pleurodeles waltl; assembly: GCF_031143425.1. Taxonomy (NCBI): domain Eukaryota; kingdom Metazoa; phylum Chordata; class Amphibia; order Caudata; family Salamandridae; genus Pleurodeles; species Pleurodeles waltl. Next base: position 362,358,497 of record NC_090449.1, on the reverse strand, counting down.
CATTTTGTAGTGTTTTCACTGTATTACTGTGTGTGTTGGTACAAATGCTTTACATATTGCTTCAGAGTTAAGTCTCCCTGGTCATATCAAGCTTCCAAAGGGGTTAGTCGGTATTAACTAGGTGTGTTTCTCCTTTTCCCTGACTAGAGTGAGTGTCCTTGCTTGGAGAGGGGATAACCTGATTGCCAACCAAAGACCCCATTTCTAAAATAAATGTTGTTCTTTATTAATTAATTTTTCTTCAAACACCACACCACCCCACGAGTGCCACCCGGCCAAGTGCTGCAAGCCGCTCCCGGACTCAGCAACACACGCATTTGAAGGATGGATGATGGCAACAATGATGTGTTATGTTGCTTGTTGGTGTGTTTGCAAGTCTATTTCTGCACCTCAGATTCCAAAATGAGCTGCAAGCAGTCTCCTCAATGCACAACTCGATGGCAAAATGCTATAATAAAGAATGTTTGAAGACCTCGCATTAAGCTAGTTTAAAGATTTTGCATATCCGTTAATGGAGTTAAAAAATCACCTATCAAAGAGTTAATCTTACTTTAAGTAGAAAGTCGATAAGTGGTCAAAAGTGCAGTTACTAAATCTCAGTTTTTCATTTCAGGAAGGGACTTCTTTCCTATAGATCAAACCCTGCTCCTATGGCTATCGTAAATTGGAACAGCGATGCTAGTTTCCCATTCATTGTATGCAATTGCAATTAATTTGGTGATCATCCCTATATCTCTGTGTTTTATATCATTTCAATGTAATCGTAGACTCTTGGGGAAGAGTCAATAATTCTTAAATGATGAGTTTAAAACAAAATGAAACAAACGGGAAAAGCTAATGGAATGCCTAAATATCATGTTTTACACAAGCTGCTCTAAAATAATAACAATCAAAATGCTCATTAAGATAATGAAGGACACACAGGCTCCAATACAGTAGAATTATGAGCCATCTCAATAGTATTTATTTATGCACATGGAAGAACTAAGAGCCACAATGGATCCACTGGGATTCTATCATCTTCGGAATGCACAAAAATTTGTGGCATCAAACCAATCAATAATTAAGTTACAAAATTACTTTATCATAGTAAAGACTCTGATATATTTTGGTTTTCGCTAAATTCGTTACAATTTTGAAATTGTAGCTGAATATGTTTTATTTGATACAAAGTTAGTTTTTCTTTTGTCAAGCTTTCAAAGATATTAAGCGAAAACTGAGCTGCTGTAAAATAATACTATAAAGAGTAACCTTTTATAAATGACAATTACTTCTGGTGCAGCTGTGCCACCTATCACAATATGAGCAGCAGTATCAGGCCAAATGTTTGCTAATGAGACTACCTTCCCAGCAAAACGCACTACCTCTCACCAATACAAGAGTAATTTTACTGGTCTAATATTTATGAGTTCTTCCACCTGAAAAAAGTAATCACTATTACACATTTTAATGTTAAAATATTGGTGGTGGGACTTCATTGTTTCTTGCCATGATCTGCAGCCAAGTGGTTGGGGAATCTTGGCCTATTGTCTCCATGAAAGTGAAGAGAGACAGAGATGACATCTCTGCAACGGGGCACATGTGAGGCAATAAAGACCCCTTCTCCACCCCGCCTCAGAATATGAATTTCAAATTGGTGCTTCACTGGAACACTGGGTGAAAATGATGCTGACCTTTGGAAGACAGTAATATCAACCCACATGCTTTTACAAGCAAGGATACATTTTTTTTTTACTTTTTGAGATTCCTTCCCTGCTAGGTAATACTGCTAGGTTAGCAAATCTACTAGCCATCCTGTGAGACATTCACTTATTTGGTTCTCGATATTTTCAGAACTTTGGAGGACTTCACTTTAAAACTCGAGATTCAAAGTCTTGTACTGACACACAAAAGATGAAAACAGGCAAATGTTAAATGCCAGACCACATCATTCTCCCATTGATTCTGACTCAACAGTTCCCCTTCTGCTCCTACTTGCAGAGTAATATCCCCTCTCAGCCTAGACTTCTTAAAGGAGAAATAAGTCTTGTAAGGTAAAAACTGAGCAGAACTCTCAGGGCCCAATGCATACGAAAGATGGCAATATAATCTGATGTTACAAAAGAAAACCAAACACCTAGGATCAGCCTATAGTAAATTGATTCATGCAGAAAAAAAGAAAGACGAGGAAGTCAAAATGGCCCAAATCCATGAAATAATAAAATCAAAGGAATAGAGGGCATTCTGGTCTTGTCTGAATAACATGGCCCAGCTAAACCACAATCAGTTGTGGCTAATATCACCAATGCATGTTGGGAAGCCTACATTAAGAATTTAAATCCTAGAAGGTTTAATCCCTGATAGTTGGAGACAATCTCTGCAAGTCCACAGTCATAAAAAGGGGATCCTACAAACCTCAATTGCTAAATATTGGGTCTCTGGTTGGCAGAGGTATGCACCCTGTCCAAGTAGGGGCCACCATCCTAGTCAGGGTAAGTCATATAGACAATCTAAATTAACTTGTGTTCACCCTCTTGTAGCTTGGTACAGAGCAGTCAGTCTTAAATTAAGAAGCAATGTGTAAAGTATTTGTGCAACACTTAATTACAGTAACCAGTGAACAGTGAACAACATCACAAAAAGGCTCCACACCAGGTTAGAAAGATAGAGAATATGTATCTGAGTAAAATAAGTCCAAAACAACAAAACTCCAATAAGTCAAACTGAAGATATGCTTTTAACAAGTAAACTGCATTTAGGGCCATATTTATACTTTTTGACGCAAAACTGCGCTAACGCAGTTTTGCGTCAAAAAAATTAGCGCCGGCTAACGCCATTCTGAAGCGCCATGCGGGTGCCGTATTTAATCAATGACGTTAGCCGGCGTTAGCCGCCGGCGCTGCCTGGTGTGCGTGGAAAAAAACGACGTACACCAGGCAGCGCCGGCGTAGGGGGATATGGAGCTTGGGCGCCAAAAAATGGGGCAAGTCAGGCTGAGGCAAATTTTTCGCCCCAACCCGATTTGCGCCATTTTTTTCTACTCCCAACCCCCATAGAAATGACTTGTGTCTTAGCAAAGACAGGAGTCATGCCCCCTTGCCCAATGGCCATGCCCAGGGGATTTCTGTCCCCTGGGCATGGTCATTGGGCATAGTGGCATGTAGGGGGGCACAAATCAGGCCTCCCTATGCCACAAAAAAAATTAAAAAAATACTTACCTGAACTTACCTTAATGTCCCTGGGATGGGTCCCTCCAGCCTTGGGTGTCCTCCTGGGGTGGGCAAGGGTGACAGGGGGTGTCCCTGGGGGCATGGGAGGGCACCTCTGGGCTCCTTCCGAGCCTACAGGTCCCTTAACGCCTGCCTTGTCCAGGCGCTAAAAAACGGCGCAAAAGCGGCCGTACGTCATTTTTTTTGACCCGCCCACTCCCGGGCGTGATTTTTGCCCGGGAGTGTAAATACGGCGCACATGCCTCGGAGTCAATTTTTTAGACGGGAACGCCTACCTTGCATATCATTAACGCAAAGTAGGTGTCCACGCTAAAAAATTACGCAAACTCTATGGACTTTGGCGCTAGACGCGTCTAACGCCAAAGTATAAATATGGAGTTAGTTTTGCGTCGGAATTGCGTAAAAAAAACGACGCAATTCCGGCGCAAACAGAGTATAAATATGCCCCTTAGTGCTTAGAAGTCAATAGCTCTAAAAGAGTAGTTGAGGTCGCACTAGAGAAGGGTAAATCCACAGTTCAGGCAGACCATGACAAAGGGCAAGCTGGCTATAGGACTAACGCAGAGCCCACTGAAAAATGTACCTTGGGTAGAGAAAACGTCAGCATCAAACACTCAACCAGTTAGTTTTGATTTGCGTAATCTGGTAGATGTGTCATCGTCGAATCTTGCTGTCTGGTCATGCATCAGTGTCGAGCTTCACTGAGATGTATTAGATATCATCAAGTCACGCAGGAATGTCCTTGGATTAACGTTGAGTTGCCTTTGAACCTCACAGTCAGGTCACGTGTCATTGTTGAATTGGCAATGAATCGGCATCAGAGGGCACTGCATCAGTTCACAGCATCACACCTGTCTAGATGCATCACTTTTTGGTGGAAAACAGCTACAGAACCCACTTCTGCAGCCCATGGCTGGATTTGGCACCTCAAACAAGGGGGATCTCACAGTTAGCAGAGTCCAGAAGCTGAAGAAAAGTTGGAGGAAGCCTTTGATGGCCCTGAGACTTCAAGAACAAGGGGGAAGAAAGCAAGCCGTTGGAAAGTCTTGTGTTCAAATATGTAGTGAGCAGACCCAGTCTTTCTCACTCCCAGGCAGAAGCAGCAGGCAGCAGACCAACATAGCAAAGCAGGTAGCAAAGTGACAGTCCCTCCTGCAGCACAGCAAAAAGCAGGCAGAAGGACAACACGGAAAAGCAGTTAGCAAAATTACAGTCCCTATTGCAATTTAGCAGCTCCTCTTCCAAGCAGAATGTACTTGGTTCCAGCAAAGTTCTGATTTGGTGAGATTTGAGATCCAGTACTTATACCCAGCTGAGCCTTTGAAGTGGGGGAGACTTCAAAGAGAGGCTCTTCTCTCTATGGCTCCAGATAGTCTACAGGAACATATGCAGCCCTTTGAGTGGGGAGAGGCACAACCCTATTCAGGTATAAGTTTCAGCTACTCCTTCCCACCTGGGCCATGAAGACCCATCAGCCTGGTGATGGGCCATCAGGAGTTGAATGTCTCACCTCAGCTCCCTTTGTGTGTGACTGCCTGGAGGAAATGCACAAAGCACATCTGTCACCCACCCCGGATGTGTATTTGGAAACAGGCAGAGTTACAGAATGTACAAATTTATTAGATAGCACTGCAGTCATAACAGAAAGTTCACATCTACTGTATACAAATGTAGATGAATAGACCAAGTACATTGATTCATGTACTCAAAGAACAAGGGGCCAGATGTACGAAGCTTTTTGCATGGCGCAAACAGCGAAATTCGCTGTTTGTGCCATGCAAAAAGCACATCGCAATGCTCATTCCCATTTTGCTAGTCGGTAACCTGGTTACCGACTCGCAAAATGGGAATGCGACTCGCAAATAGGAAGGGGTGTTCCCCTTCCTATTTGCGATTTGCATCACGATGTAGAGTTGCTTTGTGACCGCGAACACGGTCGCAAAGCAATTCGTAGTTAGCATCCATTTCAAATGGGTGCTAACCCATTTGCAAAAGGGAAGGGGTCCCCATGGGACCCCTTCCCCTTTGTGAATGGCCCTGAAAACATTTTTTCAGAGCAGGCAGTGGTCCTATGGACCACTGCCTGCTCTGAAAAAATGAAACACAAACGTTTCATTTTTTCATTTGTGTTGCAACTCGTTTTCCTTTATTAAAAAGCAACCACAGACATGGTGGTCTGCTGTCTCCAGCAGGCCACCATCCCGGTGAGTGCTGCGAATCGGAAGGGGGCCTCAAACTGCGACCCTCCTCATTAATATTAATGAGGTGGATCTATGCATCCCCCTGGCGATTTGCAGATGGTGTCAGGGACACCATCCAGCATCCGGGTTTGCGACTCTCAAATTGAGAGTCGCTCAGACTCGCAATTTGAGAGTCACAAATTCGGATTTTGCTACATCTGGCCCAAGATGTATTTTTTAAGGATGCAATTCTTGAAATATTCCCAAATAATGTATGGCAATAGAACAAGGCACCCAACACGTGTTTTGTCACCAATTGTGACTTTCTCAAGGCTAAGAAATGTAATATAATGGCTCCATGTTTATAGACAAAACAAATATTAGGCCCCAGTCACAATATATATTAGAACTAGAGACAGTATAATCGCTCAGAAGATCACATTGGTAGTATCAGTATTCAGAAAGGTTCCTTCATATGCAGTGAAAAATTGAACATACAAAAGTCTCCAGCGCTCAAATTCTTATTACTGCACTTGTAATGTTAGATAAAGGTCACCCCTTACGTTGATTTAAAGACCATGATAACCCCCCCCTGGTCTGATGGCATGCAGAGTGTGTCAGTGAGAGTTACAGAATGGTTAAAGTAAGAAAATGCCAACTTTCTAAATGTGCCAACACTGTAATTTAGTTGGAAATAATTATTATTCGCAATGAGAAGGCAAAACCAATTACCTCTCACTGGCATCAATTCACAACGTTTATTAATAAAAACAATTTTAATTGAAAAACATTTAAGGCACACAGAAAAACAAATATAGACATGAACAATAACCTCATAAAAAAAATTGGCACTACGCAAACATTACTTACTTCAAAAACGTTTGGCAATAATACAAATTCTAGGACAAACAATGACATATCACATTGAAAAATAAAATTCAGATTCTGCACCAATTTGAAAAAGAGAAACCTATGAGCCTAACTCATTCAAAATATTTTTTGGCTCCTCCTTAAAGACCAAAATAGCGTGGTGGCGCTAAATATAAGTCTTTGTGATAGCTCAATCAGGAATGATGTGCATTAAAAGACAATACTTTAGATTCTCCCTGAAGGCCTCATCTTCTTGAATGGCACTCACCACTGCTCCCTGTTGTTGAAGCTTTTGAACCCTTGGCATAGTGATGAGCTCTGTTGGCACTCTTTTTTTTAGTAGTATATGTGATTTTTGTTTTTTTTGTTAACAGTTACGTTTAGGAGTTCTGTGTCCTGAAGACAACCCTTGAATCTAGTGGGTTTTGAAATGCATCAACAATAGGGAGCAGAGGTGGGTGTCAGTAAAGAAGATTAGGCCTTCAGGGAGAATCTAAAGTATTGTCTTGTAATGCACATCATTCCTGATTGAGCTATCACAAAGACTTATAATTGGCCTAGCCTCGCTGTTTTAGAGGCCATACCCCTTTTCTATCACAGTAACTTTCTAAAAGTGGCATTTTCAGACTTACAATCAAAAATCCAAATTCACCATAAGTTGTGATTTTAAATTGTGAGTCCAGAAACACCAAACTTCAAATTGTATTCCTTTTCCAATTGGAAGCTACACTTAAAGATTGCTTCAAGGTAACCCTAATTTTAACCTATGGGATAGATAGGCCTTGCAGTAGTTAAAAACAAATTTAACAGTTTTCACTACCTGGACATATTAAACTTCAAAGTACTTGTCCAACTTTTTTAATGCACTGCACACTGTCCTTGGGGCTTACCAGGGTCTACCTTAGGGGCGACTTATGTCTAATATAAAAGAGGGTTTGGGCCTGGCAGGTGGGTACGCTTGCCAGGTCGAAATGGTGGTTTAAAATTGTAAATACAGGCTCTGCAGTACCAGGCCTGAACCATGTTTAGAGTGCTACTGAAGTGGGTGGCACAGTCACTGCTGCAGGCCTACTAATAGCATTTAATTTACAGGCCTTGAGCACATATAGTGCATTTTGCTAGGGGCTTACAAGTAAATTAAAGATGCCAATTTTGGATACACCAATGTAACCATGTTTAGAGTACAGAACCCCTGCACTTGAGCACTGGTTACCAGGAGTAAAGTGCACAGAAGTCTAAAGCCAGCATAAATGAAGTCGGAAGAACAGACGTTGAGAGGGCAACAAGTTGGGATCCATGCCAAGTATGCCATGCCTAACACTGAGAATTTCGGGTTATTTGTCTCCTGAACACAAGGGGAAAATGTTATGTGAACATTTTAAACCAGGAACTAGAACACTCGACTGAGAAAAAACAGCTTATACCTTGCTTCCGAAGAGCATTCCACCAGAAAGGCTGCACTATTGAGGACAGTCTGCTCTGTCAAACCCAGCTAAAAGATGAAACCATGGCAAAGAAAGAGCAGTATATATGGGATTTATCGACTTCACCACGGCCTTTGACAACTTATCATGTGGCAAAATAAATAAGGTGGGCTTCCCATTATTCCTGTTAAATGCCATTATAATGTTATACACTAATGCATGGTTAAAAATAAATGTCACTTCTAGCTGGGCTACATACACTAAAATCTATACCAACAAGGGATTGAAACAAAGATGCATTCTTGTACCTGTGTTATTTAATCTCTATTGGGATGATTTAAATGAGCACCCTGTAGATGTAGGCACCCCCATCCAAGATAGCAGAACATATGCAGATGATAAAGCTCTTATTGATCAGACACAAATTGGATTACAGTTACTACTGGACTCCCTGTCGAAGTATTGCAAGGCAAACCACATTCTGATAAATGTGGTCAAGGCAAAGGCCATAATCACCTGCTGTTCTGCAACAAAAAAGGATTTAAGTTTATCCAAGAGCATCCACTTGAGAAGGTGGTCTTGTACAAATATCTTGGAGTATGGCTGGACAATTGTGGTCATATTTCACCCCACATACATGTTCAGCAAGCCTCAGACAATTCTTTGCAAAGACCAAGAATTTGTGCATACTCCAAGATGATGATCTGTCTATGAGCGGTCAGATTAACTCAGTCTGTGGTATCTGCTTTGGCATTATGTGCCTACTCAGATAAATCTATTGGTGGTTACAGATCAGCTCCCGAAAGACAATCACCCAGGCATTAATAATCAATAATTTGGACTATAGCAATGTCCTAAAATTTGCTTCTAAAGAGTCCCTTCTATCAAAATTGCAGGTTGTACAAAACACTGGCACCCATATGGGCACCATGAGCTCCTATGCTCAGAGCCCTAAACTGGCTCCCTATTCGCAGAAAGCATTATTTAAACTGATCTGCTTGACCTACAAAGCTCTGGCAGGCTCTGGCCCAAGATACCTTCAGGACAGACTTACCTGGTATCTTTCGGATAGGAATTTAAGATCCAGCAATCAATTGTTTTTATGCCCTTGGCGTATCCGCCCAGCCAAATATGGGGGCCGAGCCTTTTTCTACCTTGGACACTATCTTTGGAATAAGCTCCTTCTGTACATCCACGCAGGCGCTATATCGAGTCTTAAAAAACATAACCTAAAATGACACCAAATCCTTTCTTATTTAGAGGTCTACACAAGTCTTTTATTGCTTCTATTTTGTTCTATAGAACTACTCTGCATTCTCATTAGCCAACAGAATATTTCTAAGCACCATTGCACTTATGAGACCCAGCTACCTTGCAGAGTATTGTCCGCTAATTATTTTTAAAGATAGATTCTGAATAAACCTATTTCAATCATAGATATCCACAATGGATATGAAACTCAAACCAAGAAAAATCGAGTTTATCTTTGTAAATGGAGGAATTACCACGCTCATCATCCAGGTGTTGCTGAACAATATTGACTTTGTATTTCTTCCCCACCTGACGGCATCCACCGAGTCCCTGAGTTTTTCAAGAACAACCTCCGTTTGCACCTCAGATTTGTACTCAAAAAGCACCTCTTCATAGGGTTCTCACTCCTAGACTATTCGTCCGCAATCCTATTCTAATCCCTCGCATTCACACTGGTATGTTGTATGTTCGTTAGTATTGTTTGCTTATAGTTACTCACTTTCCCATTGTAAATATATCTGCATGTCTCTTTCCTGATTTATGGCCAAAGTATCTCGGCGCTAGGTACATCTCCCCTTGCTATCCAGTGTTACAGCCACGCTTTACAAAGAGCTCAAAATAATAAATTAAAATACCATTGCACTAATTAAACGTGATCTAGAAAAATAAAGGATGAATACAGGAGGCTCCCATTGTGCTTGATTGATACAATTGACAATGAAGCGTTTTTGGTTAGCAACACATTTCAACCATAAGCGTTGAACACAGGAAGAAGGTGGTAGATCGCAGGCAGCAGTTACAAGGACAAGTGACCGAGATGATTCCTACTCAAGAAAATACGACTGCCCCTGCTCATGTCTGCTGTACATATTAAATAGTTACAATTTCAGACCAAGGGATCGAACGTAATATTTTTAGTGATCATTGGTTTGACTTAAAAAAACTCAAATTTCCATGTTCCAAGGAAATCGCTTTCGCCATTCGACCAAAGCCTTAAGTAAAACAACAGAACAGCGAATAAAGGGCGATCCTTCTATTTAAGGTTTGCATCAACCATTGGAAATGTTACAGCACTACCTGCATGGTTTTCTTGCAGTATTTTGTACATTGCTCTACTTAACAAAACACAATGGGTTAGATGCCAAATATAAAAAACAACACCCACTGCTAAATATAAATGGCAGCCATCAGAGATGCAAGATTAAAATGCAAGAGCCCCATGTATGTTTGATTAAGGGTTTTCCTGCACACCCCCTTTCTCCCCACACAGCCACTGACGTTCAAAAGAACTGGAGCGCCACTTAATTTAGTGTTTAATCAGTAGAATGACGGTGTCATTGGCTGATTAGGCCGGCTCAAATGCTGCCTGCTCAATTTTTCCCCATAATTGCAGGATATACTTTATTGTGACAGGGCCGCGAACAGTGGAATTCCAATATGCTATACATCAGGTTCTCCATTATTGGATTAGCTGGCTGTGGCATCGTTACCGCTGCACTTTCATTCCTATCATTGATCACATCGTTGCTTCTATTTCACAATTAATGCAAGTCAGCTGGATTGATCAATCTTCTGATGAGTTTGGGTCGTAGTCAATATATTCTTATGGCTGTGTGTTACTGATCTGGCTGCTTTATCGCCCTACCATAGTATTTGTCATTTTGGCTACTGGTTCATTTTCCCGTTTTTTTCTTTGCAAGATATCCGTTGATCTTAAACTGTCTAATGTTTCTAATTACACGTACACAAATAAAAAAGAATGAGACTGCTTTGTTTTCAATCACATTCCGGGCCTGTACATAATAATAAACATATTAAACAAGTGTGCAGGTGCTTTCAGGAGTATTGTGAGGAAATGGAGGCACAGACAGACCCCAGGGAGGGATTGCACCTACCAAAGGGGGGGGAAATACTTACCCCATACAAAAATATGCTAAATTCTGTTCTAAACATGAGGGTCAGAAGTCAATAGTACATGTATTATTCTTTCAAAGTAAAATTAAAGCGGGGTGGGTTTAATGCTAGGGGTCAGCAGAGTTGCTAAGTCACCCCACCACATCTTTGCTATTTTAAACGTCACAAACGTTAGTTTTGATAACATGACAGTTTCAGCAGCCCTTGCTAATAGAAGAGAATCATTTTTGCTGCTGATTAAGTGAGCTCGTGGGTTTCTGCAGGTAAATTGTCCCCAGCTGAGCTGTTCAGAGCCCACGCTTTTTTATCAAAGACAAGTCACCATCATGGTGCCTGAGTATATAACACCCTAGAACACACTGTAACCAAAACCTCTAACGCATTCCCTACCAAAACCAAACTCATACAACATTGTGAGAACCTCGAAGAAGCCCTTAATAAGGAGTCTTTTCGTGGAGCCCTAGCAAAGTAGCCACTATGTTAAGCTTCCCTGACAAACGCTTCCTTGGTGGGGGACTACACTTACATATTATAGTAATGTCCTAAACTTTGTAATTGGTGATGTCATCAATGAAGTTGTGTGGACTTTTGTTTTTCGTAACTAACAACAAATGATCAATTTCAGAGGTTTAAGGGTTTTGTTTCATCCACAGTGGTGGTTTTAATTAATTCTCTTCTATTAAGATGAGAATGTGTACTGTGTATGTGCTGGGTGCAGGACTACGCCCTGCATCCACATGCACATGCCTCCTATCAGTTTGACACATAACATAGTAACTGGCCAGGCCCCCGTCCCTGGGTCTAATAGGCCATGCATCTTGTCAGTTAGACAGATGGCCTGGTCATAGCATGGCCTGCTCATGACCATCAGACTTACAAATAAAGTGTTGGATGCTGGGCCAGCCTTGCAGCCAAACTTTGTGCTTATTCTCCCATTTATGTTAGTATTTGTTTTTTAAAACTTGCACGTTTCTCAGAAGTTGTGATTCTGAGTTGAATAGTTTCTGTAAGTATTGTGGCGCTTCCTCTTTATGACACCAGTGTTTAAGTAAAACGAAAGACCGTCCTTTCCTCTTATCTTTCAGATTCACTCTCCAAAAGTATTTTCCAGTGGTATCCTATATGTATGATAACTTTTTACTTTGGTCTTGACTTGTGAGATTCACTAAACCCCCAAAGCTAAAAATGGTGACAACCATTCCAGGGCTCAAAATAGCTGAACCATGTTTGTGATTTTTCTTTTTTTTCGTGAATTCACTATTTACTGTTTTTGAGTGTCTTTTTTTAAACCTTTGTCTAGTATTCTGCATTCATATTTTGTAAATAAAAGCTCGTCCGCTCTGATTTCTTTTGAACGATAAGATGGCAGAAAAAAATTAAAACCTCAGGCTCAGATTCTCTAAATTTCAAACATAATTGATGGAAGTTGTGGGTTTTGGACTTGCAAATGTAACTGACAAGATTCATAAAAGCATTTATCCTGTCAAACACAACCAAAACATTTTTCTGATCCGTATATCATAAACAAAATGTTAAACTAATTTTCACTAAACCCCAAACATCATACTTCATGAGTTAAGTACTATTTTCACAAAAAGTTTTGGTGTAATTCCATTCACCAGATTTTGCTTCAGTAGAAAGCAAAACGTTCTATATATTGAAGCTTGGATTGTAAATGCTTCATTACTTGGTGTGTCAGAAAATGGATTATTAATTAGAGCGGGTGACTACCCACCTCTGGGAATATTCATAATCCTTGTAATGATGAACCCCTAAATAAACCTGAACTCAGTCCCTGGAAACCTATGACATAGAGCAGACAGGTGTAACTTACGACAATAAGTAAAGTATGCAGTACCAAAAGAGTATCAAATTGAAAATCCAAAAACTAAAAATACCAAACCTAATCCGAAGAACTGAGTAGAATGCAATAAAGAAAGTGATACCAATATGACAAAAACTCCAATATAAGGAACCAGAGTTATGCATTTTTAAAGTTCTAATTAAAAATAGTGCCAAGAACCACAAAGTGCCATCGTAGTCAATGGTTGTGCTAAATCAGGATCTAGGTGCAATTTTTCACTGACCACAACGAAGCGCAGGTCAGGTACACCAACCAGGTTCATCTCGGTCAAAGGTTTTACTGTATGACTTTAGTCCTTCAAGTCCCAATCCATCACACAAGTACACTTTTAAAGCCCCCCAGGAGAGGCATTTAGAGACTTGCAGGATGTCAGCAGGGGCCAAACAACAGGATCCAGTCCTGCTCCGGCTGCCACTGGTCAGCTGGGCAGTTGCAAGGAAAAGCATTGTGTCCCTGTAACTTTCACAAGCGATGCCCTCTTCTTTGTCCTGGTAGCATAGGAAAGCAAGTCAAGTCCTCCAGGACTCTTCTTAAATGAAAGACAGATTTGTCCTCTTCTGATCTTTCTCAGGTCTAGGAGTGTTTTAAAGTCGGTGCCTGGAGATGCTACGTTTATGTGTGGTGTCAGATACTGGGTGGCGGTGACTCCTGGGCACACCTAAACTAATGGGGTGAAAGTTCCTGGGGCCAAAGTTTCCACATTTGGGCATTTTTAAGATGGTGGAAGTCTTGTGCCACACTGAACTGTGGTTCTGATGGCTGGGTGGGTGAGTTGGGAATATACAATGGTAATCGAAATGCCCTTCCACATTATATAAACCTAATACAAAAATCCATTTTAGGGCAGCCACTGTACCCACACTAAATTCAGAGTCAAAGCCTGGTAGAACAATGCAAGTATGGTTTTCCAAAACCCGACAAAGAAAAGATTTGGCACCCTGTTCTTGGCCTTTGAAAAGCTTCACAAGGGTTATATGGAAACCCTCAGCAAATCTCTCAAGCAGAATTTGACATTTGAGCTTGATTTTACATTATGATGTCAAAATGAGGCTCACCATGATTGAAGACTGCCTGTATGGTGGGCAAAGAATTAGCCATGTCCAAGTGTGAGCTAAATTGTGCCTGTAACAGGGAAGGACTTTTGAAGTGAGCCCTAAGTGTTATTTGGAAACCCCCAGCAGATCTGTCAAACTGGATTTGTCATTCAAGCAGGATTTGACACTGTAAAGACAAACAAATTATCACAGCCCCCGTATTTACTGTTAGGTTCAGAGTGGCCATCTCTTCCCATTTACGTCAGCCTATTGTTTGTTCCTCGAAGGCTTTTCACACCCATTCACATGTATCCAAACTCCAATTACTTATTATTTGAATTGTATTTTAAGAACTATTAAAAATAGTTATTTAATTATTTTTTTAAACGTAATTATGGAACCCAGTGTTTTCCGATAGAACAACCAGCCTTGCTACAGCAAAATTAGCTTTCAGCTTTTTCACTGTAAGGACGTTAAATATAAAAATACAATTTTTCACTGACCACAACAAAGTGCAGGTCAGTTACACCAACCAGGTTCATCCTGGTCAAAGGTTTTACTGTATGACTTTAGTCCTTCAAGTCCCAATCCATCACATGAGTACACTTTTAAAGCCCCTCAGGAGAGGCATTTAGAGACTTGCAGGATGTCAGCAGGGGCCAAACAAGAGGATCCAGTCCTGCTCCGGCTGCCACTGGTCAGCTGAGCAGTTGCAAGGAAAAGCATTGTGTCCCTGTAACTTTCACAAGCAATCTGTCCTCTTCTTTGTCCTGGTAGCATAGGAAAGCAAGTCAAGTCCTCCAGGACTCTTCTTAGATCAAAGACAGATTTGTCCCCTTCTGATCTTTCTCAGGTCCAAGAGTGTTTTAAAGTCGGTGCCTGGAGATGCTACATTTATGTGTGGTGTCAGCTACTGGGTGGCAGTGACTCCTGGCTACACCTAAACTAATGGGGTGAAAGTTCCTGGGGCCAACGTTTCCACGTTTGGGCATTTTTAAGATGGTGGAAGTCTTGTGCCACACTAAACGGTGGTTCTGATGGCTGGGTGGGTGAGTTGGGAATATACAATGGTAATCACAATGCCCTTCCACATTTAATAAACCTAATACTAAAATCCATTTTAGGGCAGCCACTGTACCCACACTAAATTCAGAGTCAAAGCCTGGTAGAACAATGCAAGTATGGTTTTCCAAAATCCGACAAAGAAAAGATTTGGAACCCTGTTCTTGGCCTTTGAAAAGCTTCACAAGGGTTATATGCAAACCCTCAGCAAATCTGTCAAGCAGAATTTGACATTTGAGCTTGATTTTACATTATAATGTCAAAATGAGGCTCACCATGATTGAAGACTGCCTGTATGGTGGGCAAAGAATTAGCCATGTCCAAGTGTGAGCTAAATTGTGTCTGTAACAGGGAAGGACTTTTGAAGTGAGCCCTAAGTGTTATTTGGAAACCCCCAGCAGACCTGTCAAACTGGATTTGTTATTCAAGCAGGATTTGACACTGTAAAGACAAACAAATTCTCACAACCCCGCCTGTATGTTCTGTTAGGTTCAGAGTGGCCATCTCTGCCCATTTAGGTCAGCCTTTTGTTTGTTCCTGGAAGGCTTTTCACACCCATTCACATATATCCAAACTCCAATTACTAATTATTTGAATTGTATTTTAAGAACTATTAAAAATAGTTATTTAATTATTTTAACGTAATTATGTAACCCAGTGTTTTCCTATAGAACAACTAGCCTTGCTACAGCAAAAATAGCTTTCAGCTTTTTCACTGTAAGGACGTTAAATATAAAATTCTTATGTACTTCTTTTAATTACCATGCATGCAGCCTTATGGGCAATAAGGCCTACATAGGAGTGACTAACAAATATTTAAAAGGAAGGTTTTGAACTTTCAAAAGGGGTTATTTCACAGGCCGTATTTGAAGTTTAAGACATTAACAACCAGGCTTCAAGTGGCAGGCCTGCAGTCATATTTGTACTGTCACAGTGGTGGACAGAACAATAGGTGCTGCAGTCCACTACTGACATTTATCTTACAAGCTCTGGTTACTCTTTGTACCATTTACTACAGACTTACAGGTAAGTTGGAGATGCCAATTTCACCATTTCACCAGGGCTAAAGGGCGGGGGGGTCCTGCACTTTATCACTGGTTGCCAGGTGTTAGCATAGGTAAAGCACTTAGAGTTCTACAGCCAGCAAAAATATAGGGCCTGATGTACAAAGTTCAGGTTTTGCAACTCGCAAATTGTGAGATTTAGCAACTCGCAATTTGCGAGTCACAAAACCTGATGTACAACAATGTGTCAGACACTGTTAGCGATTCCCAAAGGGGTTGCAAGGGACCAGCCTCATTAATATTTGTGAGGCTGGTCACAATTTGTGACCCATTTGGGAGTGGCCGCACTCGCAGGGATGGTGGCCTGCTGGGGTCAGCAGACCACCATGTCTGTGACTGCTTTTTAACTAAAGCAGTTTTAAAAAAAATGCAGCCTGTTTTCATTGAAGGAAAATGAAATGTATAAATAAATGAAATGTTTCCTTTTCATTTTTTAGTAGTAGGCAGTAGTCCCACCTGCTCTGAAAAAATGTTGCCCCCGTCATTGACAAAGGGAATGGGGTCCCTTGGAGACTACTTCCTGTTTGCAAATGAGTTACCACCAATTTGAAATTGGTGGTAACTGTGATTGTTTTTCAACCACATTCATGGTTGCAAAACAATCATATAAACCACTGGGACTCGCTGTTAGGAAGGAATGTCCTTGGCACGCCCCTTCCTAACAGCGAATCGCAAGTCCATTTTGTGATTCAGTAAATAGATTACTGAATCACAAAATTGGGTGTGTACATTGGAAACTGCTTTTTTTGGTTTCAAATTGACTGATTCTACAAATCAGGCCAATTGCAACCAAGAAAAAGCTACGTACATCTGACCCATAGTGTCTAGGTGAAAAACCCATGGTGATCTTGCAGAAACTTCAAATTTGCTAAAAGGCTTAGTTAAAATTGGGTGGCATACTGGTCTGGCAATTAACTCCCCCACCAGAATTAGCAATCCTTCAGGCATTGGTAACTCCTGATGTGGCATTAGTCCCCATTGCAAGTTTCTGTGTATTAGCAGGCAGTAATCTGTGTTTTTGCATGTACTCCAGCATGCATGTGCCTAGTATTTCACCAGGACACTTCAGTCAGATTTACAAAAAAATCAGACACATAGCAAGACAGCTTGCAGCACTGCAGTATGTGACAGGGAGGAAGAAGGAATGTGCATATCTACTAACATATGACACATTTCTGCTCTCTCCTTGTGCTGGTGCACTGAGTGCTGCCTAGCGCCAAAGCAGGCTCCCTTGCACCATAGTGCAAGGGTGCCTGCATTGCAGACAGAATTGTTTTGTGCATGGAGGGGCACCTTTCTCCATAAAATGAATCCTCAGAGGTAGTTTCCTCTTTCTAAGTGTGCTGCAGAATGCAACACACATAGAAAGAGCCTATAATGAGAAGAAATAAAGATATTTCTCCTCGTTAGACCTCTGCTGGGAAGGCTTACCATTTTAATGCATTCTCAGGTTTACTATTCTTAGTAAGACTTGGAATGCATCAAAATCCATGGGCAGATGTGTGGTAAATCACAAACCCCCTCAGTGGAAAATCTTTGCCAAGCAGAGTTACACAAGGCAGCAACGTATGGTGCCTTGTGGTACTCTGGATTCACTAAGGTACACAGATCTGATTGAAGGGCTTGCATTGCTTTGTGTCATCTTTCATGACACAAAGACAATGCAACCAATAGTAAATGTGGGACTAATCCTGAATTCAGTTCCACCATGTCCTTGCGTAATTTAAGTTGGGTCTTCTTCGAAATTTGCCTTTTCTGTGGGATCAGCATAGATTTTTGACTTCTGTTGCCGAACCTGTTGTTTGTTGGCCATAGGACTCTCTGCACTTTACCACTGCTAAAAAGGGGTAAAGTGATTTTGCTCTTCCTTATATACCTTGCAAAATTCACATATTCATAATTGGGACATTTAATTTACGTTTAGTTCCCTAGCTAATGGTACTACATCTACCTGGGGCCTGTATATTAAATGTTACATTTATTAGATTTTGAGAAGACCTTTGACACAGTGAACTGGTCATTCCTTGGCAAAGTCCTGGAAGATGTGAGGCTACTGGCTTACCTTGGCAGAGTCATCAGACTTTTTTACCGTTACCCACAGGTTTAGATCCAAATTAATGGGTTGCTTTCCTCACCATTCCCTATCCACGGAGGCTCCAGGTAGGGATGCCTTATCATGCACTGGGACGCTCGGGTACAAGGGTGGTCATGGTAGGGTAGACTGAAGGAAGGAATGCATATGACATCATGCTAATTAGAGCGGAACCGCAGCCCTCAGGTCCCCCATTGTCTGCAGCTGCTGGACAAATACAAGGAGGCTTCAGGCCTTCGGACTAACAAAGCAAAGCTGTTGCTGATCCCAGCCAGGGGTGACTCCAGTGTCTGTTCTTGGCAGTCCATAACTCTAGTGCACCGGCTCTCCTTCCAGTATTTGGAAATGCATGTCTCCCTAATCCCACACCTGGCATGGAGTCTCAACTTGATGCCTTTGGTGATGAAAATAAAAATAGACTTGCAGAGGTGGGGACACCTTCCCTGCCACATCCTTGGGTGAGTCATTCTCTTTAAGGTAAAGGTGCTGCCACGCTTCTTCTATGCATTCCATAATTTTCCTATTCTGATTTCATGCAATGGTTTAAGATGCTTATCTCTAGTATCTGCCACTTTCTCTGGGCTGATGGCCCCCCTGAATTGCATTTAACTGTCAACAATCCCTGTATGGGATGGCTGACCTACAATGCAACTAAATGGACTAACAGGTGGTCGTGATAAATGACTGGCTTAACAAGAGGTGGGAAGACCCAGCCTACCAAACAGAGATGGCCCTGTTGGAACTCAGCCAAACATTGGCAATTTAATATGTTGCCCCAATTTCCTCAGTTCTTCCTGGAGACAACAGGGCAATCCTTCTCAACTGGAGGGCAGCGCTCTGACTTATGGGATAGGACTGTAGATTGACATTTATGACTCCCCTTTAGCACTAGATGTGGCTGCATCACTCAGTGGTGATGGAGTGGTTTGAATAATGGGACAAGATAGGAATAACCCTACCTAGGGACGTCTGGTTGGTGACCCACATTCATTCATTTCAAGAGCTGCAGGAGCCATATCAACTTTCCTGCACACACTTCCACAAATACCTACAGCTCACCACAACCTCACAGCCAACATTCTCGCAGAGACCACCATTGCTGAATGAAGCACTCTTAAGGCCATTCTCCTGACTGGGAAGCTCACCAAGGTCCAATCTCCCAGGTATACCACTCCCTGGTCATTAATGCCCCCCACGAGTTCCCGCGATTAAGACAGCAATAGGTGGGGAAGCTTGATGATGTGGATTGTAGGGATGTTAAGATGGCCCCTTGGGAACTTGCTATTTCCACATGCTTCAAACTGGTCCAGCTTAATTATCTGCATCTTACCTATGTGAACCCCCCATGGCTCCAGCGGACAGGTACATCAGCTGCCAACTGCTTTAGTCAGACTTTTTTCACATGGTTTGGTCCTTCCCTCTGTTGGTGTGGCCCTGGTGATGGATAGAGCCTGAACTATCATTGGTCTTGGGCCAGCCACTAGAGCACTTGCTGTTGGTGTTGCTCTGCTGGTCCTCCTGGAGGACATCAGAAAACTGAGGCTGGAGCATACATTCCTTGGGGGTCGCCACACTAATTGCTAAGAGAGACATTGTCCGGAACTGCAAATCCAAAAACACTACCTTCAGTGGCCTTCAAGCACAAAAACATGGGAAGATATGGAGCAAGTGGTGGGAATTTCATGATCTGAGTTCTGTTCAACTTCTGCACAAGTGCCCCGTAGTGGGACGTTTTAACTGTGTTATTGCTGTGTTTTCTCTACTGAAATTAATACAATTTCGTAATAAAAAAAAACTGCTAGAGGTGGGCTGCTGCTCTCATTCTGCCACCCACTAAAGTAGAATTGTAAAACATGTCTCCAGATCTACCATCATAGTTTGTGCATTTTAACTTCAACTTAAACCTGGGAAAATAAACCATTTTGCCATGCATAAACCATGCATGACCATAAGGCAGGGTGCACACTGATTAAGAAATAGGACATATATATTTTAAAAAAATACATATCCTGAGAAAGTTACTTTTTAGTGGGGCAAGGCTGTCTCTCCCACAGGAAAACACAGGGTTCCATAATAACAAACAATAATGCTTTAACTTAATTTTGGGAATGGCTAGAACCATGATTCAAAGACTCAATTTACTAGTAATTCAAAATCAATGGTGAAGTTAGATTTTATATTACTATTTTAGAAAATCACAATTTAAGAAAGTTTTTTTTTTCTCTGCCTGAGCCAAATGTGCCTTTCCACCACTGTCCAATGTCACCTGACTCTTAATGGTTCTCCTGTGGTGTTATCTCTAGTGGTCCCAGACATTAGATAAATGGCTTGGATGTGGAGATGTGTTTTTCTTTTTTGACCAAGATGACCTGAAAGCTTGTGCCCGGTCACTTCTTGAGCATCAAAAGGTACCTATCTTGTCACTGGCAGATCTAGATCACACCTAGACCTGTCTCAACTTGTCTTCCAAGCCCAGTGAGAGGGGGGAGTTGCCCCTGAACTGATGTTAATTTACCACAAGAGAGAGTTTGTCCTTTTCCACAGCCACACTACTGGGTGGCCACAGGGAGCTCTGATTAGGGAAAGAAAGGTTCTGCCATGCTGGAATTACATAGAGAGGGCACTGTGCGATAGTTTACAGTACAAGACATGGGAATGCTGAAAAAGTGGGTTAGGCACCCCTGGGAACTTTTACCTCATTGATTATAGAGTGGCCAGAAGTTTTTGTTCCTTTCATAGGCTTGCACTGGGCATAAACATGGTAATCCCAGTGCAGTCATCAGAACACTCCTGGTACTGTGACAAATCGAAAGAAGGTTTGCCCTGCTGTCTGAAGAACCTGAAGAAAGACTGGATCTGGCTCTGCTGAATCCATGAATCCAAACGTGACTCCAAGGGTCATTTGGTTAGAGCCTTGTTTGAGCTACAGGGAAACAACAGGCTTCCAGAGGCCTTTCCTGCAACAGCTTGTTCCAACTAGACCTGCCTAGGCTCTGCTACTGGCCTAGGCTGGAGGGGATCGTGACCCTCCAAGTCCTATCCACTAGGTACTGAACACTTTGTTAGTGTGAAAGCATACTCCTCTAAAAGGTTCCTGAAACCTCAGACTTTGATACCTTTGGCAACTTTTTATTCTGAGAACCGATGGGGGACCGAAACCAAACTGCCAAGCCAATCTGACAAAGGTGCATTGCTGCTGGGCCAAAAATTCAGGTTGCTCCTGTTACATTCTTCTCCATGCAAAACTTCATGAAGGAGGTGTTTGGCCTCAAGGAGCCTTCTTCAGCTACAGCCTGATGGAAGAATCTGAGCTCTAAAAAAAAGTGACTGAGTCTGATGGTAGAAATCATGAAAAGTATCTGGCTGGTGAGTGACCTTCTCTGGTCATAAAATTCAAATTCTTCCCACTTGGAAATTTCCCACCAAATATGAACATCTTCACTGAGAACTTGTCCCTCAACTATCCAATGATGTGGAGTCCTGTTCAGCAGCAGCCCGTCACCTTGCCTTCTGAGCATTACTGACTTTGATTCCAGACACGAAGTTTGAAGATAAACCTTCCACATGACAAACTTGGACCATTCATTAGACCCATACTCCATTGTATTCTGCCTTATCTTTTCACTTTCACTTGGTCAGGCATAACCTCATTACTGCGATCAGTGTTAACTGCTTTTTGCCACCATTGTGAAACATAAACGTAAAAAATCGTTCACTCCAGTTCCACGTTTTGTTTTGCGATTTTTTGTGTGTTGTGTTTTCACTTTACGACTGTTTGGGTACAGCATAAATATATTACGTATTGTCTCTAAATAATGCCTGACTGCTTTTGTGACATCTATCAGAGGGTTAAGCACAGGTTTATTTACTGACTTTATGCTTTACCCTAAAAAGGCTTGTAATTATTAATTGAGGTGGGCCCTCACCCCTCAACTAATATATACTGTCTTTAATTAAAAAAAGAGGCCACTATCAAGAGAACTAGACCACAACTATTGGTGTTTTATGAACTTCAAATGTGTAGTGAAATTAGATGCTAACCCAGGCACGACTGACACAGAAGACTGGTGTCACGTTACTTGCCTTCCTTTTTATACTCCCGCACTTAACATTGGATAAATAAGGAAACTTAACCATGATAGAATCAGTGACATTACAGTAATCAATGATTGATCTCAGGAGGATTTACATCTGAATTTATGCCTTTGGGATGTAGTGAAGAGAGTGCTTCTGTCTCTGCCACTAGACATATTAAAGTATACATGAACAAAATAGTGATGCAATGCATGCTTCTTGTTTTTGGTCCACTTCTGGCAGTGTGTTTTCACAATACACTGCAATTTAACAGATACATAGAATTTTGCATAAGCAAAAGATGGTTGCATTTAAGAATAATGAAGAGACTAGGCCAAACAAATTACCTGTACAATGTTGTAGTAAACTCTCTACTAGCATATGCAGATTATTACAAACGTATTCTTGCCAATGCAAGTATAAGTACTAAAACTGGTAACTTCATATACCCTAAGGGCGTTAGCATGCTTTACAGGAGCAGCAGATTACATTACAGAAAGTCAGATATATTTTTATAGGAATGGCAAGATTAGGTGAATTGGCCAGAATCATTGGCCATAAACCCAACAATCGAGCTAGAGGCGGGTTTGTCTTTTCCAAAGTAGACAGCTCTGGCTTTCAGACAACATCACCTCTCCTTTTTGACTCATCGAATATATCATTGTGTGTACACCACTATTTTTTCAGTTAAATTTACTCGAAAACTGTATGAGTTGGGGCAGTATGAAAACATTTATGCCATGTAAATCAACTCTAAAATATCTATTTAGCAAATGCTTCCAAAATTAATGCAGCAATGCATACATGGTTGTGTGGATTAAAGCTTAATTTAAAAAAATTGAAAGCTTCCCCATAGGAAATTTGGTTATTAGTCAGGAGGGATGTGAGGCCTGCACAAGTAATCGGCTGACAAATTTGCCCTTACTGGAAACCAACAACCCCATTGTAATGCTTGACTCTCACAGGGTAGAGAAGCAGAGTTGTCGAGGCCTACTCAGGATGTGGTGTGAGATAGTAATCACCATTAACTGGCATGCTATAATAAGACTTTATAAATTATTGTCCAGTCATTGTTTTTTCTTTTGAAAAGGAAAAGTACATTTATTACACACACTACTTAATACTATGGGGCATATTTATACTCTGTTTGCGCCGAATGTGCGTAAAAAAATTTGATGCACATTCGGCGGAAACCGTGCACCATATTTAAACTTTGACGCCCGAGCCCGCGGATGTCAAAATTCCTCCGTGTGCATAATTTATTGGGTGCGGGAAACTGCTTTGCGTTAATGACATGCAAGGTAGGCGTTCCCGCTCAAAAAATGACTTTAAGGCCTGTGCGCCTTATTTAAACTCCAGTGTCATTTTGACGCACAGGACGGTGCAGGCCTTAAAAAATGGCGCACAGCCTGATGTGCGCCGTTTTTTAACGCCTGGGTCAGGGCAGGCGTTAAGGGACCTGGGGGCTCACTTCCATGGTCTCTGACCATAGAAGGAGTCCAGAGGTGCCCTTACCTGCCCCCAGGGACACCCCCTGCCACCCTTGCCCCCCCCTGGAGGACACCCATGGATGGGGGACCCATCCCAGGTAAGTAAGTACAGGTAAGTTGAGGTAAGTATTATTTTTGTAAAGTGGCATGGGGGGCCTAATTTGGGCCCCCTACATGCCATTGTGCCCAATGACCATGTCCAGGGGACAGAAGTCCCCTGGGCATGGTCATTGGGCAAAGGGGCATAACTCCTGTCTTTGCTAAGACAGGAGTAATTTCAAAGGGGGTTGTGCATCAAAAAATGGCGCAAGTCCGGTTTGAGGCATGATTTTTGCCTCAAACATGACTTGTACCATTTTTTGACGCACAACCTCCATTTTCCCGTACGCCGGTGCTGCCTGTTGTGAGTCATTTTTTTTTACTCAGATCAGTCCGCAGCACCAGCTAACGTCATTCCTTAAATAAGGCGCCCACATGGTGCGTAGGAATGGCGTTAGCCAGCGGTAAAATTTGTGACGCAAACAAGCGCCGGCACTGTTTTGTGTCAAAAAGTATAAATATGGGCCCATGTATTAACTTACAAATATATATTGGGAAGATTGAGAATACCATGGATGACATTCAGCAATCAAATTTGACCACTGAGGGCTCAAGACCATCAAAATTACATGTTCATATGTTAATTAGCCAAGCTCTCCTTTCCATAGCTGCATCACAGCAGCCTATCTTAAAAGGCGAAGACTTGCGGTAACCATGTGCAGTTCATTTACTGTGCGAATGCTGTGGGTGAGACACATGTAGCGAATGTTTTAAAACCGGGTGATCAAAAAAAGCAAAAAATCGAGGGGTCCCAAATGGGTGGAACCCATTTGCAGCATTTCCTAATTGCATGATATAGAAAAAATCTTAAGGAAACAATTCTCTCAGATTTACGCTTACCAAATGTGCTGAAAAAGAAACCCTGCAAATAACAAAATACAACTATGCATAGTGGAAACTTAAAAGCAACCAGATTCCCCTAAAACTTAGTACTACAAAGGGGGTGATTCTGACGGCGGCGGTCGGCGGTCGCCGCCCGCCAAGCGGTTCCCGCCGAAAGACCGCTCCGCGGTCAAAAGACCGCAGCGGTCATTCTGGCTTTCCCGCAGGGCCGGCGGGCGACCGCCAGAAGACCGCCGGCCGGCCCAGCGGGAAAGCCCCGTCAACAAGGAAGCCGGCTCAGAATTGAGCCGGCGGAGTTGAAGGGGTGCGACGGGTGCAGTGGCGCCCGTCGCGATTTTCACTGTCTGCACAGCAGACAGTGAAAATCTTTGTGGGGCCCTCTTACGGGGGCCCCTGCAGTGCCCATGCCATTGGCATGGGCACTGCAGGGGCCCCCAGGGGCCCCTCAACACCCCATACCGCCATCCTGTTCCTGGCGGGCGAACCGCCAGGAACGGGATGGCGGTATGGGGTGTCAGAATCCCCATGGCGGCGCAGCAAGCTGCGGCGCCATGGCGGATTCCCATGGGCAGCGGAAAGTCGGCGGTACACCGCCGGCTTTCCGCTTCTGGCCGCGGCTGTACCGCCGCGGTCAGAATGCCCGGCGGAGCACCGCCAGCCTGTTGGCGGTGCTACCGCCAACCTCCGCCCTGGCGGTATTTACCGCCAGGGTCAGAATTACCCCCTCAGTCTCACTAAGAGTCCTGTCAGAATATTAACATTTATATTGGAGTTATTATTCAAGATTCTCAGGTTGACTCAGAGAACCCAATTTAGTCTGCTTTCATTGTCACAGAGCTTATTATGTAAGTTGATGTCTCCTCTAAAGAAAGATAGGCTTACAAATATCTTTTCTTTAAAAAAAATGCGAACATTTAGGTCCTCATTACAACCCTGACGGTTGGTGTTAAATCGGTGGTAATACTGCCAACAGGCCGGCAGTAAGAAACATTGAATCATAACCACGGCGGAAACAGCCTACAGATACAGCCACTTTAACACTCCGACCACCACGGCGGTAGCAACAAACACCATGGCGATAGCTGCCAACAGCCAGGCGGAAGACAATGTACCGCCCACCCCATTGCAACCCACCCATCCGCCAGCTTTTCTGGGGCGGAACCACTGCCATCCAAAGCACGGTGGAAACAGTACTTTGAAGGGAAACCACTCACCTCTCAACACTCAAGGAAGAACCAGGATGCCATGGAACCCGAGCTGCATGTCTTCCCCATGCTGGTGTATCTGCTCATATACCAGGAGTACCAACGGCGGCGTCGATGACCACGGTGAGTACTGCACCTAGCACATAGGGGAGGGAGGAGGAGAAGAGAGTGACACATACACACAACACGCAACACCCCCACCCCCACCCTCACCCCAACACCATACACACAAACACATGCAACAACATTACATATACACCCGTCAACCATCAGGAATAACGCAAGGACAAAAAGAATTGAGTCAAATGAGTGTTATATTAGAAATACGTTAATAATTCAAAAACAGTATTTACAAAATATACAATATTCACAAAAGGTGGGACAATGTCCACTCAATATGTCCATGTCGCACTGGGCCAAAACACATAGGCCAAGCCCACACTTGACTCCTGCCTCAATACGGAGAGAACACTACAGGGGAATCAGGTCAAAAACACACAGGCACCTCAGGGGACGGGGAAGGGGGGGGGGCACCTCAGCCGGAAGATGTTACAATGCCACTGCTCCTGGAGGGAGCTCCATGCCCACTGATTGGTCCTGGGGAGTGCAAAGCCACAGTCTCACAAGTCTCTCAATGGGTGGTTTGCCCACTGCTTGGTCCTGGGGAGTGATAAGCCACAGTCTCTCAAGTCTCTCAAGTGGGTGGTTTGCCCACTGCTTGGTCCTGGGAGTGCAAAGCCACAGTCTCTCAAGTGGGTGGTTTGCCCACTGCTTGGTCCTGGGGAGTGCAAAGCCACAGTCTCTTAAGTGGGTGGTTTGCGTACTGCTTGGTCCTGGGGAGTGCAAAGCCAGAGTCTCTCAAGTGTGTGCCAGTTACTTTTGGTTTTTGCGGGGGCTTTGTGCCCAGTGAGCTTCATCCTGCCAAGGATAGGGTGAGTGGATGCCTTCTTCCACTGGTTCTAGAGGGGGCTTGGTGCCCAGTGTGCTTCATCCTGCCAAGGATAGGGTGAGTGGATGCCTTCTTTCACTGGTTCTGGAGGGGGCGTGGTGCCCTGTGTACTTCATCCTGCCAAGTATAGGGTGAGTGGGTGCCTTTTACCACTGGTTCTGGAGGGGGCTGGGTGCCCAGTGATACAGCACATGGGGTGTGCAAGGTCACAGTCACTCACCTGGGAGTCAGATCCACATGAATTTCTGTGGCAGGATGCATGACACACCATGGATGCATGACTACAGTCCATCCGCCAACAGGGACGACTGTAAAGTGGTTGCAGTGTTGGTGCATGTGGCGGTGCTGGCAGTTGTGGGGGAGGCTCCAGCCCTTCCCCTGCAGCCTCGGACGGCTGCCCACTGGGGCTGCTGCTACTGGTGGTAGCGGTGCTGCTTGCGGCGGTGCTTGCGACGGTGTAGGTGGCGGTGGTGGCAGCGGAGCAGGTCACGATGCTGCCAGTGGAGGGGGGAGGTTCCAGCCCTTCCCCTGCATCCTTGGACGGCTGCTCACTGGGGCTGCTGCTGCTGGTGGCGATGCTGGCCACGGTGCAGCTGGCGGTGCTAGCCATGGGGCAGGTGGCAGTGGTGGCTGCAGTGCAGATGGCGGTGCTGGTCGCGGTGCAGGTGGCATTGCCGCCATTGGAGGGGGGAGGTTCCCCTGCAACCTCGGATGGCTGAAGTGACCTGGCTGGTGTTCTGTGCCCCTTCCTGCCTTTGGCAGATAGTGGTGCCTCCTTGCTTCTGCCTGCTGGAGTCTTTGGCCTGGCCTTGCTGGCTGGTTGTGCCTTCTCCTTGCTGAATGCTCTCCCCTTTTTGCCCTTTCCTGGTGGAGGAACCTTCTTGTCTTTGGCAGGTGTTGGTAGCACACTGGTTGGGCTGACAGGTGCCTCCTTGGAGCCTCTCACAGCTGCAGGAACCACAGCTGACGTGGACTTGGTGGCTGAGGTGCTGGGCTGGGTTTGGGCCACCCTAGCCTGAGGTGAAGGATGGGGGAGGGGGAGGGGAGGGAAGAGGTCAATGGTGGTGAGGAAAAGCTTCTTGAGGACACTGGGGCGGGAAGAGGGTAAAGGTTTGGGAGTGGAGGAAGAGGGAGTGGTTGTAGAAGGTGTCAGTCTGCTGTGTTTGGGTGCAGGTGCATGAGCTGGATGCTGTTGTGAGGTGGATGGCTGTTGGGTGTGTGTGTGTGCTTGCATTTGTGTACTTTGGGAGGAGGGGTCACAGACACAGTGGGAGAGGACACAGAGGACTTGTGCATGGATGTGGGAGGGTTACTGCCAGTGAGGGTCGTGTAGTGATAGGCGTGTTGGTGATGGAGGTAGTGGATGAGGATGTAATGCATGCAGGTGTGAGTGGAGACACTACTGGGAGAGAGGTGGACGAGGAGGAGGAGGGGGACACAGTGGAGGCAGTGGATGTTAGTGTGTCTGCTTCTGGCACCTGCTTGTGTGAGTGCTTGTGGGATGATGTGTGGTGTTTGTGTTTGCTTGAGCCACTTCTGTGTGTTGATTAGGGTGAATGCTGGTCTGAAGGTGTGCTTGGGATAGGTTGGGGTTGAGGGGATTGGGACTGGGTAGAGGAAGTTGGATGGGGGAGGCTGGAGACATGGACAATGGCTGCCATCAGTGCTGAGGCCAGAGCCTGAAAACAGAGTGAATGCCCTCCAGGTATGCATTTGTTTGTTGCAAATGCCTCTCGATACCCTGGATGGCATTCAGAATGGTTGACTTCCCAAAAGTGAGGGATCTCAGGAGGTCAATAGCCTCCTCACTGAGGGCAGCAGGGCTAACAGGGGCAGGGCCTGAGCTGCCTGGGGTGAAGTAGATGCCCACCCTCCTGGGTGAGCGGGCACGGGAAACTGCTGGGAGGGCGGTGCTGGTACGGGGTGGTGGTTGTACCTGTTGTAGGGGTGGGCATAGAGGTGTCTGCCACCGCCAGGGAGCTTCCATCGGAGGAGGAGTCGCTGTCTGTAGTGTCCCCTCCTGTCTCAGTCGTGGAGCTCCCCTCGGCCTCCGTCCCACTGGTGCCCTCACTGTCTGTGGATTTGGCCTCCAGGCCCATGTGGGATGCAGCTGCATCCGTCACCAGTGCCTCTGCTCCTCCACAAGATGATGCTAATCTACACAAGGACAGGGTGACAAACCAAAAAAGGGGGGAAAGACAGAGGATACACTTGGTCAGCGCCAGCAACAATACTACTGTTGGCGTACACAACACACAGGGATCAGCCCTATGCACTAGACCATGCACTACCAGTTACACAGCTAGTCACCAGCCCATGGGGTACATTGCCTAATGCCATCAGCTGCACACCTGAAACCAACAGGACCCTGCCCAGTAGTAGATGCCCACTAACACTATTGGGGTTGGAGTGCTTCAGAGCCTGACCAACAAGGGACCTAACCCTGCCAGTTCGCCCTGGCCTAGGGTCAACCACAACTCACATCCTCCACCCAGGTACAACCTTAATGCGCGCAAAGTAATGAATCTGAATCTGTACTCACCCCCTTGTGGCTGCTGTGATGCCTTCAAGCGCTGATCCAACTCCGGATAGGCCACCACCAGGATGCGGAACATCAGGGGGGTCAGGGTAAGACGGGCACCCCTTCCTCGTTGGGAGGACAGCCCCAGCTGGGCCTCCACCGTCTTCCTTGCCCAGCGGCGCAGGTCCTCCCACCGTTTGTGGCAGTGGGTGCTCTGCCTGTCAAAGACCCCCAGGGTCCGCACCTCCTTGGCGATGGCACGCTAACTACCCTTTTTCTGATGGGCGCTGACCTGCAGAGAAATATGCATAGAAAAAAAAGATTAGTAATACCGTCCGGACTATTACACTTAAGTCCCACAATATCCCTCCCATCCCCTTCTGCACAGACATTGACCACCAGACATGCAGCACTCTACCCAGTACCCCTCAGCCCCCCCTACACGAGGCATACACACACAGCACTCCATACATTCATGGTCCACGCATCATGCTCAAAGTGTACTCACCTGTTTGTCTGGAGGACCATAGAGTGAAGTATACTGGGGTAAGACCCCATCCACCAGTCTCTCCAACTCCTCCAAAGTGAAGGCGGGGGCTCTTTACCCAGACACTCGAGCCATAGTCGCTTCCAGACACAGGTCACAGCAGCACTTGCAGTATAGGTCGTCTCCTGTTGAAGGTCAGGTAGCAAGTGATTGAACAGATAGAAAATGGCGGTCACATCCGTGGCGGTGCGTACTTCACCATTGGCTCCTGGAACCCATAGGGCCCAATGATGACCAATGTGAAGTTGCCCAGCGGTCGTTGACCGCAGACTGCAACGACACACAACGCCAGCGTAATTACCTCATTTCCACTTGTCTCTCCTCAGAGGTCAGACAGCTGCCAATTCAGGGGGGCACAGGCCATGGGACCTAACTGCGTCACAGCAGACATTGGCCCACACACTGACTTTCAAATTCACATACTGTTTCTGTAAAGGAAGAAATGCATTTTTATTTCAACTATGTGTGAATATGACCCTCTGCTCACCGTTTTCCACCCTAGAGTTCAACCACTGAGGATAAATAGGAGATTGAGACATCCCCCCGTGTACAGACCCCTTGTGGACCTGGCGACTATGGAGGACAGGCACATAATCCTTACCTACAGTCTTGATTGGGCCACAATCCAAGAACAGTGTACTCAATTGGAGCCAGACCTGATTTCAGCTATCCGCCAGCCCACAGGTATCCCCCTCTAGTGCAGGTCCTGTCAGTGCTCCATTTCCTGGCAAGTGGTTCCTTCCAAGCAACAGCGGCCATGGCATCAGGGATGTCTGAGCCAATGTTCTCCAACGTATTGACAAGAGTGTTGTCTGCCTTGCTGAAACACATGTGCAGCTATATCGTACTCCCCCAGGTGGAGGATTTGGCCACAGTGAAGGCTGACTTTTATGCCCTGGGACATATGCCAACATCACTGGTGCCATTGATGGTACCCATGTAGCATTTGCCCCCCCCGGAGAAATGAACAAGTGTTCAGGAATAGAAAAAGCTATCACTCTCTGAATGTGCAGATGGTGTGTTTGGTGGGCTAGTACATCTCCCATGTGAATGCCAAGTATCCAGGCTCTGTGCACGATGCCTTTATCTTGAGGACTAGCAGCATCCTATATGTGATGATTCAACTCCAGAGGCACCTGGTGTGGCTAATAGGTGAGCCCAAGGTCCCCACCCAGTATCTATTGGTCTATGGGTATGGGGTTGTCCCTAAGGGTGAGTGTGTGGCTAACAGGTATCCCTCGATATTTGCAGGAGACCCTGGTTACCCCAACCTCTCATGGCTACTGACCCCAGTAAGGAATGCCAGGACAAGGGCAGAGGAATGTTACAATGAGGCACACGGGCAAACAAGGAGGATAATTGAGAGAACCTTCGGCCTCCTGAAGGCCAGTTTCAGGTGCCTCCATCTGACAGGTGGATCCCTGTACTACTCACCCAAGAAGGTTGCATGTTGCATGTTGCACAACCTGGCCTTGAGACGCCAGGTGCCTTTTCTGCAGGAGGATGAGCCTGGAGATGGTCTTTGGCAGCAGTGGAGCCTGTGGATAGTGAGGAAGAGGAAGCAGAGGATGAAGATGTGGACTACAGAACTTTTCTCATTCAGCAGTACTTCCAGTGACACACAGGTAAGACACTGTAACTTCACTTCACATTGCAGTTTTATGTTGGACATTGGACATGGCAGCATGATTTACCTATGTCTATGGCCACTTACTGTACCCTTTGGCATCTCTATTTTCAGCTCTCTGTGCCCCAATCTGGCTCCTGTTGTGTTTACTGCTGCCCACTACAGGTCATACCAATGTATATATATAACTGTACATATGAATTGCAATGTTTACAGATTGTTGAACTAATACATATTTCAATCAATTGACAGACTCCAGACTTGTATTTGTTCCAGGGGTGTTTATTTAAGTGCTAAGAGGTGGAGGGGGATGTGCAATGAGCTGGGGTGATGGTGGAGGAATTTCCAGTTAGAGTCCAGTTTCTTTGTATCACAGGTGCATTGTCCAAGGGGGCATAGGAAGGGGAGTAATGTCAGTTCAAGGTGGACAGGGTGACATAGTGGGACAGAAGGGTGACATTCAGGAGAGTCCTATTTCCTTGGGGGGTTCTTGGCAATGTTCTCTGGCTTCTTCCTGGATTGCAGGGACCGTTTGCGGGGTGGTTCTCCTTCTGCAGGGGGTGCTGGTGGCCTGTTGTTCCAGTGCAGGGCCTCCTGTCCACTAGCGCCGGCAGAGGTGGAGGGCTGTTCTTCGGTGTGGCTAGTGTCAGGAGCCCATTGGTGTGCCACTGCCTCCCTCATGGTGTTGGCCATATCAGCCAGCCCCCGTGCAACGGTGACCAGGATGGTATGGATGTGTTTGAGGTCCTCCCTGATCCCCAGGTACTGTCCCTCCTGCAGCAGCTGGGTCTCCTGCAACTTGGCCAGTGTCTGGCCCAAAGTCTCCTGGGAATGGCGGTATGCTCCCAGGATCCCTGCAAGTGCCTCGTGGAGAGTGGGTTCCCTGGGCCTGTCCTCCCAGCTTCCCTGTTGTCCTGTGCCTCTGTCCCCTGAACCGTGTGCCCACTGCCACTGACCCCAGGTCCCTGATTGTCTTGGGTTTGTGGGGCTGCCTTGGGTCCCTGTACTGGAGGACATACTGCTGATTGACCTGTCCTGGGGACAGTGGTATAGGCCCCCTGGGTGGGTGCTGTGCTGGTGTTTCCTGAGGGGGCAGGGTCTGTGGTGGTATGCGACTGTGGCAGGGTAACCGACTGTCCAGAGGTCCTTGATGGTCCAGGTTGGTCATCGTGATGCAGGCATGTAGAGCTGCTGTCGTCACTGTGGGCCTCTTCTGTTGGGGGACTGGATGTTGGTGGCACCTCCTCTCTGGTGACGTTGAGTGGGGGTCATGTGGGGATGTAAATGCAGTGTTATTGTATATGCGTGGGCCATCTTGTGCATGGGTGTGTTTCCCTGTATGGTTGTGATAGCCCTGTCTGCTTTGCCTTCTGTGTGTGGTGATTTTGTGGGCTAGGTGATTCTCTCTAATTGGCATGCTTTAGTGATTGGTGTCCATGCAGGTCTGTGATGGGTGTCCATGCATTGGTGTTGCATGCAGGGCTTGGTACTGGGATGGGTGGGTTGTGATAGTGGGGTATATGTGAGGTGGTGGAGTGATGGGGTGAGGGTAGGGATTGTTGTTTGTGATGGCGTGCAGATAGGGTGGGGGATAAATTAGTAAAGATTTGACTTACCAGAGTCGAGTCCTGCTACTCCTGCGAGGCTCTTAGGATGCATGATCACCAAGACTTGCTCCTCCCATGTTGATAGTTGTGGGGGAGGAGGTGGGGGTCCACTGCCAGTCCTCTGTACAGCTACGTGGTGTCTTGCAACCACGGAACCCACCTTACCCCATAGGTCATTCAACCTCTTCCAGATGTCATCCCATGTTCTGTGGTGCTGTCCCACGGTGTTGACCCTGTCCACGACTCTCCGCCATAGCGCCATCTTCCTAGCAATGGACATCTGCTGCACCTGTGATCCGAATGACTGTGGTTCTACCCGGATGATTTCCTCCACCATGACCCTTAGCTCCTCCTCTGAAAACCTGGGGTATCTTTTTGGTGCTATGGATGTGGTGTGAGTGGTATGTGTGAGGATGTGTTGGGTGATGTGTTGTGGTGTGTGCTGTGAGGTGCATGGATGGTGTATGGGTGATGGTGTTCTGTGGCTCGGATTGAGTGGGTGCTCCTAGCTTGTCTCTCTCTCTGTTTGCAATCTTTTTTTTCGTTGAAAGGGTTGTGGGTAATGTGGGTGTGCGTTTTATAGTGTTGTGGGTGTGTGGGTGTGGTGTCTGTATGTGTGTCAGGTGTGTGTAGTTTGAATTGTCCAATGTGGTATAGTTTTGTAAGTGTGTGTGCATTTTGAGCGCAGCGGTGTGTACCGCCACTGGTTTACCGCAGTTGAAAGACCCCAGCAGTGATTCGTGGGTCGTGATACTGTGGGCGTATTTCTGTTGGTGTAATGGTGTGGGTTTTGGTACTGCCAGTTTATCACTGACCTTTGGTTTGGCGGACTTGTGTGGGCATCTGTATAGTGGCGGATTTCTCTGAGTAGGTCATAATACCAGTAGCGGTATACCACCGCCGTCACGGTATCTTGGCGGCCGTCAGCACGGTGGTAGGCAGTATTTACCGCCAATGTATGTAATGAGGGCCTTAGTTTCAGAGGACAAAAGACCCTCATTACATACAACCACCAGCTCATAACATCACCATAACTTAGCAGAATAATATTAGTTCTTTACTCTTGTTCCCTTTCTAAAATCTACACTTCAGCTCTCCCAAACTTTGAACGACTTTGTCTCTCCTCCACCCTCTTCAGTGTCACAGGCATTGACATTTTGCATACTATTTCTCTCCAAATGAGGGGTTAAGTTGCAAATCAATAATATTTCACCTGGAGAAGTCTCTGGTTGAAAATTCCATCAGAAATTAGGTGAAAACTACTTGCAGGAATTGGATTTTGGTAATGGTTTTACCATGATCAAGAATAATGCAGCCTCCCCTTCCAGATTTATAGAGTCTCCTGTATCATTCTAAATGGCAGAGGTTACTGTAACAAAAACAGGTGACTTTTAATTGGTTCTTTTGTGTCCAAATGTTCAGTTTCTTACAACAGTCCTAAATGCTGCCTCTCCCTTCTACTAACTTTCTAAACACTGATAGGGCTCATAGCATGGGCTTTGGAGATAGCACTTTTTCAAATCCCAGCATGAGAACCACATGTTCATCTCTCAGATTTAATTATCTATAAATGTTTTCTAGTTCAAATATGTCTTGATGCTGAGCCTTAGGTTACGTATTTCTTAACCACCAAAATATGCCTAAATCTTTGAGGCTGACCTAGTTGACTTAGGACCTTATTTTGATTTTGGGTGAGGGATTACTCTTTTGCAATGGTGACAGATATCCCATCCACCGAAATCTAAATACCATGGTTTTCTATGGTATTTAGATTTTGCCGGACACAATATCTGCCCTCTTTGCAAGGAATAACTCCGCCGAGATCTAAGTCAGGCCATTAGTATTCATATTCACACCATCCACAACAACATTATTTTGGTAAATTTTAATCTTGTTTTTCGTATTGTTGAAGATTAAGAAAGGCATAGTTTAGGAGAAACATTTTGTAACCTAAATTCCACTTAAAAGGTATAATATTCGGCCTGTAATCAGGGGGTGCATACAGCATTGACTCTTAACTTACTGTATTGAGCTTCTCAATTTGAGTGCCCAAAATGTAGTTTAGACAAACCACTGTGCAGAAAATACGAAATGAGTAAACTCTTCAACTCTATCAACAAGATATCTTGTCCAATCGAGGAATTTGAAAAAACATGGAACGTGGCTTTAAAAATTAGGATGGGATATGTCTTAGTTTTGGATGTCCCCTCTACAGATGATGATTTTTACATTTAAGTTCATTTATCCATGATGACAAATGGATTAAAGGAATTTTAAAACAATGCTTCAAATTTAAATTAAGAATAGTCAAGGCAGATCTGTGTAAAGAGCAGAAAAAAACTTTGAGGATATAAAAATCATGCTTTTAAGGACATCATTTCAAAAGAGTATTATTGTAACTGCTAAAGTGGGGCTTGATATGAGAACATCTATATCGGAACTAATACTGTACAGATCTTTTAAATTCTCATCAGATTGATACACCACTAATAAATGGCACTGTAGGTCTTATTCAGCATGAATGATGCAATAAAATGTGAATGTGTTTTATGTGAACATATGAAGCAAATACCAATATTCTAAAAAAATATCAGGAATATAATTGTGATTTAACCACTAAACTAGACAGAAAAATCACTTCCAAATTTAAGGATGTACTTGAACAAGACAATCTAACTCTTAGCAACTGTGACGGTGACCCTTGGCCTATAAAACTGATCAAACAATATATAAGAAACATACAGTCTCCTATAGGATGTGTTAGCAAAAAATCTTATGAATGCACCAGTCACAACCCTGTTAGAAAACGATGCTGGTTGACCTATGCAACTGCTATAATTCTTGGTCAGTTTCCAACAATTCATTATTGTTGAAAGATTAAAAGAAGCACAAGTCCATTTGTCTGCAAGACTTTTGGAAGATCTTGCTGTGGGCAGTCTGGCTTACACCTCATAGAGGTACTCCATCATTCATTAGTGAGCTGTGAAGATCCATTTGTGAAATTGTAGACAAAGGCAACCAAGGCTTTTTGATGTTGTTGGAGCAATTTTCTGTTTTGAAGCGCTTTGTTCACCCTCCTTTCTTATCAAGGTAAGGGAGATGAACGTTTAGAAACTGCTTGACATCTTGAATGCAGTTGCTAGTCAGTTTTGGGTACATTCCTGCTCTCTTCTCATGTGTGTAACAAGAATAGCTGCACGAAGGAATGAGACTGGGTGGGGACTATCTTTCTTAAACTATGTTACATGAGCTGACCAATGTCTCAACTCATGTTTCCTTTGTTGTGCATCAGGTTGGTGTGTCTATCATTGGATATTGAGCCAATTTTATTTAGACAGGGTCAATTGGCCCATCTCATATGGGAACATGTACAAAGGATGTAATTCTCACTAAGGAGCATATTGATACTTGTTTTACGCTGAATTTGCATCATTTTTCATGCAAATTCAGTGCAGAACTAACTCCATATTTATACTTTAGCGCTAGACCCGTCTTGCGCCACATTTATGGAGTTAAAGTCATTTTTTGGATGTGGAATCCTGCTTTGCGTCAATGAGATGCAAAGTAGGCATTCCCGTGCAAAAAATGACTCTATGGCCTTAGCGACATATTTATCCCCCATGCTAAAATCATGCACAGGAGGGAGGAGGGGTCAACAAATGGTGCAAAGCTTCCTTTGTACCATTTTTTAACACCTGGGTCAGGGCAGGCGTTAGGGGACCTGTAGGCCTATTTCCATGGTGGAACACCATGGAATAGGCCCACAGGTGCCCTGCCCAGGCCCCAGGGACACCCCCACCCACACCAGAGGGACAGCGGAGGATGGGGGACCCCAGCCCAGGGAAGTATAGGGAAGTATAGGTAAGTTTTATTTTTTAAATGCCATTTGGGGCCCTGAAACGGGTCCCCCTACATGGCACTGAGTGCAATGGCCATGCCCAGGGGACCCTGGTCTCCTGTGCTTGCCAATGTGGTGGTGGACATGAATCCTGTCTTTTCTAAGACAGGAGTCATGTGGTATGGATAGTTTTGCATCAGAAAATGACTCTAGGCAGATTAGAGTCATTTTTTTTACTCTAACCTGCCTAGCTTTTTTTTTTTTGGAGCAACACCCCCTTCTTCCACACTGCCAGCCCCACTCGACTAATGCCATTTTTTTTATGCTAGCCTTCCCTTTGCACCCGCTTGCATCATTCCATAAATATGGTGCCCTGCTGGTGCACAGAAATGGTGCAAGCCGGTGCCAAACGTTTTGGTGCAAAACTGCAGTTTTGTACCAAAAAGTATAAATCAGGGCCTAAGAATCCAGGTGCCAACATCCACAGGTTTCTGCAGTGCCTCCTTTAGGGGATCAAGCGTTCCTCTATTATCAGTGGTGATAAACTTTGCAATTCACCCCTAGTTCAGGATAATGTTGTAGGTAGTATGCAAGCTCAATGCCTGGTTCTTTGCTGGTGAGCATCACAAATCACCCTTCATTAACCGGCTGTTGATAAGTCCAAAAATGGGTGCCAGATTGGGTTAAAGGATACTTGGAGAGCAAGGCAACATTTTAATTTGCTATTCTAAGCAAAAAGGCTTTTTGAAACCACCCCCCACTCATTTGGACTATTAACTGCTGGTTTTCGACTCCAAGAGTGCGCTGAGGCCTGCAAACCAGATCCCAGTGCCAGTGTTTTAACCCTATAAAGTTGCATATCGAATTGGATACACCCAATTGTCAAGGCCTAATTTACTTCGAAGTACCTAATACATAGTACCCAGGGCATGTAGACAGAATGACCACTCAGGGCTCTGTCACTGCTTGTGCCATTCTTCGTGTGCCAAGATACAAAAATTCCTCCAGCCTGCCACTGCAGACTGAAAGGACAGTGTGGTCCACACCAGGTTGACTTTGCACTTTAACCCTGGGACAAAGCTACCCTATCCCTCAACATTCTCTATAAGTCTTCCTTAAGGAAGGCCCACAAAGTACAATGGCAGGGAGCTATATTTTTTTAAGTAAGACATATATTTTGTGATATGTCTTAGCAGCAACACTTCCAATTTGACGTTTTGCTGTGTGTAAAGTTGGTAGCCTCATTAGCTAATAGAGAGATGCTGGTTGGCATCTGAGCCCAGCTAACGTTTGATTGGGACTGCCAAACTGGGTCATGTAAGGTATCAAAATAATTGTGGCATTAAATGTGACTTGGTGGCCAAGTCAAAATCAATGTCACTTTTAAAGGTAAGCAGCTTTTACATACTGTGCCCCAGCAAGTCCAGTCGCCTCACAGAGGCACTGACACAGACAGCTTTCTCCCCACCTGTGGAGACATGTAACTGTCTCACAGGCCTGAAACAGAGGCTGCAGTCGCATTGGAGGGTGTAAACGTTTTCCACAGGATGGCTAACTGCGGTGTTAGCGCATAAGGCAAGCTTCAAAAGGAAGCCACCTTTGAAGGGCTGCTGTGACAACACCCTCAGGCAGGATGCCTTTTCTTTCCAGCAGACAGAGTAGAATCAGGGACAGAGAAAGGAAAACCAGTTCACAGACCTATTTTCCATCTGTAGCCCCATGTGGGCCACACCTCTGTGTGGGTTTCGGGTGGTTCTTCCATGGTCTTTACAGTGAAGGAAATATTCTGCCATGTTGCTTGTGACAAGATTGTTGCACCATGGGATAGCTAGATGCCACACATCACCACAAATATGTCACCAGAGAGGAGGGGGCCAACTAGCTTATTGGCTAGTGACTGTATTGTCCCCTCTGGGCACTTTGCTGGGATATAAATGTCACCCCTGTCATCTGAGACTTCAGTACTTGCTGGACCTAGATAGAAGTTGAGAAGAAGACCACTCTACACCCTTTGGAAGAGCACAAAGAAAGGGTAGGACGCCGGAGTGACTGCACCTGTTGCACTTTGGGCTAGTGGAGTTTGGACCATGCTCTACATGCCTAGCTCAGGGAAATGCTAATCCTCTGCCCCAGACTGAAGCAGAGACTACAAAGGGCAGTTGGGTGCCCCCCCAGAACAGCACTGGGGACATTAAAGCTGAAAGATCCAAAATTGCATCTTTGGTAGTCACCACAAAAGCCTTGCAGCTATCAGACACCTGGAAACCCAATCACAATTCGGAGATAGTTAAAAGGTGCACCTCTATCTGGTGGACCTGTGAGTGTTTGTTCTGACAGGATTGGTCCCCCAAGAGGGACACCAGCCCCCATCTAAGATTTGCACCCTGACCGTTGTCTTGCAAAAGAGCATGGTCTGCATTGCCAGCCCTTGAAACCCTGCACAGAGGACTTCCTGGGATTTCGAAATTCATGGATGGAATAGCCCCTACTCAACTGTGGATGGATGGGTTGACCTAAATTCACCTCCATGGACCACACAGCATCCCAAGTATCCTTGAGCATCTTTGTGCCTGCATCCCTCAGCATCACGATCACTTCATTTTCGTTTATGATGGTCATTCTGTAAAGTTTGGATCTGGCTCTAAAAATGCTCTGGTGGCCAGGTAAATGTCCAAAACATCCTCTATGCCCCTAGTTAACTCTGTCCTGCCAGACTTTGTCGCCCAACTCAGGCCAGAGTTGCCAAACTAACTTTTCCAAATGTTTCAAAAGTTTCAAAAATGTATGTTGATTTATGTTTTTTTTTAGGTTGATGCTAAAGTTATTTATTCCATTAAAAATCAGTATTGGTGGAACCCCCTAGTGGAATTTGATGATGATGGTTTCAAAAGATACCTGAAAATCAAATCAATTTTTCTAACCTGGTGTCATATTTCTTTCATGTCATGTGACATTCTTATTCCATTGCTTGGTATAGTTAAATGCTTTCCACATTGTTCCTTTGCTAAGCCTTACTTCGGGCAGCTACAGCTACACAAGAAAGTGCTTAAAGCTGAGTAAAGGTACCAGACCCAAGACAGTAATTGCAAGCGTGCTGCATGGTAGGACTACCTAGCCACACAATATAGTACACACCAAACCTTCACAGCTATTTTCGATTTTCTCTTTCCTCTAACAGCAAGGCAAATTTTTACAGATAGGTGCCGTTGTCTGGCTACTTGACCTGGCAACTTGAGGGACCTACTTCAATGGGTTTAATCGCCAGCCTTGTTACCATGGGTGGTAGATAATTGTTCGGCCAGAAAGCCAAATTAAATTTTAGGTACACCGGTCAATACAGTGTGAAGACTTTTATCCCCCACTCAAGCTTTGCCTGTAGTGGAAATAAGATCATCTAAGTCAAGTGCATTGTGTACCCTGACTCCTTTTATTTATATGCTACTCAAACTCAACATTTACATGATGCATCATATGGTGTGCCTTTAATCTGTATACCCCCACAAAATGTCATTACAAATGTAATAAAAATCATTTTAGACTTGGCCTTGCATGCAGGGTCATCCCCCCAAACTTTTTTCCTTCACCACTCCTGTTTTGCTGAATTCATTTTTGTTGATGTTAGCACTCTTTGCACTTTAACTCAGCTAACCAGTGCTAAAGAGCTTCTGCTCTCTCCTTTAAACAAGGCCAAATTGCCTTACACCCAATTGGCACATTTATTTGCTCGTAAATCTTTAAAGAATTGGTAGCACAGGTACATGGAGCCCGTAAATTAAACACTGGTAGTAGGCCTGCACCACTTATTGTGCCGCCCACTTAGGTAATCCTTTTTAAATGTGTCTCAGGTCTGTCATTGCATCTTGTAAGCAGTTTTAAAACTTCCAGTTCAACTTGACAAAATATTCCTTTGGACAAGCTTAAAGCTCCCTTTTTAATACAGACAAGTCATCCCCAAGTTAGGCCCTAAACAGAACACAGGTCATTGTATTTAAAATAATGGACATGTACTTTTAAGTTTTACATGTTCTGGTATTGAAAAACTAAAATTATTTTTTTACTAAAGTGAGCCCTAACTCTACCATAGAATAAGATTGGGTTGCCTTATTACATCTAGTAAATTATACCATTTGTTTCAGAGCGGGTAGAAAATCATGTTTGGTGTCGGAGGAACTATAATTTAAAACATTCCTAAATGGCAAAGTCGGATCTAAAGTCAAAAATTTGAAGATGCCACTTTTAAAAAGTTTCCATGTTCCTGTGCTAAACATTTGGTGACTGCAGCCTGTTTCCTGAACAACACAAGACATGGTGTAGTTGGCCATTGTCTATTCCTCCCAGACAACCACACAGTAGAGAGTCTGGGTTTTGGCAGGATGGGCCATCCTGGCTTAATGAGAGGGGTGGAGCTGTCACCTGTCATACTTGCACTTCATAGACATTCCCTCAGCTGACACACAAACTACTTCACACTAGCCTAATGTGACTGCAGACAGGCTGGAACCAGGATAGGGAGTCAGGAAATTCCAAACAGCTCTGGGGCAGAAAATCCAGGAGGAGCTTCTTCCATTTCAAAGATGGCACCAGATATAAAAATTGTACCCTCATACCCTCTTTAAGCAATAATAAAGAGAGGCTGCAAAATTTTTGGGTTGAAACTGATTCATTAATTAAACTTTTATCTTGGAATGTGGCAGGTGTGCTACCAAAAATAACCAACCCTGATTGGTGCAGTTTTATAGATCAACATCTTTTTATTCTATTGCAGGAGACATGGGCTCCTTCTGCGATCTACAGAGCAGGTTATTGGAGCTTTCAGAAGGCTGCGCTTCCGTCACCATCTGGCAGGGCATCAGGGGGCTAGATAACTTGGCTAAAGCACGATCAGTTTCCAAAGGCAAAGGAGATATCTACCCCCACTAGGGACATATTGGCTGTGGAGGTTGAATTTAGCAGTCCAAGGGGGCCTGTTTGTATAGTATTTGTAAATATATATATTAGACCCGGCCCTCAAAGGACCCACATTTCTCTGCTCAATTTGCTTACAGATCTTTTGAACTATCTGCCAGGGGAGCAGGGCTTAATTGTTGCAGGAGACTATAATATGCAACTGAACTGTAAGGATGACTACCAGCAAAAAGGAATCCAGTTTGCAGATCCATGGGATAGTTCTTGGCCAGCCCAGGTAGCAACTAAGAAAGCAGGGGGAGCATTAGATCTATTAGAGGACTTAATAAAAGTAAAGGGGCTAAGAATAGTTCATGGGAACACAAAGTCAGACACCCCGGCATTGCCTACATATAGGAGAGGTCCATATTCGAGCCGCCTAGATTATGTCCTAGTAGATAACACACTCTGGAATTCTCTTATTGACATGGTTGTTTTTCCAGGAGATGATAGTGATCATTAAGCTCTTTGTACTTCCTTTTCAACTTCCACATTTAATTGTAACACACTGATTAAGTGGGTAAAGGGTAACGCCTTAACCATGACAAATGACTATCAAAATGTGAAATGGGAATTGGTGGAAGATGATGTAAATTTCCAGTAATCAATGTATAAAGTAGTTATATTGATGCTTCTCCCCCCGAAGCATATTGATTTTGTACCGGTTGACCTGATTAACTTGCATAGCACTTTGATCAGTCGGCTAAGACCATACTTCCAGGTAGAAAGGAGGTGGGTAGAAGCTGGGGATAGACCACTGAGATGCTATTCCAACTCCAAAATACAGCTACTGGGAGCATTGAAGGCACCGAACTGCCGAGAGATAAGAGCAACCGGGACTGCATACAAAACAGTATTGAAAAATGCTAAAAAAGAGTGGGAAACCAAATATTGGAATGGGTTGGTAGATGCTCTCCATGAGAAGGACTCTAAACTGTTTTGGGAACTAGTGGCAGGAAAAGGTTGCTCCCAAAACGTGGAGAACTACCCAGCAATCCAGCCAGAAATCTGGGTGTCACATTTTGGAAATTTATATAGAGCAGCTCAAATTAGCGACACTATTGTTCCTCTACCAAAATTCAAGGGGCCCTTTATTTCTCATATACCAACTATTGGGTCAGTTACATCATCTAAATTTGACTTGGATCTTTTTTCTTTAAAAGAAACAACTTTGGCTCTCCAAACAGTACGCAAAGGAAAAGCCCCTGGGACTAGATGGTATCCCAGGTGACTTGTATTTGTCTCGACCCAGAAACTTGGTTTTTATATCTAAATGCAAGATAAGGAGCAATCATAGAGGGTTATTACAACTTTGGAGGAGGTGTTAATCCGTCCCAAAAGTGACGGTAAAGTGGCGGATATACCACCAGCCGTATTACGAGATCCATAGGATATAATGGACTCGTAATACGGCTGGTGGTATATCTGTCACTTTACCGTCACTTTTGGGATGGATTAACACCTCCTCCAAAGTTGTAATAACCCCCATAGTCCCTGTTTTCAAAAAGGGGTCAAGGGAAGTACCAACTAACTACAGACCAATAAGTTTAATTGATGTGAGCCAAAATATATTCTGTAAACAGGTCCTGATTAGACTGCAGACATGGATAGAGGACTCTCATATCCTTTCCAACTTTCAGGCAGGATTTAGGAAATGAGTGAGTACAATAGACCAGGCATTTTGGTTCAATCTCCTTTGCTGGAAATACCTGACACTTAACAAGAGCCACTTGTATGTGGCCTTTATCGACCGAAAAGCTGCTTTCGACATGGTCCCACGGGACTTATTGTGGAATGTCCTGGAGACCTATCAACTTGATGAAGAATTGCTGATATTGATCAGGTACCTCCATGAGGGTACTTACACCCAGGTACGCTGGTCTCAAGGTGGAGATCTGAGAGAAGCCATACCCGTTGACAGGGGGGTCAGGCAGGGGTGTGTTCTGGCACCCACATTGTTTAACCTCTTTATCAACGGTGTGGTGGACCAGCTGATGTACTGTAATCATGATGCTCCGAAGCTAGCAGGAGTCTCTGTCCACATTTTAATGTTTGCGGATGACACCTTATTAATTTCAAGAACCCCAATGGGTCTACAAAATGAACTTGATTCTTTTTTGTATCAAGAGGGACCTTGAAAGAAACCCAACTAAGATAAAGTTTATGGCTTTTAGACCGCAAAAGACATTTAGGGGGATAATGACAATAGCAGGACAACTGGTAGAGAGAGTTAGTCAATTTGACTATCTGGGGATTAGACTAGCAGATGACCAACAGTGGTCGGCACAGATTGGGAAGAGTCTGTCTGTCCTCAGGCAGAGGTCAGCAGTGATAGGGAGGGAAATTGCTAATATCCTGGAAGGGGAAATTTCACCTGCTATTACAGTATACAAAGCAGCGGCAGT
Organism: Pleurodeles waltl; assembly: GCF_031143425.1. Classification (NCBI taxonomy): domain Eukaryota; kingdom Metazoa; phylum Chordata; class Amphibia; order Caudata; family Salamandridae; genus Pleurodeles; species Pleurodeles waltl. The sequence continues at coordinate 362,314,384 of NC_090449.1, read as the reverse complement.
GGCTGCTTCAACTTAAGGTGCTGAGCTTTGGGGGTACTGCAATTCTAGATGTTTGACGACGGTAGAAAACCGCTTTATGCGTACCTTCTGGCGGCTGCCGACGAGTACCCCTCTTATACCCCTTAGATTTGATTTAGCTCTAAATGAGATCCATAATGAAATTGCTCTAAGACCTCTTATGTATTGGGTTCGCCTTTGGACTTCCGAACACTTGTCCACCTACCAAGCAGCAACAGTTGAGTTTTTAATGGACGGCCGTGCATTAAAAATTCCTTGGTTTAAATATATTAGAGTTATGAGCAAATTCCTTAAAATGGAGGAGGTGTGGAGAGATCCCTGCAATCTGACCAAGGAAGCAAAAGCACGCATAAGGATGTGCTATTGGGAGACTATTTTGGTACAAATGTGGTCCAAAAACAGTAGGACGCTACATTTTTTGGATCATAAATGGAGCCCCAAGTTTGAGGTCTATATGGACAACATAAACCCCCCTATACTAAAACCCTTTTTATTAAATTTAGACTAGGGATTCTGCCACTTAGACATTTACTGTGAGGTGGAGCAAGGAGGATCACAATCTGAGCTTTTGCCATTTCTGCCATGAGCAACCAGAGTCTCTTACACACTTCATGTGTTTTTGTCCCAGATGTTTGGCTTCTAGGAGGAAGTGGATTATTCCTTTATGTAGATCAATGGGGATAAGGAAATGCAATACATCTTTACGCATTCTGGCAAGTGATACAAGTGACAAGGTAGTCTTTGCAGTTGCAAGGTATTCACAAAGTGCATGGGCTATAAGAACTGTAATAATTGTGTGTTTTATCAAATTTATTTTAGATTAGAATCATGCCACGTAGAAGTAGATTACTAATTGGAATTAAGATGCAAAGGTTTATAAGGTTTTGAAATGTGATGTCTGTTCTATACTGTTTTTATAACTGTGTGATTTTATCATCTATTTTAGAAGAAATGTTAGGGCTTCTTAATGCACTATGTGGTACTCTTTGTTTTCATTTTTTATTTGGTTTATTGTATGATTATGGTATGGCGTCTATTGGATACTTTTATGGCTTTCAGCCGAAATAAAGTTATTTATTGAGTACCCTCAAACCCACTCTTTAGTGGCCTCCAGGATCTGTGGCTTCTACAGAAGGACTGTCCTGCTGCCAGAAGACTTATTTGCTGTTTGAGGCATGTCCTCCATTGGAGAAGGAATATTGGACCTGCACCCTTCATCCCTGGCTGAAGTGGCCCAAGGGTCAACTGACTGACCTCCTGTTCTGAGCTACAGGGACACAAGCTCCAAAGATCTACCTGCAAATGCCCACATGACCTGCTGCACTGGACCTGATTTGACCTGTAACTGTTCCTTATACCCAAGAGGTGTGTTCTATGTCCTAGACTCAGGTGTGGAATCGACTGAGCTTCTCCTTACAGAGAAGTTGAAGTCCTGAAGTTTTGGGCTCTTTGTGACTATGAATGGGTCTGTTTACACCAAGATCTTGCTGCCTGTGCTGACCTCCAATGCTAAAGTGCAGTGTACCCATCACTTTGTACAACAGCGACCGCTAGTGATGACCGGCAGTAAAAGATCTTCACTTCAGGCTACCTTATTGACAGCCCACGGTAATCACCAACACAAATCTCCAGAACAACCATCCACAATGCCGTACACATCTTTGCACTACCATGTTGACTGTCCGCAATGCCCTGCTTGCTGTTTGCCCTACATCAACGACCATCCACAACACTCTCTCTACTCCCTGTGGCATCCTCCCCAGCGAGTGAATGGAATTGTTTGCTCTAGTCTTTAGAATGTAAATTTTTCCATTGGACCATCGTGGTCTCGCATTTGGCCCACGCTCCATTGCGGTCAGACTTATGACTTCCACCAGGTCTTGCAGTATCAGAGAGCTGCAAGAGGCACTTTTTTTGTTTGTAAGTGCTAGTCTTACTCTAAATATTTAAAATTGAATATCTTTTGTAATACTGGTTAGAATGGTGTCAATTAATGTATTAAATTATACTGTATTTTTCTAAATTGGTGAGGGATTTTTCTTGTATTGTGTTTTAACTTTATTACTGTTTAAGTGTTGCATAAATACTTTGCACATTGGCTCTAAGTTAAGTCTGGCTGCTTTTGTGCCGAGCTACCAGTGGGTTAAGTAAGCACAAGTTGATAGAGTGACTTTTTGTGGTTCACCTGCCTGAGAATTGTGGCTGTTGCTTGAGTAGGGTTCCACCTACCTTGACCCACCTTAACCAACAACCCAATTCTCACATTAACACTTTGATTGAATTTACAATTCCATACATGGGATTCGATATATTTAAGTCTGAGACAATGTGTAACCAGGTTGTAAGGGGCCCTAATACAAGCATGCAAATTAGGCCCCTTAACCCACTAGTGATTAGTGAAAACACCCATTATTGTGGTGTAGAGGGCCCCTAACTGTCTTTGGCCCTAGTTCCACTCCACCTGCCACATTATTTATAGCTACACCCCTTGGTCAGCGAAAAATAATTGCAATATGGATTAACAATTTAGCGAAGAACATCCTTCACAACTAGTCTGGCAACTGCGTAGCTCAAAACTATATTGTAATAAAATCCATGCAGGATGAAAAAGAATGAATATTTTTGATTTGGTCAAAATAAAAATGGGCTTCAAGGTTTCAAAAACATTGCCATCTTTACAGAAATACAGTGTTTTACACAAGTGACTCACAAGTGTTAATAAATTATGAGCTTCATTGATGGCTTGGATTGTCAAGCTACATTAGTAAAATCAAATTGCACTGCAAAATAAATGAGGAGACATGTCCAGATGCATTTTATAGACAGTGTTTGCAAGGACTCAGTGCTCTAATGAAATCTTTACCAAATGCAAATGCACAGATAAAAACCAGCTGTCTGCCTATGAGCATGTAATAGCACCCTATTTCAAAAAGTAATATTTGAAGTATGATCTTAACAAATGTCTGCAATAAAGTTTAACTTCTTCAATCAAATAGATAATCAAAGAAATTAAAGTGTGAAGACAGTTACAGACTTGATCATGACTAAAATATATAATTTCTAGACACTCACTTACACTGTTATCAAAGCAAAGATGTGCAGCTTTGGCTGAATTAAAATGTAACTTTATTGAATGGAAAAAAGCAATTGCATTTGTTTTGTATGATCAAAGTATGAATGGTAAATTAAAGATAACCATGCTTGCAAATTTGCACTTAGAAAATACACTTAGAGGTGAAATTGCGAGACTTAGGGGGTTATTCTAACTTAACGTAATACGGCTGGTGGTAAATCCGTCACTTTTCCCTCACTTTTGGGACGGATTAACACCTCCTCCAAAGTTAGAATAACCCCCTTAATGTGAAAAATGAGCAATGGCTGAACGCATTTGCATCTTTAAATAAGAATGATGAAACTGTTGGAGCAAGCTGGTATAATAAAATTAAGCGGTGGTCTCATTCTCAATGTGAACTGCGGCTGAGATCCCACAAAGTTAAACAATCGAGTGACTAAAAGAAAAACCTGGGTTTTGTGAGGAACACTGAATTTATTCTGATTCCTATATTAGTGAAAGCCTGTCATATCCATTTGTTCTAACATCTAGGACTCTGCAAAACTTTAATTACATTGGAGCAATTTCAGCAATTAGGCATTACTCTTACAATGTAAAATGTCATGAATACTCCAGCTTGAGTAATTAAGTTTAATTTGGGACAAAAGCCTTCAGTAGGAACACAGGAAGAACAAACTATGAGAGAGTGAGTGGCTGCTGCCTGCTGCTGTCTATCATTAATTCCTTTTTGATTTGTACTATATTATATATGAAAGCAGAGTGAACCCCTTCATTGTTTTTGCCTCCCTACTTTTTATTAACAAAGATTTCTCTAGGCAGCCATAGTTCTCTTATTTTCTTTGCTTATAACTCAGAATAGAAATGTATTATTTATCTAACTTTCGGACAGAAAATAAGGTTGTAAATGCTTTTGTGGGCTTTCTAAGCCTTTCGATTTCAGATGGTGAACTATGAGGTGGGCACCTGCTTTACAGAGCATGTAAGGATTTCTCTACCAGATGTTTATGTTTCTAGCAACTGAAATGCAATGTTTGTTTTTTCAGGAACTTTCACAATGCAACCTTTACCCAACACCCACACCCAGGTTCCCATCATGCGTGTTTTTTCAATTATAATATGGTGGCAGGTCAGAACACCTGTCCACCATAGTTATTATTGTTTTTTGAATATCCACATAAGATAAATTGCCATAAAGTGAATCTAATAGAACTCATTTAGAGAGTAGGCCCAGGCATAATTTTAATTAGTGCTGAGTAACTTATGAACCTTCGATTTGTTACCTGTTAGAGTTTTTGGAGACACCACCCAAGTGCTGAAAGGCTAACTAATCTCGATATTAAAAACTGAACCCTGAGAGTTTACCCTTCCTCCAGAGTAGGATTATAGTTTGCAGATATATACTAATAGATACAAGTAAGGCTCAATAGCAACACTCCATATACTTGTTTATAAGTTGTATCCCTTATACCAAAACTCTGATTACTCACCACAGCATTATTTCTTGTTTCAAATCTCCTGCCCTGCAGTGCACTTCCCCAAACCCTTTCCCTCAGCCCACCAAGCCAAACCTTTGGATTATAAAACTACAGAGTCAGTGCTGCCAGAAGGCAGACATTGGAGGGTACTGGTCCAGAGGAATCTGACCCTATCAGAATCACAAGCCCAAATGATATATTGTTCCTCCTTAGCACTGCCTTCTCAATTTTTTCTTTAGATGTCTTGTGCAAAATGATGATGGCATGCAGAAAGACATGACAGAAGCACGGTTGGAAAATGCTTACTTAGCAAGCCGGGTATCCTGGTTGCAAGGCCAAATGGGTAAAAGGCCATCCCTCATCCCAACCTCTCAGGTTCCCCCTGCAGGGTCGACCCCAACTCACCTAGTGGTGGCAGTACGGTTCCTACACCTGTCCCTTTGGCTCCCCCCGAGTGCTTCATGGTAACCCACTTTGAGTTCAAGCCCTTTTACTCAGATTAAACTGCATTTCATGGTCCGACTCACAGCCTTCCCCAATGCCCAGTCACTGGTAGCTTTCCTTAACTCTTACATGGGATAGGATGCTGGGATGTGGGCAGTCACTCCTGTAAACATAGATTATTCCTTGTTATATAACTGGAGAACTATTAGGGCCTAATTCAAGAACATTTGTGATTACAGAACTATTACTGGTTCTGCAGATAGAGAATTACTGAAACTAAAAAGCAATAGAAGAACGACCTGGTGGTGTATTTTAGAAAGTTCTGTAATCTTGCCTCTGAAACTAATTGGCCAGAGGAAAAAAGAGCAACCTTCTATTATCAAAGTTGAAGAATGAATTAAAGGACTTATTAGCCCAGACTGATCCTAGCAAAAGTCTTGTGAAGACTTAGGTGCCCTTAAATTGAGATTAGACCACCGACTATTGGATTGCAAAGGGGATCGAAAGAGACCTGAGTTTCACACCTATCTGCACCCCAAAGACAAGAACTATAGTACGCCTCAAGACTCAAGCAAACCAATGGATATTGGAGGAGTTTGTAAATCACTAACTCAAGAAGAGAAAGATCTCCACAGAAAGAGTGGACAATCCTATATTGGGCAAAAAAGGTAATTTCGTAAGGAAATGTGCCACTCATTCAAAAACATCCAGAACTAAGAGTTCAAGCAAGAATTGTGAAACTAGACAGCTCAAGAAATGGGCAGGGGGTCTCTTGAGCTCTGACAAAATGTTTCCTGATAATTCAGACCATCTAATAGCCAATACATTACAGCCTGTTGTGCCACATCTTACCTTTAATGCTCAGATATCTGTAGGTATGATCAGAGAAACTTGTTCTGATGGTAGAATCTGGAACTGAGGGCAATTTCATAGATGCCACTTACTATACAAAACTCGAGGTCCCTATTCTGAAGAAAGAAAGACCAGAAACAGTACGAGCTGTAGAAGGCACTCTCCTTACCTCAGGACTGATAACGTATAACACAGAATCAATGGAAAAGATGTTTGCCTCGGGTAAATAGTTACATAAAGAATGTATTAGATCTGATGTGATTGCAGCCCCCCTAATTTGGACTTATCACTGGAATGCCTTGGCTAACCCTCTACAACCTAGGCATAGCCTGGGGAAAACATACTGTGACCTTCACCTCTGAGTGGTGTATCCGAAAATCCCTTGAAACAGAAGGTACTCCTAGAAACACATCAGAACAGTTACCTCACAGTCACTGGCACATAACAAGAAACAGAGCTGCCTCCTCAATATGAATCATATTCAGATGTTTTCAGTGTAATTAACACTGAGACTTTGCCTCCCCGTCGTTCCTATGTCTCACAATTAGATAATATATAATGGGATTTAGATACCGGTGGACAGGATATTTGTCACCGTTGTGATGGAGTAACTCATCCGCCAATATCTAAATCAGGCCTTAGGGCCATATTTATACTTTTCGACGCACAACTGCGCCAACGCAGTTGTGCGTCAAAAAATCTAACGCCGGCTAACGCCATTCTGAAGCGCCATGCGGGTGCCGTATTTATTCAATGACGTTAGCCGTCGTTAGCCGGCGGAGCTGCCTGGTGTGCGTAAAAAAAAATGACTTACACCAGGCAGCGCCGGCGTAGGGGAATATGGAGCTTGGGCGTCAAAAAATGGGGCAAGTCAGGCTGAGGCAAAATTTTCGCCTCAACCCGATTTGCGCCATTTTTTTTTACTCCCAACCCTCATTGAAATGACTCCTGTCTTAGCAAAGATAGGAGTCATGCCCCCTTGCCCAATGGCCATGCCCAGGGGACTTATGTCCCCTGGGCATGGTCAGCGGGCATAGTGGCATGTAGGGGGGCACAAATCAGGCCCCCCTATGCCAAAAAAAAAAAGAAAAAAATACTTACCTGAACTTACCTTAAGTTCCCTGGGATGGGTCCCTCCAACCTTGGGCGTCCTCCTGGGGTGGGCAAGGGTGGCAGGGGGTGTCCCTGGGGGCATGGTAGGGCACCTCTGGGCTCCTTCCGAGCCCACAGGTCCCTTAACGCCTGCCCTGACCAGGCGTTAAAAAATGACGCAAAAGCGGCTGGACGTCATTTTTTTTGACCCGCCCACTCCCGGGCGTCATTTTTGCCCGGGAGTGTAAATACAGCGCACATGCCTCGGAGTCATTTTTTAGAAGGGAACGCCTACCTTGCACATCATTAACGCAAAGTAGGTGTCCACGCTAAAAAATGACGCAAACTCCATGAACTTTGGCGCTAGACGCGTCTAACGCCAGAGTATAAATATGGAGTTCGTTTTGCGTCAAATTTGCGTTAAAAAAAACGACGCAAATCCGGCGCAAACAGAGTATAAATATGGCCCTTAGTGCCTAGGGCCAAGATTCATTATGGCTGTATCTACGCATTAACAGAACATGATAATCAGCACTTGCAAGAATATTTGGATAAATACCTCCAAATGGGATTCATTAGACCATCCAGGCCCCCTGCAGCCTTGACTTTGCTCTTTGTCCCAAAACGTCATAGGAAATTATGACCATGCATAGATTACAGGGCTTTGAACAACATTATGATTAAGGATTGGTACCCTCTACCACTCACCCTGGTGCTCCTGGACCAAGCAAGAACTGCAACCATCTGCACAAATTAGATCTCCTGCGTGCATATCACCTGTAGCAGATCCGACCCAGTGATGAGTGGTAAATGGCATTTTGTCCTTAATATGTGTTGTTTGAGTACAATGTGATGCCGTTTGGACTGTGCAATGCCTCAACAGCATTTCAGTTCCTTGTAAATCACGTTCTACAGGAATAATTGGTATGCTTTGTTACAGTGTATATTTATGACATTTTACTGTATTCAAACACTATGTAGCAGCATGTAGAACATGTCAAGACGATCACATGTATCCTGATATCACATGGCCTGTATTATAAATTGACAATGTGTAAGTTTCACACCATGCTGGCTGAATTCCAAGGCTTCATCCTTACACCACAGGGTATTACCGTGCCCGATCACAAGATTCAGGCCATCAAGATATGGCTGTTAAAGACAACAAATGACTTTTAGGCTTCACTAATTTTTACTGATGATTCATAGACACATTTTCAACAAAGGCCACCCCTTTAACTAAATTGTTGCAAAAAAGACAACCTTTGACTCCAGAAATCAATCAAGCCTTCCAAGAACTGAAAACTACATTTACTGTGGCTCCAATTTTAAAGCACCCTGACACTTCACAACCATTTACTGTAGAAGCAGATGTGTCCATCAATGCAGTAGGAGCCATTCTTTCCCAAACAAACACTAGTTCTGCCCAGCTGCACCATGTGGCTTACTTGTGAAAAAAATGCTTCCAGCCGAACCAAACTACACTGAAGCCAGAAAAGAATTATTGGCCATATGATTAGCATTCAAGAAATGGTGCAGTTATTTGCTTGGAGCCAAACATCTGATTACAGTATTTGCAGACCATCAGAATTGATACTTTCCCCATTGTGCATGAGCTCTGACACCAAGGCAACTCTGATGGACCCTTTTTTGTGCGGAATTTGGCTTTTTATATACCATTCAATTCTGGGAGTTCCAACAATAAAGCAGACACCTTATCCCATCATGAATAAACCACAGGTACAAGGATGACAAATCCACTTAGAGTAATTTCCCAGAAACAAGTGATTGATGCAACTATACCTAACATCTTTTGAGAGACTTAATAGGGTCACGCTAATCCATAGAATGACCAAGTGGCAAACCAGGGGCAAAACACATTCTATACTATATGGACTTTCTTTTCAGGCTCCTAATATCTACCTTCACGCAAAGACCTTGGAACACCAAGTTTTACAATTGTGCTATGACAGAACCTTAGTTGATCACCCCAACCATTTAAGAACTATGGATTTAGCGAACAGAAACCTTTGGTGGCCAAGTTGGTGGAACATTGTTATGTGATGGAGTCTGATACATGCAACTGATTAAAGAGCCTCCAGTCCAAAATTAGGGTTATCTACTAACCAATCCACTCCTCTTTTCTTGACTTTATTACAGCCTTACCAAAGGATCAGAGCAAAGATTTCATCCTAGTGGTAGTAGACAGACTTTATAATATGGCACATTTCATAGCTGTTCCGGACTCCCCTCTGCCACTGAAGTTATTAAATTGTTGTCACAATATAGTGCATGCTCATGGATTACCTCGTACAATCACTTCTGACGGAGGTACAAAATTTACTTTGAGGTTTTGGAAGTAATGGTGCTCAGCTCACCAGATTAAAAGTCGCCTATTCACAAGTTTCCACCCAGATACCGAAGGACAAATGGAATGGGTAAACCAAGATCTAAAGCAATACCTCCATAGTTACATAGTGCATACACCAACTTCCTGGGTGAAGTTAGTATGAAAAGCCGAGTGTCAGGCTCCTACATATTCGAAGGGGTGAAATTGATGCAACAATAATACCCATTCTCCCAATTAACCAAACCCACCCAAAAAGGTAGGAGCTGGTCTGGCTTGCTGGCATGAAGGGATGAATTCTGACTTGCCACTTGCTGCTTTGGACTCGTCTGGCACTTTTCTGTATCTATGAAATAAATAACATTATTATCCCCTATTTTCTCATGGTAAACATAACTTGAATGTATATATCAGTGATTTACCTGAATCTCTTCTCCCTCTGTTCAGTATGAATAATGTTGTAGGATCTTATTCCAGAATATAAAAGGGAAACCCATAAGGTAAATATAATAACTACTACAATACAATTGGTAAATGTATGTGAGATGGCTTAGCATACCTAATAAACTCTGTATGAAGAGCACTTCAGATATATTCCTAAATTAGGATTGTATACAGTTCACACAATTCAGACAAGCCAGCATCTAGTTTGAGGTATATTTCGATTAATATTTTCCATCGGATAATACTTCATCAGCAATTTTACTTCATACCCTTGTATACTTCTGATCAGAAAAGTTCTCACAGTTCCATTACAAAACTGATTTCCAAATACACATATGCCCAGGAAAGCCCCTCTGTACCATGATAGAGTTCATATGTTATAGTCTCAAATATATTTCTTATAAGTTCATTTATCAGTTGAAAACATGGCCTTTGACTGGTAAATATCATGAAAATATGTTAATTCTGATATGGTAGTAGGGAATCAATAGAATCAAACAATTCCCAAGTTCATAATATGGCACAGAGAAAGAGTTCAATAAGTAGGAAACGAGAATGAAAAATATTCCCCAAGTTCAACACTAAAGCACTGGGCACGTTATCCAGGAGAAATGCAGAGGCTTTCACAAAACACCGCCGTGGCCTGGGGAGCCTGAAGAGAAGACAACACTCATGATATCAGCCAAAAACACTAGGAGTCAAGAAGAACTGAATGTAGAACCCCTAGTTCAGCAGGGCAGGAACACAGATGATAAGCAATTGTCCGTGTTGCAGCGTGCAGCCTTATATACTATGCTCCACCTCCTTAAAAGGCCCGCTGCTCCGAAACACCTCTGTCACGGCATGCCTGACACTGAGCTTGCTTATAACAGTGTACATTGATTCTTTGTGACCAACAATGGCCATTGGCATTACCTGCCACTTTTGACACCAATAAACATGAACAGCTACCTAATCTCTCCCAACATTTACAGGAAATTTCAAATTGGCTTAAAGAATATGCACAAATGTGTTTTGAGCCAAAACCTGCAATAGGCAATATGCTGTCATCATGTACATCTAGGCGACGTTGAGCTGCAGGAGTTTTTTTGCGAGTAGATTTACTACACCAACAGGTGAAGGACCTTCAGCACAAATGGCAGAAATCACAGAGCTTACTTTCTCGGCTGAAGAAGTAGAGAGAATTTTAGCTTCCGTATCCCCATTTGGTGACACACCAATATTGGAGAATGTGGGAGACAGTAAGGTCTGGGATGAACTCAACACCCTGAAAAGGAATCAAGTCAAAACCATGATCGATGGGATCATGATGACAGAGTACCTCAGAGCAATGCAGCCCCACAACGTCTCATAGTAAGAAATTAACCTTTCATGTTTCAACATGACAAGACTTTAAAAAAAGGCTGGTCACTTATATCTTGGCCTTGTACCCGGGCCGGTTGATTCTCATCATTAAAACAGCAACATGACTATCATAGGAACTAAAGGGTGAGATTCTCACCATAGAGGTTCGGCTAAAATCATACATATCCACAGGGGACCTGAAGAAATCAAACAATAAGTGAATATGAGGTATACCTTAAACAAACAAAACATCAAAAACCTAAGAAGGATGTAAGCCGGTTTTCGCATGAAAAAGTATACCCCTATATCAAAGAAAACTATGTCCCATCAGGAAGGATTCCAGGGTACAATACGGACTCTGGCTCATCAGACTCAGGGTCCAGCAATTCTGAATCCAACAAGAAAGGACAGTTTCAGGGGAGGTGGAATAACAGAAGAAACAGGATAGCTGGTTTTAGAACAGGGAAAGGGTGGGCCACCTGCTCTATGTATCCAGCCCCCTGTGCATTAGGCCCCCCACCACCCCAAATGCATCCTCCTCATTTTGAACATTGGGAACCCTAGGGTGACCAATTTCCACAGTACCGCCCTCCTTTCTTGGGAAGAGGCCAGAGACGCCTGAGGGGCAAATCAAAGAGACAACCTCAGGTCCATCCGACCAAAATCCAGGAAGGATGATGACACAGAGCATGACAATAGAGAGTACACTGTGTCCAGACAATCAAGCAGGCCCACACAGTCGCACAGTCTAGTAGTAAATCTCAGTGAAGTGCCATTGACTAACACACAGATAGGCGTCCTTGTGAAGGGTTTAGGTTTTGTCCCAACGGCATCCCTGGACAAATTCCGATTGTGCATTGAAGTAAATGATTTCATTAAGAAGATAAAGCTAAGATCATTTTTTGAAGGTCAGCCACCAGCGGACAATTTAGCACTGGGGGACACAGGTCTACGCAAAAAGTAATCCTTCACACCTCCCAAAACTTCTATCTTAATAGAAATCCTCGCCTTTGAAAAAGTGGTACTGAAAGATATCAGTGAAATTAATCCTAACACTTTGAAAGTGTTCCATAACACAACCAAGAAGGAGAAAAAATCCTTACAGCAATGAGCTAACAACAACAACATAGTAATAAAACCAGCAGATAAGGGAGGCGCTATCGTAATCCAGACCTTAGACAACTATCAAAAAGAATGTTTAAGACTATTGGGTGACACACGTAACTACAAAAAACTCAGGGAGGACCCTACTGATTTCCTAAAGACAAAGATCCACAGTTTGGTGAAGCTGGCTTTAGCGTACAACTGGATTTCCAGAAAGAAGGAGATTTCCTAATTAATAAAAATCCAGTAACTCCTTATTTCTCCACTATCCCCAAAATTCACAAAAACCTTGAACCAGCTCCTGGTAGACCCATTGTTTCAGATATCAATTCAATTTTGGAACCTCTGTCCCGTTTTGCAGATGCGTTTTTAAGACCCATAGTCCAAAACACAGATACGTACCTTAAAAATACAAAGGACAGACCTTATGATCCAGCAAATGAGATGCTAATAGGACTGGATATGGAAAGCCTATACACAAGTCTTCCTCACCATGACACATTACACATAAGTGAGGAGGTTATCTTTGACTTAGATTGGGACTACCACACAACACAAATGTGGTTATGGAATGCTGTTTCTGGGCCCTAATCAAAATATTTTTTGAATTTGAGAAACATTTGTAGCTTCAGAAACACAGGACCAGCATGGGAAGTACTTTTGCTCCGAGTCTGTCCGGTCTCAATGTCCATCATCTAGAGAAAGAGAGAATCCTAAACCCCACCATGCCATGCAGAGACAACATAGTATTGTGGAAAAGATATATTGATGACATATTGGTTATCTGGAAAGGGGATGAGACACAAGTGGTTAAACAGACAGGACCCGTTCTTAAAAAGTCACTCACACAATGAGCAAGGAACATTTGGTCTTCTTGGATTTAAACATTATAGCCAACAATGCTCTTAAAACAACCACCCATGAAAAACCAATAGCCAAAAACTGTTTACTCCTGTTTGATAGTGCTCACCCCCACCATTTGAGAGAGAACCTACCATTTGGGCATTTTCTAAGATTGAGAGGGAATTGCTCAGTGATATCAGATTACAAAAACAAGTCCAGAGTCTAACATCTAAACTGGAGGCTAGGAAATACTCCTGAAGAATAATCAACTGAGCCATGAAGCGAGCTGGCAATAACAACAGAGAAGCCCTTCTGGACACCGCTCCCCGACCAATGTGTATCACAACATTTAGCATAGCCTCCAATCAAGTAAGCAAGATCATCAACAAACTCAATAGCAGCACATTAAATATTCCCAAACCCATGTTTTCAAATAAACGGGGAGAGAGATTTAGAAACATATTCGTACACACCCGCCCACGCCATCTTCATAGTAAACCAAAAGATATCAACTACCTACCACTACCCAATGGAAATTATCCATGTGGGATCTGTAGTGTGTGCTATCTAACAAAGGTCACTAAACAGATCACCTTTAACGACAGCAAAACCTGGGACATTAGAGATTCTCAAATTGTAACACTCAGCGAGCAGTATACATGATCACTTGTCCATGCAACCTACATTATGGGGGGATGACCACCCGCAAGGTTAAGACTCGCATCTGTGAACACCGTAGTAGCCTGAGATGTGCACAGGCTACGACTAAAATGTCCACTCATTTAGAAGAGAAAGCACACACAGTGGAGGATTACCACTGGGTTATCCTAGAACACCATAACAAGATTCATTGTGAGTTTACACTGTTCAAAAAAGAACAACAATGGGTTTATAAATTACGCACACGCCAATTTGGCCTCAACAAGAACATACCTTGGAGCTAGCTGACGAAGTATTAACATCACATTAATCATTAGTCAGATAAACATCTCCTTAAATGAATGGTACACCTAGGCAGCGCAAAAGGTCGTATGTCCATCTCATTCCTTTACATTCCATAGTGTCACAAAGAGCAAACCCTCAACAATAAATATTAGCCACTCACATATACCTGACCATCACAGTAAGAAAGGAACGAGTAACCCTTCATTAAACACAAGAAAGAGACTCCCAAATAATTATCAAAACGATATGGGAATCCCCAGTTCTGCCTCAGTAAGCCTATGAAGCCCCAATGACCTCTGTGCAATTACAGGCACCCACAAGGGATTCCTACTTTTAGGGTCCTTGTGGACCCCTCTGCGATCCACGGGAGGTTGCCATCTTGGGGAAGTTAACCGTCTAGTGCTGCACGCTTTTGCATGCCGAGATGCAAGAGCTGCTGGACATTTAAACTTGTCTCCCATGTGAGCATTCAAGTTTTAGAACCGGGGAGATGAGCATGAGGTACAGAGTGGGAGTGTCGCTTTGAGGGAGTAAGTGCCTTTTGAACATTGTTTGCATGGCGCTACAGATACGGTAAGATGAGTCGATTCTAAAACTTTGCCAAATCTTTAGAGTTTGACTACAAGCACACACCCCTTCCGAAGGAGCTGTGATATGAGAATCCAAATGCTACCAAATAGGTCAAGCATGCACCATATGTGTGCTTTTTGGTGTGTTTCACGTGTTTACATGTTTAAAAGTTTTAAATGTAGTATGTCTTATCCTGTTGATTGTGAGAGTACTTTAGTCTCTCAGTCCTGATATTCACAAGTGCAGTTTCCCACGAGTGTGGTGCAATTTCAAATAGGTGACACCACACCCACAAACAACATATATAGTGGCCCATTACAAATGAGGGCTATGATAACTATGCCTCTCTTGTATTTCCACAGGTATCAATGACGGACACCATAAACGATAGGTATCATCTTATGACACCACATTAGTAAGGTGAATTGTGCCATATCACAGAGCATGTATTATTTATGCTTTCATTAGAGGTAGTCAAACAAGGAGTGGTACCAGGGAGTCCACCTTGGTCCTGAAGAGGAGCCTATGGGTAAGGCTCCAAAACATGTAGACTAGGAAGTCAGGTACATTACATCCCCCTCTTCCGCAGCCCCTTTTTAATCATACCACCTCCAAGAGATCTATTAAACCATTGGAATTTCTAGGAGACTGGTATTTTAACTCACCCAAGACGCCAGCACTCCTATCCCTCCTGTGATTCACATTGACAAGACTAAATAGGGGCTCCCACGGATCCCGTAGGTCGTAGTACGCCCCGATCTGTAGCAGAACGGGAAGATGCACAATGATGAAGCACGCCACCAAGGGGTAACACTGGTGGGTGGGGGGTTTTCTAACAGGAAAATTATTTTTCCTGTCCATCTTGTGGTAGTTCTTTTAGTTGGGCCTCCTTTGTAATGGTATATAGGCTATAAGGAGGACAGACTCAGCCCCACAACCTCCTTCTCACTCTTTGTTTTTGTATTACAGAAAAAGACAGTCAGCCCCTACATATACCGTGGGAGATCGTTCCTGGCTCTCGACCAAAAATCAAGTTTCACCCTCTCTATATTGAACCATTCGGAATTACTGAAGTCATTAACCCTGTGACTTATTATTAAATTATTGCTTCTAGGATCCATGATGTTCCACCCAGTTTTCCAATGCTTCTTTATTAAAGCTAGCTGTTCCTTTTCCCGAGCACATCCCCTACCTCTAGTGCTACAGGACCATCTTCAGTATGAGGTACAGACTATAAAACTGGTCAAACGACGATGAGGCAAGTTATGGTATCTCATATCATAGAAAGGCTACAGACCAGAGGATGACTGTAGGAGGATGGCCTGGCTTATTGTGCCAGGTCCAGTTATCCCTTATTAGTAGATTAGTCGTTTTCTAGAAGCTTAGGCTGATAAAGGAAGCAATATCAGAGCAGCGTAGGCCGGTTTAGGTTAGCCGGTTTAGGGTACCTCCAGTCCATGCTCTGGTGCGAAACTGGACAAAGGAAAGGGGAGTGACCACTCCCCTGTCCATCAACACCCCAGGGGTGGTGCCCAGAGCTCCTCCAGTGTGCCCCAGACCTCTACCATCTTGATTCCAGAGGTGTGAGGGCACTCTGGAGGCCTCTGAGTGGCCAGTGCCAGCAGGTGACGTCAGAGACCCCTCCTGAGAGGTGCTTACCTGACTAGGTGGCCAATCCTCCCCTGAGGGCTATTTAGGGTCTCTCCAGTGGGCTTTTCCTCAGATAATGACTCTCTTTTTGACTTCTGCCAAGGATCGACCACTGACTGCTCCAGGACGCCTTCAAAACTGCAACAAAGTAGCAGGAAGACTACCTGCAACATTGTGGTACCTAATCCTGCCGGCTTTCTTGACTGTCTCCTGGTGGTGCATGCTTTGAGGGCTGCCTGCCTTCATCCTGCACTGGAAGCAGCAAAGAAATCTCCTGTGGGTTGACGGAATCTTCCGCCTCCTTCAACAAGCACCAAACTTCAGCGCCACCGGTACTCTGGGACCACTCTCATCCTGACGAGCATGGCCCCTGGAACATAGATGGTGGGCCCAAGTGACCCAGACTGTCCAGTGGTCCAACTGTCCAAATTTGGAGGAGGTAAGTCCTTGCCACTCCTCTCCAGATAGTAATCATGTGCACCACATGAATTGCAATTACAAGGGCTTCTGGGCACATTTCCACAAAATCTTGCATGCACAGCAAAGCCTAGGTCCCCAGCACTCTGTCCTGCGATGCTCACCTCCCTGAGTTGATCTCTGGTGTTG
This sequence comes from Pleurodeles waltl, assembly GCF_031143425.1. NCBI lineage: Eukaryota > Metazoa > Chordata > Amphibia > Caudata > Salamandridae > Pleurodeles > Pleurodeles waltl. The sequence goes on along the minus strand of NC_090449.1, from coordinate 362,297,577 downwards.
TGGGACCCTCTTTTGCAATGTTGAGATGACTGCCATGTTCAGACATCTTGAACGCGTGTTCAAGGACTTCTGCGGGTGCTACCTTCTTGTGCGTGGGCTCTCAACATTGCTGAGGGTCCCCTCTGTCTCCTCTCTCAAGTGGCAACATCCTGGTCTTTCCTGGGCCCGGGCAGCACCCTTTTTCTTTAACTGTGACTCTTGCAGCTAGCAAGGCTTGCTTGCCGTATTTTGCCAAGAAAACAACCCTGCATCCTCCAGCACTCAGTGGGACATCTTCTGCATGAAGGAGAAGTTCCTAGCACCTTTCATTTTTGCAGAATCTTCAGCTTCTTCCATCCAGAGGCAGCCATTTTGCATCTTTATCCAGGGTTTAGTAGGCTCCTGCCTTTGGAGATTCTCAGGTCCAGGAATACATCTTCGGTGCTTTGCAGTCTGTTGTGGTCTTTGCAAAATCCTCTATCATGACTTTAGTCTATTTCTGGGGAAATAGTAGTACTTTACTCCTACTTTCCAGGGTCTTGGGGTGGGGTGTCTTGGACACCCTAAGTGTTTTCTCACACTCCCAGCGACCCACTACACACTACACTAGCCTAGGGGTCCATTTGTGCTTCGCATTCCACTTTCTTACAATATGGTTTGTGTTGCCCCTAGGCCTATTGCATCCTATTGTATTCTACAGTGTTTGCACTATTTTCTGACTGTGTTACTTACCTGATTTTGGGTTTGTGTGTGTATTTTGTGTATTTTACTTACCTCTTAAGGGAGTGTATCCTCTGAGATATTTTTGGCACATTGTCACTAAAATAAAGCACCTTTATTTTTAGTAACTCTGATTATTGTCTTTCTTATGGTATAGTACCTATATGATATAAGTGGTATAGTTGGAGATTTGCAGAGAAAACCCCAGAGAGATGGTTTGGCAGTACCCGGGGTCCACAGTGGAGCCCCGTGGATGCATGGAATTGGCTCCCCAATACCAGATTTGGCATGGGGGGAAAATGTAATGATCTTAGAAATGTTACATGGCCATGTTTGGAGTTCCCATTGTGAAGCTACATATAGGTATTGACCTATATGTAGTGCACACGTGTAATGGTGTCCCCGCACTCACAAAGTCCGGGGAAATGGCCCTGAACTAAGTGGGGGCACCTTTGCTAGTGCAAGGGTGCCCTCACACTTAGTAACTTTGCACCTAACCTTCAGCAAGTGAAGGTTATACATATAGGTGACTTATAAGTTACTTAAGTGCAGTGAAAATGGCTGTGAAATAACATGTGCATTATTTCACTCAGGCTGCAGTGGCAGTCCTGTTTAAAGGTTTGTCTGAGGTCCCTATGGGTGGCAAAAGAAATGCTGCAGCCCATATGGATCTCCTGGAACACCAATACCCTGGGTACCTAGGTACCATATACTAGGGAATTATAAGGTTGTTCCAGTATGCCAATTGAAATTGGTAAAAGTGGTCACTAGCCTATAGTGACAAATTTAAAGGCAGAGAGAGCATGAGCACTGAGGTTTTGATTAGCAGAGCCTCAGTGACACAGTTAGGCACTACACAGGTGTAGGAGGCTGGCCTGGCTTGTAGTGGGTACCAGAGGTACTTACACCTTGTGCCAGGTCCAGTTATCCCTTATTAGTGTAGAAGAGGTGTTTCTAGCAGCTTAGGCTGATAGAAGGTAGCTATGGCAAAGCAGCTTAGGCTGAACTAGGAGACATGTAAAGCTCCTACTATACCACTGGTGTCATGTGCACAATATCATAAGAAAACACAATACACAGAAGTACTAAAAATAAATGTACTTTATTTTTATGACAATATGCCAAATGTATCTCAGTGAGTACCCTCAGTATGAGGATAAGTTATATACACAAGATATATGTACACAAACCAAAATTATGCAGGTAATAGCAAGAAAAGTAATGCAAGCAGTGTAAAGTTACAATAGATTGCAATAGGAGCACATAGGTATGGGGCAACACAAACCATATGCTCCAAAAGTGGAATGCGAACCACAAATGGACCCCAAACCTATGTGAGCTTGTAGAGGGTTGCTGGGACTGTAAGAAAACAGTAAGGGTTATAAAAATAGCCCACCCCAAGACCCTGAAAGGTAGGTGTAAAGTGCACCTACTACCCCCAGAGAGCACAGAAGTCGTGATAGGGGGATTCTGCAGGAAGAACAAACACCAGCAATGCAACAACAGTGGATTTCTGGACCTGAGTACCTGTAAGACAAGGGGACCAAGTCCAATAGTCGCGACAGTGTAGAGAGTGGGCAGGAGCCCAGGAAATGCCAGCTGAGGGTGCAAGGAATCTGCCACCTGTTGGAAGAAGCTTAGAGTTCTGCAAGAAAGAAGAGGACTAGTAACTTCCCCTTTGGAGGATGGATGTCCCACATCACGATGAAGCTTACAGAGGTGTTCCCATACAGAAAGACCGCAAACAAGTCTTGCTAGCTGCAAGGGTTGCAGTTAGGGTTTTTGGATGCTGCTGTGGCCCAGGAGGGACCAGGATGTCGCCACTTGAATAAGGAGACAGAGAGGGCACCCAGCAACGTAGGGAGCCCTCACAGAAGCAGGCAGCACCCGCAAAAGTACCTGAACAGGCACTTAGAAGAAAATTGAACCGGAATCCACCCAAAGTCACAAAAGGGAGTCCCACGACGCCGGAGGACAACTCAGAAGGTTGTGCACTGCAGGTTAGAGTGTCGGGGACCCAGGCTTGGCTGTGCATGAAGGAAATCCTGGAAGAGTACACAGGAGCCGGAGCAGCTGCAAATCATGTGGTATGCAGCAATGCAGTCTAGCGTGGGGAGGCAAGGACTTACCTCCACCAAATTTGGACTGAAGAGTCACTGGACTGTGGGAGTCACTTGGACAGAGTTGCTGAGTTCCAGGGACCACGCTCGTCGTGCTGAGAGGGGACCCAGAGGACTTGGGATGCAGTCTTTTGTTGCCTGCGGTTGCAGGGGGAAGATTCCGTCGACCCACGGGAGATTTCTTCAGAGCTCCTTGTGCAAAGAGGAGGCAGGCTACCCCCAGAGCATGCACCACCTGGAAACAGTAGAGAAAGCCGGCAGGATGAAGCGACACAAGGTTGCTAGTAGTCGTCTTGCTACTTTGTTGCGGTTTTGCAGGCGTCCTGAGCAGTCAGCAGTTGATCCTTTGGCAGAAGGTGAAGAGGGAGATGCAGAGGAGCTCTGGTGAGCTCTTGCATTCGTTATCTGGTAAGATCTCCAAAGCAGAGACCATAAATAGCTAGAAAAGGAGGTTTGGCTACCTAGGAAGGAGGATTGGCTACCAAGAGAGGTAAGAGCCTATCAGGAGGAGCCTCTGATGTCACCTGCTGGCACTGGCCACTCAGAGCAGTCCAGTGTGCCACAGAACCCTCTGTTTCCATGATGGCAGAAGTCTGGGACACACTGGAGGAGCTCTGGGCACCTCCCCTGGGAGGTGCAGGTCAGGGGAGTGGTCACTCCCCTTTCCTTTGTCCAGTTTCGCGCCGGGGCAGGGCTGGGGGATCCCTAAACCGGTGTAGACTGGCTTATGCAGAGATGGGCACCATCTGTGCCCATCAAAGCATTTCCAGAGGCTGGGGGAGGCTACTCCTCCAAAGATAGAGGGTGTAACACCCTCTCTCAGAGGAAATCCTTTGTTCTGCCTTGCTGGGCCAGGGCTGCCTGGACCCCAGGAGGGCAGAAACCTGTCTGAGGGGTTGGCAGCAGCAGCAGCTGCAGTGGAGACCCCGGAAAGGCAGTTTGGCAGTACCCGGGTACTATGCTAGAGACCCGGGGGATCATGGAATTGTTCCCCCAATGCCATTCTGGCATTGGGGTGACAATTCCATGATCTTAGACATGTTACATGGCCATGTTCGGCGTTACCATTGTGACACTGTACATAGGTAGTGACCTATGTACAGTGCACGCATGTAATGATGTCCCCGCACTCACAAAGTCCGGGGAATTTGCCCTGAACGATGTGGGGGCACCTTGGCTAGTGCCAGGGTGCCCACACACTAAGTAACTTTTCACCCAACCTTCACCAGGTGAAGGTTAGACATATAGGTGACTTATAAGTTACTTAAGTGCAGTGGTAAATGGCTGTGAAATAACGTGGACATTATTTCACTCAGGCTGCACTGGCAGGCCTGTGTAAGAATTGTCAGAGCTCCCTATGGGTGGCAAAATAAATGCTGCAGCCCATATGGATCTCCTGGAACCCCAATACCCTGGGTACCTTAGTACCATATACTAGGGAATTTTATGGGTGTACCAGTATGCCAATGTGAATTAGTAAATTTAGTCACTAGCCTGTTAGTGACAAATTTGGAAAGCAGAGAGAGCATTACCACTGAGGTACTGGTTAGCAGAACCTCAGTGAGACAGTTAGGCATCCCCCAGGGAACACATACAGGGCACATACTTATGAGCACTGGGGCCCTGCCTGGCAAGGTCCCAGTGACACATAGACTACAACAACATATATACAGTGAAATATGGGGGTAACATGCCAGGCAAGATGGTACTTTCCTACAACAGGTATACACATTCAGGCCACAAACTATGAGCACTGGGGCCCTGGCTAGCAGGATCCCAGTGAGACAGGCAAAATACACTGACAAATAGGGTTTTCTCTATGAGCACTGGGGTCCTGGCTAGCAGGGATCCAATGAGACAGTAAAAACACACTGACATATATTCACAAACAGGCCAACAGTGGGGGTAACAATGCTAGAAAGAGGCTACCTTCTCACAATGACTCATGGGAACCCTTTTAAAATGTGCATGCATCATGTCTCTTGTACAAGTTTTGTTCTACTCATGCAACTCCCACCTCACGCCCTCAAGATGGATCTTGTGGAAGTTTACTGTCGTGGACCTCAAGCTATCTCTCGGTCTCTACTGAGACAAGCCTTTCAAAATGTATCTGGACATTTCCCCAGTCCCTGTGAAGGTTCTGACACTTAACTGCCTTTACACTGCATGGCGGAGCAAACGAAAGATACTATTCCTGTAAACTTGCTCTGCATTACGCAGTATGAACATGAGCAAACAAAAGACACTATCCCTGAGACACTGCCCACGTACGTACTCCTCTCCATAGCACAAGCACTCAAAAGACACTACTTGTGTAACTATAGACATTGCTCACACCCCAAGTCCTAGTTACACAGTTAAGCGTGTACTTTCTATATCATTTATTGACTCTTCTTGTCTTTTTTATTATAAGGTCAATGTGATGCCATGCACCAGCCAATACTGCCAGTTGTGTTCCCGCATTCCACAGAGAACACGGCGAGATCCTGAAAGCAATTGGATCATTGGTGCCATCTTCAATTGCCACGTATAAACAGCAGCTGCGCCCTGCTCCAGCTGCCCAAAATCAACATGTGTACCATGACGGTGTTCCTGAGCAGCATGCCATGATTATTTAATCCTGCTCTTCAATCAGGTAGTCATTAGAGAACTTTATTTCGATAAAAGCAGCACATGGTACTGTCTTTGAGCACTTAGACGAAAGGTGTGATGCGGAACCAAATTTGTGAGACATGGTCCTGTGAAACCTGTCCTGCACATATGTGGATTGGATGTGTAAGTGGAAAATAGCGCATACTGGACTGGAGCGACAAAGTACTGGATTGAGCTAAAGGAGACAAGCGCTAATGACACTTAGGGGGTCATTCTGACCTCCGCCCGCCTGGCGGGAACCGCCAGAAGACCGTACCGCGGTCGAAAGACCGCAGCGGTCATTCAGAGTTTCCCGCTGGGCTGGCGGGCGACCGCCAGAAGGCAGCCCGCCAGACCACCGGGAAACCCCCTTCCATGAGGATGCTGGCTCCGAATGGAGCTGGCGGAGTGGAAGGGGTGTGACGGGTGCAGTTGCACCCGTCGCGATTTTCAGTGTCTGCTTGGCAGACACTGAAAATCTTGGTGGGGCCCTGTTAGGGGGCCCCTTCAGTGCCCATGCCAGTGGCATGGGCACTGCAGGGGCCCCCAGGGGCCCCGCAACACCCGTTACAGCCAGCCAGGTTCTGGCCGTCAAAACCGCCAGAGCCAGGCTGCCGGTAAGGGGGTCGGAATCCCAGCGCCGCCATGGAGGATTCCCCAGGGCAGCGGGAAACCGGCGGGACACCGCCGGTTTTCCGTACCGCCGCGGTCAGAATGCCCATGGATGCACCGCCAGCCTGTTGGCGGTGCATCCGCGGTCGTTGGCCTGGCGGTAGTCTACCGCCAGGGTCAGAATGACCCCCTTAGTCTGATATTCATACTTTTTTAGTGCCATATTTGCAAAAAAGGCACAAATGTACAAAATACAATTATATTTTGAAAGTTTACGCCGCTTTTGCATAAAAAAATGGCGCAAATGCAATGCTAAAAAAGTATAAATATGAGCCCTAGTGCTTAGAATTCTAATGAACATTTTGAGCATTTTTATAAACATTGAACTAGGTCGAAGTGCTGAGTAACTTATGAACCCTGGATTTACCTGTCATACTTTTTTTGAGACACTACTCAAGTGCCGAAAGGCTAATGAATCACAGATCTTAACTCAAAGGGCTTACCCGTACTCCAGAGTAGGATTTTAGCTCTCACATCCTAGACCTCCCCAAATGCACCAGCATCGCCCCTTACCTCAGAAGCCTACACTGGCTTCCCGTGCACAAGAGATGCAAATTCAAGGTCTTGACCCTCGCCAATAAAGCCCTCCACAAACTCAGACACATTAACCACCTTCTGACCTTCCACCAACCTGCCTGAAAATTCCAATCAACTTTCTTCGCCCTCACACACGTATCTGTCAGAACCACTATGGAGGCTGTTCCTTCTCCTACCTCACCACCAAGGCTTGGAAATACCTCCCCCTCCACTTGCCAACCACACACTCCCTCCCCAACTTCAGGAAGAAGCTTAAGACCTGGATCTTCAACGGGAAGCTGTGACTACGCAGCATCAGTCCCTAGTGCCTCCCAGCTGCTCCTCCCTCCCACCTCCCCTTCTTAATGGCGGCCGCTGCAGGCACCTAGTGTGACCCCCTGACCTGCTTTGGGCCAGGAGTACACTTCGGCTCCACCAACCTGCCTCCGTGCCCCTGACCCCGCCGTTTGCTGCAAGAAGAAGTTCGAGGCCCTACACCACCCGCAGGCACTCGCCTGCGTCTTATCCCTGGTGCCTAGTGGTAGGCGTGTCTAGTATTTCTCTCTATAGCTTGTATTTCATTTTCTGTATTTAGTTTTTAATTTTTAAAACTGTTTTTTACCTAAACTCCACTTCGTATTTGCGCTTCAATTGTTCCCGTTTTTTTTTCCTGGCTCTCACTGGTTCATTAAACCCAGCTGCTGTGTCCCCTGCGGCCCGCTCCCTCGCGCCCCACTGGACACTCCCTCCCGCCTCCCAGCTGCTCCTCCCTACCACCTCCCCTTCTTAATGGTGTCCGCACAGGCGCGCCAGAGCGAAGCCCGTCTGCGGCTGGACAATGCCCAGCTCCCGTCCCCCTGGTCCACGCTTCTCCGACCCTCTGAAGCACCACTACTCTTCCACAGAACCACTTGCTCTCAACCTAGGCCAGCACCCCGCCTGCGCCCAGGCCAACCCCAAACACACACAGGGACCTTTCACATGCCACTCATGCCATTTCTCCTGCACTCACACCAACACCAGCAACACCAACAAGCACAGCAACAACACCAAACCCCGCAATCACCTTAACTGCATCCTCTTGAACACCCGCTCCGTCCACAAGCACGCCATCGAGCTTTGGGACCCGCTCACCACAGACTCTCCTGACATCGCCTTCCTCACTGAAACATGGATGAACTCATCATCAGAACCAGACATCGCCATAGCCATTCCAGAAGGTTACAAAATCACCCGTAGATACCGCACCAACAAACCAGGAGGAGGTATCACCATAATACATAAAAACAGCATCAAAATTTCCAGCAACACCAACTACACCCTAGACAATGCAGAACAACTACACTTTCAAATACACATCAACGCCAACACCATACTTAGAGGAACCCTCATCTACAGACCACCAGGACCCCACCCCCCATTCTGTGACACCATAGCCGATACCATCAGCTCCCACGCCCTCACCACCACAGGCTACATACTCCTTAGTGACCTCAACTTTCACCTGGAAAGCACACATGACTGCAACTCCACAACCCTGCTGGACAACCTCACGAACCTCGCCCTCAAGCAACTGGTCACCTCACCCACCCACTCAGCGGGACAAATGCTAGACGCCATCTTCACCTCCAGCAGCCACATCACCTTCACTCACACCACTGAACTCCACTGGACTGACCACCACTGCGTCCACTTCTCCTTCATGAAACCCACCACCCACCACCAACAACACACCACACCCTACCGCAAGTGGAACAAGATCTCCAAAGAACACCTGATCTCCAACCTCGCACAAGCTCCATCTCCCATCACCAACAAACCCACCACTGCCGCCCACAACCTCACACGATGGCTAGAAACCTGTGCAGACTCCCATGCCCCTTTGAAAACAAACAACAACACCCGCGCCATCAAGACCGCCCCCTGGTTCACCACAGAACTCCAGTCTTCCAAACGAGAATGCCGAAAAATTGAGAAAGCCTGGCACCAAGAACCCTCAATGAGCAACTTCTCTGCCCTCAAAACAGCCATGCGCAAACACCACCAACTCATCCAGACCACCAAACAGTCCTTCTACAAAGAACGCATAGACAACAACACACACAACAGCAAGGAACTCTTTGCCATCATCAAAGAACTCACCAAACCCAAATCCTGCACCATCGACCCTCCACACTCCCAAGACCTCTGCAACTCCCTCTCCAACTACTTCCACTGCAAAATCGCAGACATACATGAAAGCTTCACATCATCAGAACCCACCATCACCACCACCGACACAACCAACACCACAACACCCTGCCACACCAACCAACTGAACACCTGGACTGTCACCAATGATGAAGAAATTGGCAAAACCATGAACTCCATCCACTTAGGCTCCCCAACAGACCCTTGCCCCACACATTTTCAACAAGGCCAGCCAAATCATCGCTCCCTAGCTCCGTGCCCTCATCAACAGTTCCTTCGACACTGCAACCTTCCCAGATATTTGGAAGCACGCCGAAGTCAATGCTCTTCTCAAAAAACCCAAAGCAGACCCTGAAGACCTCACAAACTACTGACCCATTTCTCTTCTACCCTTCCCCGCAAAGGTCACTGAGAAGATAGAAACGCACAACTGTCTCGCTTCCTAGAAGAAAACAACATACTCTATGCCTCCCAGTCTGGATTCCGCAGGAACCATAGCACTGAGACCGCCCTCATCGCCTGCACAGACCACACCAGGACCAGAGTGGACAAGGGCAAGACCGTCGCCCTCATCCTCCTAGACCTCTCTGCAGCTTTTGACACTGTATGCCACCAAACCCTCCTCGCACGCCTTTTCAACACCGGAATTCACCACAAGGTCATGGACTGGCTCACCTCCTTCCTCTCCGAAAGAACCCAAAGAGTTTGGCTCCCTCCTTTCCGGTCTACAGCCACCAAGATCATCTGTGGTGTCCCCCAAGGATCCTCCCTCAGCCCCACTCTCTTCAACATCTACATGGCTCCTTTCACCAACATCCTCCGCCCCCACAGCATCACCATCATTTCATACAATGACGACACCCAGCTCATCATCTCCCTCACCAGGAACTCAGCCACCGCCAAGATTAACCTGCACGCCAGACTCCTCAACATCGCCAAATGGATGACAACAAGCCACCTCAAATTGAACTCAAACACAACAAAGATCATCATCTTCGGCCCCAACAAGACAGCATGGAACGACCTGGTGGTCCATCACCCTCAGACCACCCCCAACACCCACCACCCACGCACACAACCTTGGCATCGTACTGGACTCGTCTCTGACCATGACTCAGCAAATCAACGCCATATCACCCCCGCTTCAACACCCTTCGCATGCTACGCAAGACTTTCAAATGGATTCCTTTAGAAACAAGAAGCCCTCATTAGCAGCAGACTGGACTACGGCAACGCCCTCTATGCAGGGACCACAGCCAAACTTCAAAGAAAACTCCAGCGAATCCAGAACACAGCCGCAGGTCTCATCCTCAACCTCCCTCGCCACAAACACATATCCACCCACCTCAGATCCCTACACTGGTTGCCCATCAACAAAAGGATAACTTTCAAAGTCCTCGTCCATGCTCACAAAGCCCTCCACGACACTGGACCGGCCTACCTCAACAAACGAGTACACTTCCACAAACCAACTCGACAGCTCCGCTCCACGACCTTGCCTTCGCTACAGTCCTCCGCATCCAACGCAACACCTCCGGTGGCAGATCATTCTCCCACCTCGCTTCCAAGACCTGGAACTCCCTTCCCACCAACCTACGCAAGACCCAGAACCTCCTGAACAGGGAACATGGCGGCCGCGTAAGTTTAGTAAGTTTCGTGGTCGCGAGCTCTCTCCGGCCGGCGCTCAGGACTGAGATGCCGCAACGCTGCGCCTGGATGCCGCGAAGCTGATGAGCCTCTTACTACGTCCCCGTGTGAGCCAGGGCAAGGTGGGGAGTCGAATTTCTTTGTGGAGACGCCAAGGCTGTGTTCCACACACTGGGTTTTGGCCAGAGGCAGCTTGTACTCTCCATCGAGAAAAACGTTTTCCTTGCCTCTCTTCTTTCCGGGGGCCACGTTTGGAAGCAGCCTTTAATATCTTCAAGAAGGAGTCAGGGGAGGAACCCAAGGATCACAGCAAGTATTTTTCTGCCATTTCAGTGGGAGGCAGTGTTTTTATGAAACCAGTGAAATTAAGAGCACGGGTGTCTTCTAGGGGCCCCTCATTGGTGCAGAGTGAGAAAGTTTTTTGCAGTATTGGGAAGGGTGAGGAGGCCCTCCAAAAAAGTGTAATTAATAGCTTGCTAGTTTCCAGTAAGGGGGGATCTGGTAATAAGAGAGCGCAAGTGAAGGGGACTGTAAAATCTAATAAAGGGAGTTGTTCTGCACCCCTTCCGCCTGATTTGGAGCCAAGAAAGAGGCACAGTAACAAGCTTAGTAAAATCAGTAAGTCTTTGCGCGCTCAAGGCCTACTATCTGAGGGGAGCAAGTTGGCATCTCCCCTTGCACGCTTTTTGAGGAATACTTTATGCGGTGTAGAGATGCAGCCTCCACAATCCTTGGAGAACTCTCCCCGCTCCTTGACTCCCTCAGCCTCTTCCCTTGGGTATGGGAAGCAGGCTGGCGAGAAAGAGTCTGCACAAATTCAATCTGTTGAGTGTGGTGGGACGCAGGTCCCTTTGTATACGAAGGTCTTAGAGTCTGGTCTACCTCCTCATGATTCTGCGGTACAGAACCTCTTGATTTCCTTATCTGAGGAGATCAGAGGTAAATTTGAGGTATCTGAGTATAACCAAGGAAAAAGTCCTGTGCAGCATTGGAAACTAAACTTACTGCGTTGGCTGAGAGGATAAGTAAATTGGAGACAGTAGTCTCAGATCAAGAGGCTTGAGTACTGTCCGATTCCCAGGATATTTCTCAGCTGACACGCGACGGCAAGATGGTTCAGGAGAAGCTAGAATCTCTAGAGAATAACTTACGGAGGAATAACATTAGGTTACTGAATGTTCCTGAAGGGCTGGAAGGGGATGATATTAAGGCCTTTGTATTAACTCTGTTCAAGAAATGTTTCCCTGCTGTGGACCAGATAAGGTTGAAAGAGGATATACAAAGTGTTCACCGGGATCTCTTCAGGAGGAAGCCTGATAGGAAGACACCCAGGAAAATTCTTGTTAACTTTGGTACTTACTCTGTAAAAGAAATAATTTTGTCTGATGCTCTCAAGGTGGGCAGTTTTTCAATGGGCGATTGGTCTTTTCGGATTCGTTCGGATCTTTCTAAAACAACTCTAGATAGGCAATTGGGGAAGTATATGCAGGATCATAGGTCCTATGGCGCCACAGTCCAGATGAGGTTCCCGGCCTTTTTGAAAATTATGTGGAACAATACCATGTACAATATTAGGGAACCCGTGGAAGTCCAGGCATTAATTGAGAAAATGAAAACTCCGTGTTGATTGTATTTTCTTTGAGAAGAGCCGTCCGGTTTGAGCTCATATGGGTGGTAATAGTCACCCTTTTGGACGACGAGGGAGGGTTCCCATGGGTGAGGCAGGTATTGGGTGTGTTTTGGATATAGGTCAGGTGTTTTTTTTTTCACGTGGAATGGGTGGTGGGTGGTGGGTAGGGGAATGGTTGGGGGGATGGGAAGTTATGCAACGTTTGAAAATGTCCTAAGCAGTGTGGTATGTACTCTTATGAGGGGCTTCAACTTTTTGTTGAGTTTATGGTCCTCCTGCGATAACTCTTCTCTCATCGACAATGGTTAACCTGAAGGGGGCCCGTTGAAGTTTTTATCATGGAATGTTAATGGTTTACGGGTTCCTGGGAGGAGGAGGAGGAGGAGGAGGAGAATTTTTGAATTCCTAAAGAAGGTAGAGGAGGAAGTAATTATTTTACAAGAAACTCATTTGTTAGAGACCGAATAGAATGAATATCTTAAACATCTGAACTGGGTGGGTTATTGTGCATATACTAATCAATCATGTGCAATTAAGAGGGTGGCAATTTTGATAAAGAAATCGGTAGGTGTGAAGATTGCTAATGTTAAGAAGGATCCTAGAGGTAGGTGGCAGATTGTGGAGGCTGCCTTGCACGGTACCTGGTTTACGATCACCGGGTATTATGGTCCTAATGTCGATGACCCTTCACCCTTTCAAGATCTTTTTAACCATTTATTGGTTGCTAAACACCCGATTATAATTGGTGGGGATTTTTACATTTTATTGAACCCTATTTTAGATAAGTCTACACCAAGACCAATGGTTAATTCACCCAAAACTCGGTCAAGGATACAACAAGGAATGTTGGATCTTGGTTTAATAGATATTTGGCACCAAGGGCAGGGTGGGTCCCAGGTACACTTTTAATAACAAGAAATATGGTCATCATTCAAGGATAGATTTTTTCTTAATTCAACATCAGTTAAGGGACATGGTAACATCGGTTTGCCATGCCCGCCACATCTTTCAGATCACTCAGCCGTAATAATGCAAGTGTCCCTTAATAGCCAAGGGTCTACTCCTAGGTGGACAGTTAATCGTACTCCTTTTTTGGATGAGTTGATTGTGGATGGTTTGAGAAAGGAAACTAATGATTTTTTATTAACTGAATTATGGATCCACCACAATGCAGATATTGTGGAATGCATATAGAGCTTTTATTAGAGGTAGGCTTGTGGGGTTGGCCACTTATAGATACAGGGTGGAGAAAGATCAATTAAAACAACTTAAGCTTAAGGTGGCCTCCTTGCAGGAGGCTACTTTAAGGGTGGAGGAGAGACAGAAGGGGTATTTCAATGCTCAGTTAGAATCTGCAAGATCAGAGTTGGGCTTATTTTTAGAGGGGAAAGTGACAACGGCATGGGAATGCAGCAGGTTTGCCCACTATGAATAAAGGGAAGGCTGTGGGAAACTTTTAGCCCAGAAAACCAAATCAGACTGTTCCAAGAATGTTATTTCGTCTGTTAAATCAGAGGTTACGGGAGCTGTATTCACAACCAATTCTGAGATAGAGGAGGCCTTTGTGGGTTTTTTTCAGAGTCTGTACACAGAAGATCAGCATTCTTCTGAAACGTCTGTAAAGGCGTATTTGGATGCGCTTCATCTTCCTCAGTTAACAGCATTGAATCAGAACCAACTCGCTAGGGAAATAGATTCTGGGGAGGTGAGAGCAGCAATTCAGAATCTTTAGAAGGAGAAGGCTCCGGGTCCAGGTGGTCTGCATAATGAGTTATATGGTAACCTTTGTGAGGAGTTGGTAACTATTTTGACAGCATTGTTTAACCTTCTTTAACAGGAAGGGGTTGATATGCCCAAGTCTTGGGGTGAGGCAGTTATTAGCCTCCTTTTGAAACCAGGGAAAGATCCGGCCCTCTGTAGTTCATACAGGCCAATATCTCTGTTGAATTCAGATTATAAGCTTTACACCCATATTTTGTCTAACAGGCTCCAGAGTGTGATTTGCAGTTTGATCCATGAGGACCAGAAAGGGTTTGTTAGAGGCAGATATTTTCATGAGCTGACTCATGACTTGTTGGGTGCAGTGGATGTGGTGACCTCTGAAAAAATACCCTATCGGTCCTCACATTTGATGCAGCCAAAGGTTTTGACCGGGTAAATTGGCATTTTTTACAATGTGTAAGGGAGTCTTTTAAGTTGGGCCCGAAATTTATCAAGGCACTTCAGCTCATTTATAAAGATCCATCTGCCTGCATTTTGATCAACGATAAGTTATCTTCTGGATATAGCATTCAGAGAGGGACGCAGCAGGGTTGTCCGTTATGCCCTCTTCTTTTTAATCTATATATCGAGCTTGGCAAAAACTATATAGGCCCAAGGGGAAGGTGGAGATCGCAGCTCCAGATTTCTACAAATACTACTTAGCCTTGCACTGGAAAAATGTTAGGATTTTGCTACGGGATAGGTTTGAATATACGTTCTTTTGGGGCGCAGTGACTCACAGATTTTTAGCGGCTGGTAGGTTTTTTTTATATAAGTTTGGTCACCCGAAATTCTACAAAAGGATTCATTTGAAGCTTCTTAAGGATGCTGCCAGAGTATGGTGGTTGGTACGCTAAGCCCTCCATATTCATTATTACAGTCCAAGAGCTCCGGTCTGGGACTCCCCTGGTACTCCTGAGTTTCTTTTAGATAGATTGGCCTTGGTGTTAAAGAGAGTGACGAGGTGGGGACAAATTTTGAAGGAAGCTAAGTTGGTGTCCTGGTCAAGATTTGAGGAATTAACAGATCATAAGCTTTCAAGGTTTAAATATTTACAATTAGCAAGTTGGGCGGCATCCCTCCAGGAGAAAGGGGGAGTGTATCATTTTTGGGAGGAGAAATTATCCTCGATCTTAGTACATAAAGAAGTCTCTGTTTGGTATCAGTCATTGCTTGACGCTTCAGATTCAGCGGTTTTGCTTCCCGAGAAGAAATGGGGAGAGGTCTTGCCAGAATTGTATATAGTGCATATTTGGGAATTATCAAGCTCCATGCTGTGGTCGGTAACTAGATCAGCGCTTTGAAAAAAAAACAATTGTTTACGATGCATAGGGTTAATTGGTCCCCCCAGAGGTTATCCACTGTTTGGAAGTCAGAAAAAAAGTGTCCACGATGTGGGGAGCTTAATGCAAATGATATACATATGTTTTGGAGTTGTCCAAATCTAGGTATCTTTTGGTCTGGGATTAATGGTTTTCTTAAGTGGTTTATAAATACTGAAGTGGAGGTGACCTCCCCTTTAGTATTCTTTGGTGTCTCCTCCGGTTCCACATGGGACCAAAAGTTATCCAGGCCGTACAAGTGTATATTGTTCTTACTGATGC
This sequence comes from Pleurodeles waltl, assembly GCF_031143425.1. Classification (NCBI taxonomy): domain Eukaryota; kingdom Metazoa; phylum Chordata; class Amphibia; order Caudata; family Salamandridae; genus Pleurodeles; species Pleurodeles waltl. The sequence continues at coordinate 362,282,107 of NC_090449.1, read as the reverse complement.
TATTGGCTAGGAGACAAATATGTCTAAAATGGGGCAGCACTATACCCCGAATGTTTCGGACTGGCTGTCTTCTGTAGATTACTTTTCTTGCTTAGAACGTAGTGGCCCGATGGGTAACAACGATGAATGTTGGGCCATTTGGGAAAATGTTCGGCAAAATGGAATTACTCTATGTATACAGTCCAATGATTACTCCCTCCTCTTTCCCCACCCCCCTCCTCTCTCCCGGGCCTGTGGTTGGATAAGAGCATTGGGTATGACAGGGAGAGGTGAAGTGCTGTATCTGCTTGGGTTTAACCTGGTCAGACCGGTTCACCATGCTCGATGCAGGTTGATGACCCTCGAGTGGTGTGGTGGGACTTCCTTTATGAGGACAAAAAAAAAGACCCAGGACCTCCTAACCTTCAGAAAGCACCTAAAAACATGGCTTTACGAACAGTAACCACCCCCCCTCCCAGCGCCTCGAGACCCCACCAGGTGAGTAGTGCGCTTAAGAAATTATTTGATTGATTGGTTGATTGATTGATAACCCTCTGGGTGATAAGTCAAGCTCTATAAATGCAGACTGATTGATTGATTGATTAACTTAAATGTGGTTGAAGTATGTTTGTTGTAAATAAACAGTGTTTGTTTGCTGATATTGTGTATGTATATTTGAGGATGTGGATGGTTTGAGGAAATGTTTGGTAAGTGGGGAAAAAAGGCAGCATTTTTGGCCTTAGGGCCGACAACAACAAACAACTGCCTTCTCCTCTTCAGCCTTAGCCTTGATGCTCAGGCTGAGGTAGCCTGGGCCCTAAGGTTAAATAGCAAAAATAATCAGGTGACCTTTAGCTAATCACAAACCTAACCCTAACCAATCAGAACACTAGCCCTAAACCCAAGGGCCAATTGGAGCCCTGACCCTGAAAACTAATCACAGCACTGGCCCTAATAACCAACCAAAACTCAAACACTAAACCCTAAATCATTATAATCCAACCTCTAGGAACCAATCAGAGCCCTAGCCCTATCAGCTAATCAATCTCAAGCTCTAAGCCATAGGTCCAATATAAACCCTAGCACTAGGACCCAATCAGAACCCTGGCTTTATCAGCCAATAAGAACCCAAACCCTAAGCCCAAGGTCCAATAGAAACACTAGCACTAGGAAGCAATCTTTTGTCACATCGGCTTGGGGTGGGGAATGAACTGTGAAAACTCACATAACGTGCACAGTTTTCTCGTCAAAACATTTATTTTAAATATTGCATTGACATTATCAATAATGTTACAAAGATGTTATGAGTGTCGTATTTTGTGGGGTACTTATCAGTGCAGGATGCAAATTATAGTTACCTTAGGGCATTAGTTATAGTTACTTGAGATAACTGTAATTATAACAGGTGAATTTCTATGGTTTGGTACATTTAAAAGGGAATCTAACTATAATACAGCTGTAACCTTTGTTTTTTTAAGTGAATTTCTATGTTGTTTTAATTCTATTTCCTAACTGTATCGTCCCATTAATCTTTGATTTTTTCAGTGACTTTCTATGTTTTTTTTTAACATATAGTAATTTTCATTAGTATACGTTAATCCAACCACCGCCGCACAAGCCCTTCAGCCAGGCCGTGAGGCCAACCCACTATAACCACCCAAATTTGTGCCACAGATGGCCAAAGGCCATGTGGGGTGGGGATGGCTGCAGGCCAGGCCCTGTGGCCTGGCCCTGTAGCCAGCCCCCTAACCACCCAACCCTGAGAGAGAGATAGAGAAAGTGAGAAATCGTGAGAGAGAGAGAGAAGGAGAGAAGAAGAGATTTAGGCTTTGATGAATTATATAGTTAGAATGAGAAATTTCCATTCAAATTGATCAGAAAAATGTTTTTGTCAATAAAAAGAGTCAGGTCACCTTTCAGTATGTAACTCAAATATTTACAGTTGAAAAGAAACTAAAGCAGTAAGGCTCACCTAGACTACAACCCTTAACCTTTTGTGTGCATGTCTGAGATCTTAACCACTAGGCCAGAGGTGATTCCTTATTGTTCAGTGCCCAGACTTAGCTATGACATTCACCCCACTGAGTTTGGGGGGAAAAAGACATTGATGTTCATTACTAAGAATGTTTAACAGTGAAAACATAAGAAAATAAACAGACAAACTGCCATTCTTTGAAGTCATTGCTCCCCACGTCCTGTTGGAGCTGGCATTGCTCCTAAAAGTAAGGAGCTGCTTCAAATAGCATCTCCCTGCTTCGGGAGCAATGTTTTCATCTGTTTCCCTGCATGCATATTTGCTTACAGGAAAACAGATGAAAACTTCACTTTCTGCAAGTGAGAGCAGTTTGACAGCTCTCACTTGTAAAAAATGAAGTGTTTGCTCTAACTTAGCAGGAGCTGTCAAAGCTCCAGCCAAGTCAGAATAAGCAGCTATGTCCTTGAGGTGGGCACCCCAGAACATAACAGGAGCAGACCCTGGGTGGTGGAGGCCCAAAGGACTATCATTGGCTCCTATAGGGTGGCTGCTCAGACCTCCTCCAACTTTAATTGGTCCGGGGAGGTGGTGGTCCCAGGGGTCAGGGATGCTGAGAGAGCCCCCACCTTTAATTTCAAACTCTGCCCCAGGAAGGTGGCAGTCGAGGGTGGCTGGGGATCCCCCAGTATTCTTTCACTGCAAAGCTCTGGAGAGATGGCGGTCCCCGGGGCTGCAGGTGAGGCCGGGCAGACCCCTGCATTCTTTTACTATGAAACCCTGGGGAGGTGGCAGTCCCTAGGGCTCGTGGGTGGGCGAGCACCCACCTGCGTTTAATTTCAAAATCTGCCGCAGGGAGGTGGTGGTCCCTGGTGCAGCAGGGGGGCAAGTTGGCCCCTACATTCCTTTACTGTGAAGCCCTGGGGAGGTGGCAGTCCCTGGGTCTGTGGGAGGGCCAAGTGCCCCCTCCACATTGAAAATGGAATTGACCCCTGAACAGGCCCACCTGGAGGCTGCATATAAAAAAGAGCAGGAGCCCACACTTGTTTTCTTTTTAATTTGCAAATATGCTGCGGCTCCTGCTGAAAAATAAAACGAAATGTTGTTTTTGTTCTGGTTGGTTCCTCTGGTACCCTACTACCAGAGCTAAAGGGTAACTCTACCCTGGCCCCTTCAGTTTTTTTCCCATCATTTTGTTAATGGACACGGTGAGGGCCAGCTATGTCCCAGGGTGCAAACACTTTCTTGTTGAAGTGATGGCCTCCAATCAGATCTCAGCACAAGATCGGGAAGGTTCACAGAGCCTTTGCATCTCTATATATACAAATTTGTTTTTTCTTTAATATTTCAAAAAGTACTGAATGAATTGACACAAAATACCAATAAAGCACTTTTTTGAACAAAAACTATCTTTCTGACAAATTTGGTAAAATTCCATGCAGTGGTTCGGGTTGTAGTGGCGTTCAAAATCCCTATGGGGATTAACGTAGGAAATTCACCTTTTTTGACCCCCCACCTCCTTTTTCTCAGCCCCCACCTGACAGATCACCCTGACATTTTCTATATACCAGCTGACGTGAGTGTCAATTTTTGGCAAGCGGCGCCAAAGATATAGCCAAGTAAAAAAAAATGTTTTCTATAGAAACTAGGTCCTAACTATAATTAATTACTGGTGACCGCCATCATGTACATATATATATATATATATATATATATATATATATATATATATATATACATATATATATATATATATATATATATAGATATAGATATATATATATATATATATATATTTATATATCAGTTTGCCATTCTATAGACAGTGCGTTATTTGGTTTGCCAATAACTTTGTCCCCATTTGATGAATCTTCACAAAACAACCAAAAAAAAAGTTCATGAGTGATCCATCAAGTGGGAGCTGAGAAAAAATGGGGGGGTCCCAAAACATAAAATTTGAATGTATTTTCCATAGACTTCTTTAGACACGGCTATAGAAAGAACTGCTGAGTGGAATTACAACAAATTCGGCAGAAACCTAGATATTGGTCACAGATTGTGCTTTTTGTGATTTGGTGCAAAACATTCAGTAGTTTTAGAGAAATTAGAAGTAAAAAATATGTGTATATTTGTACGGTTAGGCTCACAAGAGTCCAGTATGGGTTCTGCAGTAGAGCAGATTTAAAAATGGAGGATTGTGATTAAGAGGCCCATTTCATTTTTCCTCAGCCTTCATGGTTCTGCTATGGAACGAGAGTCTCCTGTGAGTCCCAAAAGTGCTCTGATTGGCTGGCTTTTGGAATGTTACAAATGACAGCCAGCCATTACTATTCAATGTGAAAAATTCAAGGTGTTGTGGAAATGAAATAAGAATTCTGATAAGACGAAAGACAAGAGGCATTTTGCAAAACTGGAACAGTTTGTTTAATTAAAAACTATGTGGAAAACAATCACAGAAACAGGGTCTGAGGACTGTCTCAAAGTACAATTTAATCTGAGCGGTGTTTTATACATTCCTCTGGGCACAATAAATCAATTTAGGTATCCTTTTTTTGGTAAAGAGTGTTGGCTGTTGTGTTGAAGTCATAAATAAAATCCTGGTGAAAAAGGTAGGTGGTCCTCGACCTTGCATTGACACAGTGAGGGCCAGCAGGATGCGTGATCATTGCATGTTACTGCGAGTGCTGTGTTCTGATTGGCTGAACGTTCCTAACTTCATGTGGCATCTGACTTCATGGTGTTTTGGGAACGTATGCACACCTCCGTCAGTATGTGCTTTATTGGGACCAATTTCCTGAACCACTGGGGTGTCGCTGTGCCTATCTGTGGGATTGATCTGAATTTCCTATTTGCGCATTTGTTTGCTGGCTACATGATGCCCCACCTATGACCTGTCAATCAGTAGCCTCAGGCCAAGGTTTTAGAGCCTGCCGGAGCACGTCTTTCTCTGTCAGGGTTGATGGAGAGTACATGATGGGTGAATTTGATAATAGAGATGCACTTATGTTTTTGTATGTGAACTTATCATGGTGCAGATCGATATTGATTTTTGCAATATTAACACCTCCTAGATTTAGAGAGGAGGTATCTAAGGAATAACTATTGTGAAGAAAATACATTTATATTGTTTTTAAATAATTTAACAATCTTGTGAGACTCTCACAAGTTTGTGAATAGTACAAAGGGGTAGATGAGTTCTGAATACTCTCCATTAGTAGGAATGCATATTGTGATCATTTTCTGAGAGGAAGTATGTAAGAGATAAATACCCTGATTAGTAGATGGTTAATTACTAATTTTCAAAGAAAGTTACATTCTTGGGAGACTCTCACAGGATCGTGAATAGTAGAAAGGAGCAGGTGATCATGAATAGACTGTAGTATGCCCACTTTGTACTATAGGAAGGAGTATTACTGGATATGGTGTGTGTCATAGTATTTACACCCATTGGCTTTGTAAGAGTTGTGAGTAGGGTATAGCCTCTTCCCACACTGTACTGTGCACATCCATTATCAGAGAGAGGGGTGTTAGTAGGGAGGGCAGTCCTTGGATAGGTCATACTAGGTTGACCTGTTAATCAAGAGAGAGGTCTCAGCAGAGAGACCAGTCTCTTTTCACACATCCTACTATGCACACTTGTCATCTGAGGCAGAGGCCTCACTGGAGAGGGCAGTCTTTCTCCATGTAGCCTATTACACACATCTGTTATCTGAGAGAGTGGTCTGGAAGTAGAGGGTAGTCCATGTATATACCCTAAAATGCACAGCCATCATCTGAGATGAAGGTCTGATAGTAGAGAGCAGTCCGTGTACACACCCTAATATGTTCACACGTGATCTGAGAGAAAGGACTTATTGGAGAGGCAGTCTCTCTAAAAACATACTATGCAAACCCACTACCAGAGAGAAAGGTCTGGAAGGAGAGGGCAGTCCATGTACACACCTTACTATGCACTCCCTTTATTTGAGAAAGAAGTGTGGAACGTGAGGGAAGTCCATGCAGAAACCCTACTATGCTTATCTTTCATGTAAGAGAGAGGGCTGATGGAAGAGGTCAGGTTCTCCTCACACCCTAGGAGGCACACGATTCATTCAAGAGAGGGTCTAACTGGAGAGGCCAATCCCTCCATACACACTAACATGTACTCCTGTTGTCCGAGACAGAGGTCTGTGTGGATAGGCCAGTCTCTCCCACCCCCTGTTACACACACCTGTCATGAAAGTGGTAGGTCTCAACTATTTTCCTCCAATTTTTCAGCAATTCTGCAAGACTCTCAGAAGTTTAGCTAACAAGTTTCACGGAGTGAAGCTTGCTGCATGGACACTTACAATCTCGAGAGAGGGTTGCAAGACCTGAGGCGAAATTACTAAACTTCCCATGAAGTCTTTTCCGATCCTGCAGGCTCTTGTGAGACTCACATGGAAAATTACTGGGCCTGCCATGAGGTGTTTTACAATCCTGCAATGTCTCATTAGATCGTTTGGGGGAGTAAAAAAAGGCAGCGGCTCAAGCAAAAGTTATATTTCTTAATGCATGGTTGAAGAAATTCTGTAATGTGATTGGATGTAGAATCAGGGATAGCTCAGACAGTTCTTGGTGATTTAGAGGAGAACTAAGCCTATTAGAGCTGTGCTCAGCAAGAGTGATTGAATTTGGAGCTAGGAGAGCCTTCAGCTGCATATAAGAAACTGCTCTAAGTACTGTTAATTTGAAATATACATTATGAACTTTGTTGAGAAGTGTCAATAAGTGCACCACTGTTTGTATATTTATACTATACATGGTTTAATGAGTAAAAATATATTTGTAGAGGTGCATGTTTATTAATACAGGTTTTGAGAGGAAGACTTTAGTTTGTGGATAGAGATCACGAAGTATTAGAATGTGTATTAAAAAATGAAATGTTCAACCTGTATGCAGTTGTAAGTAAAAGAGGCAGTGTTTGGGCAATTAAAAAACAAAGTATCTGCAGCCTGTTAATACAAGGCCTAGGGTTTTATGAACCATACTGTGCACGTATTTTACCTCTTTGAGATATCTGAGCAAAGATAATGCCAGATCTAGAGTAAAACATCAGGTTCACTGTAAGGAAAGATGTGTAAAGAGGAATGTGATACTTTACACACTGTTATGGAATTATGTTTGAAGGCATGTTATGACTTGCCATAAAAATGGGATATTTGAGACTGTGGAATTTTGTAATGGAAAGAAACATGAAGTTAGTTGTGCAATACTTATAAATATATGATTGTGAATGGAAAATGTACAAATCTTCAGACGATGTAGCGATATATCATTGTTATCAACTAGTGATCAGCATGTAACTTTATATATTTCTTTTATTATTTTGTTAATTTTTTTAGAAAGAAAAGTGAAAACAGAAGCTCTGAAATAAAGAAGTACAATGTCACACAATATATGGAGGAGTAAAACAAAAATGGTTTACTTTGGAAGAAAGATGGAACGGTAGCTGTGTGGAAAGTCTGAAAAAGACTCACTTGCATAACTCATGCTGTTGTTACTGCCTATAGTGGCATTTATACTCTTGGAGAAGCATGTTCCCTGCAACTCTAATCTACTTGTTTTGATGACAAACTGATCTGCTTGCTTAGGAAGCACAAATGTGTTCTATTTATATAAGAATAGTTGTCATCTGCTTGAACATTGACTACCTTGACAGACAGAGTATCACCCCTGAAGACTGATCAAGTTCTGCAGCACGGGTGAAGTCACCCCATTCAAGGCTTTGAGGGTCGCCACATGCCAGTGATACTCATGATGTATTCCTTGTTGTAGCTGCCTGTACGAAAGTGGGTTATTAGTAGGAACAGGAATGCTACAACCCTTTGTAGCTTGGCAATTCACAGTCAGGCTTAACTTGGAGACCAGTAGTGTAAAGCATTTAGTATAACCAAAACAGTAAATAAGTAAAAGACACAACACAATAAAACCCAAACACCAATTTATGAAAATAGAGGATATTCTTATCTTTAAAACAACATCAAAGGAATGCAAATTCAAAGTAGGGAACCAGAGATATGAATTTGTAAAGATTATATTAAAGAATGTGCATTCTAGGACCAAAAACTATAAAGCGCCAAATGCAGTAATCTGGTTGAGCTGGACCAGAACAAAGTCAAAGTCCTGGGCTGACCTCAATGGATCACGGGACGGATAGGTTAAGCAGTAGGTTCCAGTCAAGATTTCACCATGGCATTTAGTCACTTTTTTTGCAGCATTTTCTGTTGAAGCTGAGTGATAGGGTCCTTGGATGTGGATTTCGATTTGACGATGGCAGCCTCCTGTGGCATGATGCCTCAGTGAACTCTTGGAAGTCTTTGTCCTTGATCTCGATGGCCAGGAGCTTCATAACTTTCAGCAAGACAAACCAGCACGGTCAGGCCGAGCTGCAATTCTACTTCGATGACTTCAAATTTAACTTCACATTCTTCTGGAGCATTTTTACAATGTTGGCAAAAAGTTCACAAGTTTTCAGGTCTTCTTCTGAAAGGTTCCTTGAGGGTCAGAATAGTCCACAGAACCAGCCAAGGGTTCAGAAGCTCTAGTTTGCCTGTTGGGTGTCTGGGGCTTCAACTCCCAAAAAGCACCTGGTCAGTCCAGGAAAATCTAGGTAAGGCTGGCCAGCTGGAATTGTCATCTTAATGGATGTTGTAGGTGGCTTATTCCAGCACTTTTCTATCTGTTGCTGCTTGGGGAGTCCACTTCCTATCTTTGAAGACAGGCAAAGTAGTTCTTGTGTGAAGCCTTTAAAGTGCAGCAAAATGGAGGGTTTCTCTCCTTAGGGTGCAGGCCTTGCTATCCCATCCCACAGGTGTGGATGGCACCCCTTCCAGCCCTCTCCTAACCTAATTAGGGGCTCCCATCTCGCTGGGGATCAAGGAAGCGGGAGTGGCCTGGGTCCTGTGACATCTGTGCTTTTACCTTTGAAATTCAGTTTATCTCCCCCAGCCCCCTTCCTGTCTGGTTCTCCAGGACACTTATCTTCTCCCACAAATGACTAATGACGATATTTTAAGCCCCAGGCCTCTTCACACCTACTCAGGGTGCAGCTTGACTCAGGGGTTATAAAGTCTGACCAATCAGAAAAGGCTGATTCAGGAATGTTTTATGAAAACTTCAGGATAGTATGTTCTAACAATACTTCCTGTAATAGTTATAAGATAACAAACCTTGCAAAGTTGTTGGATTTATTGTAACTTTTAAAACAATCTTTGAAACGTTGCTAGCGAACTCCAATCAAAAGTTAGACTTTAATAACATTTAATAAAGCCTTCCTAAGTTAGCCTATGGGGCTAGCAGAGGTACAATGGGGAAAACAACTGTGGCTGTTTTTCCCCACCAGGGCGTGTAATTCATATTTTATACTGTCCCTGTGTTTTTAAACAAGGGACCCTACTTTCGGGGCACCTAGGGTAGACCTTAGGGGTGACTTATATGTCATAACAAGTTAGTTTTGAACTTTGGAAGTAGTTTAATTCCCAAGGTGAATTTGGGCATAGTTTTATTTTAAAACCATCCTGCAAGGCAGGTCTGGCTTTAAAATGACACTAGACACCACAACATTGCACATTTTAGTGCATTACATCCACTGTGGACTTACAGGAAGGTTGTCTTGACCAGTTAGAAGTACACCAATTACCATATATGTTTAAGGAGAGAGAACTTGCCCTGGGCCCGGTTATCAGAGCCCAGGGCACCTTCAGAGTCAATAATCACCAGTAGCAGCCAAACAATGAGAGTGATCAGGGCAAAAAGGATGCCTTTCCTACACACACACCCAAGCAAAAGGTAATGGGTAACTAACATACATCCTTAGATTCCAATTTAGCTAAGTGGAAAAACCTGGAAAGTCTATCTGCATTGGCACTGGCAGTCCTAGGTCTGTGCTTCACTGTAAAGTCCGTCCAATGCAGGGGAATCAACCTTCTCAACAATTTTAAGCTTCCCCCCTCATCTGCATGAGCCATCTGAGAGGTCTGTGGTCAGATTAAAGATTATGGCGGTCATTCTGACCGCGGCGGGCGGCGTTTGCCGCCCGCCATGCGGTCACCGGCAAATGGCCGCTCCGCGGTCAGGAGACCGCGGATGCCATTCTGGCTTTCCCGCTGGGCCGGCGGGCGACCGACAAAAGGCCGCCGGCCGGCCCCGCGGGAAAGCCCCTGCAACATAGAAGCCGGCTCCGAATGGAGCCGGCGGTGTTGCAGGGGTGCGATCGGTGCAGTAGCACCTGTTGCGATTTTCACTGTCTGCAAAGCAGACAGTGAAAATCTTCATGGGGCCCTGTTAGGGGGCCCCTGCACTGCCCATGCCAGTGGCATGGGCAGTGCAGGGGCCCCCAGGGGCCCCACGACACCCGTTCCCACCATCCTGGTTCTGGCGGTGTAAACCGCCAGAAACAGGCTGGCGGGAAGGGGGTCGGAATCCCCATGGCGGCGCTGCAAGCAGCACCGCCATGGAGGATTCCCTGGGCCAGGGGAAAACCGGCTGGAAACCGCCGGTTCCCCTTTTCTGACCCCCGCTTTACCGCCGCGGTCAGAATGGCCCTGGAAGCACTGCCAGCCTGTTGGCGGTGCTTCCGTGGTCCCCGGCCCCAATGACCCCCTAAGTGAGTACCGAAAAGGTATGGTCTCAGCTTCAGGGACCAGACCACAGCAATCATTCCCTCTCAATGGCACTCTGTTTTTGCTCTCTAGAGAGTAGTTACCTGCTAACAAAGGCAACTTCCTTCTTCTCCTCTTGGGGATTAGGGTTGGGTACCAGTACTACTGGACTGGCTCATGGACTATCAGGGAGCTTAATTACTCCCAGGCCCAGCCTCCTGGCTACTTCAGTCTGAATGTAGGCTTTGCAGGCTTTGACCTGGTCAGACAACCTGCAAAGCTTGTTTTTTACATATAAGCTGTCATCAGTGTCAATGTCATGGACACATCAAGTGGTGAGTCCAGGAATCAGGGAGAACTGTCTGGCAATCTGCTACAACACTGGTCTGCAGTCTTTCTGCTGCTGGTTTCTCAACTTGGAAATTCTACTACTACCTCCACCCACTGACCCATCTTGTGCATTGGTTGAGAGGAGGTCTGGCAGAGGCCATTCTCCTCCTCTACCCCTTCATCTGTGACCATCAGCATGGTCATGTCTTCCCCATCTCAGTGGGATTTCAGTCTGTTGACATGGAGTACCCTGTGGGGATTCCTGGGGTGCCAAGGTCCACCAAGTAGGTGATATCAGCTTTTTTCTCCAGAGTGTGGTAGGGCCCAGTCTACTTGTCCTGGAGGGTCATGGGAGCCATCAACTCTAACACTTAGATCAACATTTCTGGATGGTACTCAGGCAGAGCACCATACTGATCATATCAAAGCTTTATAGGCTCTTGGCTGACCTCCAGGTTGCTGCTTGCTCTACTCATGTACTCTGCCATGCTGGACCACAGGCCTAGCGCATAGTCCAGCACATCCTGTGTGGGTTCCTTGAGAGGCTTTTTCCCTAGCTTCTCTCACCAAACATAATGGCCCTCTCACAGGGTGCCCAAGCAATGATTCAAAGGGGCTAGAGTAAACCCCTTTCTGTGACACCTCTCTGTTAGCAAACAACAGGCACGGGAGAACATCCCACCTCTTCCTGAGCTTGTCAGATAAGCACATTAACAAGCTCATCAGCACTTATTGAATCTTTCCACCAGACCATGGAGCTTGGCTCTGCTGTCTGCATAGGTGGAATACCCTAGGTGAGATTCGTTCTGGGGGAACCAGCTTGACCACCATAAAGGTAACACTAGCTCTTTCATCCCTCAGAACCTCAACCTCAGTCAAGTTGATTCTAGGCCTCTGCCTTCACTTCTCCATACTTAGAGGTAATGCTGCCCTTTTTGCAACTTCCACCCTACCCACCGAAAAAAAGGTCACCTCTGTATATCTATTATAAATTAGGTGCCTAGTTGTCAGAGGTATGCACCCAGTCCAAGTAGGGACCACAATCCTAGTCAGGGCAAGTCACAACACAATGTAAATTATTCTGTGCTGCCCCTCTGGTAGCTTAGTACAGAGCAGGCAGGCTCAATGTAGAAGACAATGTGTAAAGTATTTGTGCAATAATCATAACGTAACAAAGTAAAATCACAACAAAATTACTCCACAATAGGTCATAAAAATAGAGAATACTGGTCTAAAAAGAAGAAGACCAAAACAACAAAAATACCTCCAGTAGAGATTGAGATATGAATTTTTAAAGATTAAATCCGAAATAGTACTTAGAAGTCACTAGCGGTCAAAAGGTTACTTGAGGTCATAAGAGACCGATACAAATTCGAAGTTAAAACCAACCACAATGGCGGTTAGGCTGGCTACAGAACCTTTGCAGACTCTGCCGAACCAGTACCTTGGGAGGAGCAAAACGACGACGTTGAGGGCACGATACGTCAGTATTTTCCAAGCAGTTGGGTCACTGCATCAGTATCAAACTTCATTGAAGTGAAAGGTATGCATAGTCATCAAGCCATGCAGAGCATCATTGTGGGGCCCTGCAAGCTGTGAATCTGCTGCTGTTAAACAGTTTCTATGTCAGTGTTGAAGGAGTGAAGCAGGGGAAATTCTCATGCACTCAACGCAATGTGATTTTTTTTTTAGAAATCAGCTGCAGAATCCAATTATGAAACCCAGAACGTGGAGGGTGCACCTCAGGCAGGAGTAAAACTCACACAGTTGCAGGCAGCCTTTGATGTCAGTGAGACTGCAGGAAAACAGGGGGCAAGCCAGAAAGTCCTTGAGGATTACTTTGGAGGGAAGGAAGAGTCCTTCCAGCAGTCAGGGAGCAGCAAGCAGCAAGGGAACAAGCAGAAAATCAATCTAATTAGATAAGCACTCCAGTTGAGTCCTTTGAGCAGCACAGCAGTCCTTCTGACAGAGGTTCATTTCCAGATCCAGAAGTGTCTGATTTTTGGGCGTCAGAGACCCAGTATTTATATCCAAAAGTGCCTTTGAATTCAGGGAGACTTCAAAGAGTAGCATTGAAGTGCACCAGTCTCCCTTTCAACCCAGTCCTGTCTGTCAGGCTATCTGTCTGGGTAATCAGTCCTTTGTGTGGTGTCAGGCCACTACTTTTTAAAGTCTGAGTGTGCGTGCCTCTCATCCTTCCTGTCCAGGAAGACCCATCAGTATGCAGATTAATTCAGATGCAGTTGAGTGTCCTTTGTTTGTGGGTATCTGGAGGGAATGCACAAAGTGTAACTGTCACAAAGCCCAGACATGTATTGGAGACAGGCTGCAAGGCACACAGAGTAGTAGGAGAAGAGAAATACCCACTCTCTAAAAGTTGTATTTCTAAAATAGTAATGTTAAATCAGACTTTACTATTAAACAGGTTTTATCACTACTATTCCAAAGATATAAAACATGATGAAGCTGTTCCTTTCTAATCAAGATAACAGCTTAAAAGTATATTAAGGAATTTCCAATGTGGGCTTATGAGAGGAGTAGACCTTATATTAGTGAAAAATGACTTGGGGGGTGATTCTGACCGCGGCGGACGGCGGTCGCCACCCGCCACGCGGTTCCCGCCGAAATACCGCTCCGCGGTCAAAAGACCGCGGCAGTCATTCTGGCTTTCCCACTGGGCTGGCGGGCGACCGCCGAAAGTCCGCCCGCCAGCCCAGCGGGAAACACCCTTCCCACAAGGACGCCGGCTCAGAATTGAGCCGGCGGAGTGGGAAGGTGCGACGGGTGCAGTTGCACCCGTCGCAAATCTCAGTGTCTGCTAGGCAGACACTGAAATTCTTTTTGGGGCCCTCTTACGGGGGCCCCTGCAGTGCCCATGCCAATGGCCCATGCCATGCCATTGGCATGGGCACTGCAGGGGCCCCCAGGGGCCCCGCGGCACCCCCTACCGCCATCCTGTTCCCGGCGGGAGAACCGCCAGGAAATGGATGGCGGTAGGGGGTGTCAGAATCCCCATGGCGGCGGAGCGCGCTCCGCCGCCATGGAGGATTCTCAAGGGCAGCGGAAAGTCGGCGGGACACCGCCGACTTTCCGTTTCTGGCCGCGGCTGAACCGCCGCGGTCAGAATGCCCAGCGGTGCACCGCCAGCCTGTTGGCGGTGCTACCGCCGACCTCCGCCATGGCGGTAATTACCACCAGGGTCAGAATGACCCCCTTGGTGTTTCTTTCACTACCAGGACTTATAAAACCTAAAAAGTAGATGTCATGCTTTTTAAATACACTGCACCCTGCTTCTGGGTAACATAGGACCTACCTTAGTCGTGATCTATATGTAAGAAAAGGGAAGTTAAAGGTAGGCCTGGGTGGAGTTTGCTGCTCTTTAATACGCAGAACTCCGTGAAGTACTAAAAAAACTCTGCTGTGCTACTTGGAGTTCTGTGAGCGGCGGAGTTTGGGTAACTCACACTGTTTGCACTGATTTTCAGTGCTGGATCTTTCTCCTGCTCTATAAAATCAGCACGAACGGCATCAAGAGGAGGACCAGAAGGCACTTAGGGCCAGATGTAGCAATCAGTGCGACTTGCAATTTCAGAATCGCAAATCCTGATACAGAATGGTGTCTCAGACACCGTCTGCGACTCGCTATGGGGTCGCAAAGACCCACCTCATAAATATTAATGAGGTGGGTCGCATTTTGCGACCCCATAGCGAGTCCCTGCACTCACAGGGATGGTGGCCTGCTGAAGTCAGCAGACCTCCATGTCTGTGACTGCTTTTTCAATAAAGCAGTTTTTTTTTTTATTTTGCAGCCTGTTTTCCTTAAAGGAAAACAAGTTGAAAAATAAAAAAAATAACGAAACTATTTGGTTTCATTTTTTCAGTGTAGGCAGTGGTCCATTGGACCACTGCCTGCTCTGAAAAAAACATTTTGGCAACATGGGGACCCCTTCCATTTTGCGAAAGAGTTACCACCAGTGCGACACTGGTGGTAACTGCGAATTGCTTTGCGACCGCATTTCCCGGTCACAAAGCAATTCTGCAGTGCGATGCGAGTCGCAAATAGGAAGGGAACACCCCTTCCTATTTGCGAGTCGCATTTAGAATTTGCAAGTCGGGACCGACTCGCAAATTGTGAATGTGCATTGCAGAAGGCTGTTTGCATGGCGCAAACTGCGATTTTCGTAGTTTGCACCATGCAAACGGCTTCCTACATCTGGCCCTAACTTCCTTATGCCACTCAAGTAGATTTTCTACTCGAGCAGCAGCTTCCTCAACACGAGCAGCAGCTTTTTCATCACAAGCGATCGCAGCCTACCCCTCGAGTTCAGAAATCTCTCTTGTGCTTGCCAACCTAGCAATTTTTGTCACTGTCGCTCACCATCTTAACCTTAATGACCTTTTTTGGAACTTCAAGCGGAACACTGAGTGGGGAAAAGTCTGTGAACTCTGCCAACGGAGCAGAATTCTTTGCCCACCCATAGCTTAAGGCTTGGCAATGGGTCTTAAATGCCAAATTGGGGTGGCAGTAAACTGCACAAATAAGCCTTACAATGGCAGTCCTGGGACGTGATTAAGGGGCTACTTATGTGTGTGGTACAATCAGTGCTGAAGGTCCACTAGTAGCATTTAATTTACAGGCCATGGGCACATATAGGCCCTCATTTCAACCCTGGCGGTCTCTGACCGCCAGGGCGGAGGGCAGCGGAAGCACCGCCAACAAGCTGGCGGTGCTTCCAGGGCTATTCTGACCACGGCGGTAAAGCCGTGGTCAGAAAAGGGGAACCAGCGGTTTCCCGCCGGTTTTCCCCTGGCCCTGAGCAGCGCCGCCATGGGGATTCCGACCCCCTTCCCGCCAGCCTGTTTCTGGCGGTTTTCACTGCCAGAACCAGGATGGTGGGAACGGTTGTCATGGGGCCCCTGGGGGCCCCTAACAGGGCCCCATACAGATTTTCACTGTCTGCTTTGCAGACAGTGAAAATCGCGACGGGTGCCACTCCATTCGGAGCCGGCTTCCTCGTTGCAGGGGCTTTCCCGCTGGGCCGGCGGGCGGCCTTTTGGCGGTCACCCGCCGGCCCAGCGGGAAAGCCAGAATGGCCGCCGCGGTCTCTTGACCGCGGAGCCGCCATTCGGCGGTAACCACATGGCGGGCGGGGACCGCCGCCCGCCGCGGTCACAATGACCGCCATAGTGTATTTGACTAGGGACTTATGTGAAAATTAAATATGCCAATGGGGTAGGAGCCAATATGATCATGTTCAGGGGAGAGAGCACAAGAACTTTATCATTGGTCAGCAGTGGTAAAGAGCGTAGAGTCCTCAGAAAAAAAAGCAAAAACTAGTTAAAAAAATTGGATGGAGGCAGGGAAAAAGTTGGGGGCAGACCACCATAAGGATATCAGGTCTAACATGTGTCCCCCCAGCTGAAAGGTGGGAGAGCTACCCAACTGCTTGGGAGCTCTCTTCACTATGGTGGAAAAATCTGGAGAGACCATCAGCATTGGCACGATCTGTCCCCGGGCGATGTTTCACCATAAAGTCCATCCCCTGTAGGGAGACGGATCACCGTAACAGTTTGGGGTTTTCACCTTTCATCTGCATGAGCCATCTGAGGGTTCTGTGGTCTGTCGGAACCTGGAAGTGAGTCCTTAACAGGTATGGGATCAGTTTCTTCACTGCTTAAGCCACAGCAAAAGCTGCTCTTTCAGTTGCATTCTACCTCTGTTTCCATGAAAGTAACCTCCTACTAATGAAGGCAACCCTTTGGTCTAGACCTTCCTATTTAGCTGTACTAAGACTGCCCCTATGCGATGCTCTGAAGTGTCCATCTGCATGATGAGTTTCTTGGAGTAAGCAGGGCCCCTGAGCACTGGTGCTGTGCATATTTCTTCCATAAGAAAATCAAAAGCTTTCTGACAAGCCCCTGTCCAGATCACCAATCTGGGGTGCTTCTTCAAAGTCAGGTCAGTTACGGGAGGCACAATTGTGCTGCATCCCTTCACAAATCTTCCATAGTAGGCATTGAGGCCTAGGAAGGTTCTCATTTCTGCGTGGGTTTTTTGGTGGTTGCCAGGCCATGGGATAATTTCAATTTTGGCCTGGAGGGGCTGCACCTTGCCTCCACCTACCCAGGTGTCCCAAATATACCATGAAACCCTGTCTGATCTTGGCTTGATTGTCAGGCCTGCCTGTTGCAGGGCATGAAGCACCTTCTGTAGGGGATGCAGGTGTTCCTCCCAGCTGGAATTGGAGACAGCAATGTCATCTAAGTAGGCAGCACAGAAAGCCTTTTGCCAGCCAGGACCTTGTTAACTGACAATTCGAAGGTAGCAAGGACATTTTTCAAACCAAAGGAAAGCACTCAGAATTGGTAATGACCCTCTAGGGCCCCATCCTATACTTCCAGACCCACAGGACTCAACTGTGGAGTCCCACA
This sequence comes from Pleurodeles waltl, assembly GCF_031143425.1. Lineage (NCBI taxonomy): Eukaryota > Metazoa > Chordata > Amphibia > Caudata > Salamandridae > Pleurodeles > Pleurodeles waltl. Next base: position 362,264,773 of record NC_090449.1, on the reverse strand, counting down.
TGGATCTTCACCGAGTCCTGCACTGTTCAACGTATACATGGCCTCTCTCACTGCCATTGTCAGAAGCCACAGTATGAACATCGTGTCATATGCCGATGACACACAACTCATCATTTCCCTCACAGATGACCCGGACACGGCCAAAAGGAACTTCTGCTCAGAAATGGAAGCTGTCGCCACCTGGATGAGAGAAAGCTGCCTCAACTCAACTTTGACAAGATTGAGCTCATCATCTTCGGAAACACCACCTCAGCTTGGGACGACTCCTGCTGGTCCACATCCCTCAGCACCTCCCCTGCACCGACTGAGAACGCCACAACCTAGGAATCATCCTCGACTCCTCCCTATCCATGACCCACCAGGTAAACTCAGTCCCCTCCTCCTGCTGGCACATACTCCACAATGTTCAGAAGATCTTCAGATGGATCCCAGAATAGTTTCACAGGGCAGTCACCCAAGCCTTAGTCACAAGCAAGCTCGACTAAGGCAACGCCCTCTACACCGGCAGCTCAACTAGAAACATAAAAATACTACAACTCATCCAGAACGTCGCCGCCAGACTCATTCTGGACCTCTCAAGCCGAGAACACATCTCCCAACACCTGAGGACCTTCCACTGGCTACCGGTCGAGAAGCTAATCATCTTCAAGCTACTATCCCACATGTACAAGGCAATAGACAACACAGGGCCAGCCTACCTGAACCACCTCGTCTCCTTCCACACCCACGCCAGATCCCTCTGCTCCACCCAGATAGCCCTGGCCACCATCCTTCACATCCACAAAACCACCATTGAGGACAATCCTTCTCCTACATTGCAGCAAAGAGCTGGAACAAACTCCCCCTGCACCTCAGAAAAAGTCAGTCGCTCACCATCTTTAGTAAGAACCTCAAGATGTGGCTCTTCAGATGAGGCCCCACCCCTACCCCCAGCACCTTGAGACCCTCACGGGAGAGTAGCCACGCTTGACAAAAACTGATTGATTGATTGATTGATAGATTGCTGACTGCTCTTTGGCCCCTAAGTCAGAGTGATCTGTCAGCAGGCTGATGCCAGGACATAAGTACTGAGGAATTTGGCAGCGCCCAGCCTGCCAGTGAGATCCTCAGGCTCTGGGGATGGGGCCTGTATCAATCTTGGTGACAGAATTGAGGCTTCTGCAGTCCACACAGAACTGAAGTTATGGTTTGGCACCCATTGGGACTGCTTTTGGTACCTGGAGCTTTGGACTGGACCATGGACTGTTAGAGGTCTCAATTCACCCCTAAAGCTAACATTGTGAAAAGGTTGTCCTGGATGATGGCTCTCACCTTATCTGACAAGCTGTACATTTTATTTTTTGCAGAGGGACTGTCTCTCCTGTCAAAGTCATGTGCACACAGATGTGTGAGTACAGGGGTGAGTGAGAACAGGAAGGCAAACAGTCCCAGCAACTGGTAACAGTCATCTTGCTCCTCTGGGGTGAGGGTGGCAGAAAGATTGATGCCCTCATGTTCCTGTGCAAAGATGAGGTCAGGAATAGTTTTGCTCCCTTCCTCCACTCTCTTATCTGTCACTAGGAGCATGCTCACTTTGGACCTCACAAAATGAGGCTTCAATCAGTTCACATTAAGCATGCTTAGGGATTTCCTAGGGGTCTGGAGGTTCACTAGGTAGGTAGCCTTCCCCTTCCTTTCCTTGATGTTATATGGGCCAGGCCAGTGGTCCTCGAAAGCTCAGAGCTCCACTGGCTCAATGACCCACATCTTTTGGCCAGGTTGAAACTCAACCAATGTGTCCTTATGGTCAAACCAGAGTTTCATCACCTCTTGGTTGGCCTCTGGTTGCTTTTGATCCTTCTTCCTGAAGTGGTGCATCTGGCTGTTAAGGGCTAGCACTTAGCGGATTACATCCTCGGGGGGGGGGGTTCTTGGGAACTTTCTTCCACCCCTCCTTGACAAGGCTAGGAGTTCCCCAAACAGGATGGCCATATAGGTGTTCAAAGGGGCAGAACCGTACTCCTTTCTGAGGCACCTCTCTATAGGCAAAGAGAAGGTATGGTAAGAGGATGTCCCACTTACACCTCGTCGGCTCAGGTAGGCCCACAATCATGCCCTTCAAGGTCTTGTTGAATCTTTCAACTATACTACTGGCTCATAGGTGATAGGGTTTGGTGAACTTGTAAGTCATACCACACACATGCAACATGAACTTCATATACGCTTACATGAAGTGCGTGCCTCTGTCTGATACTACCTCCTTGGGGAAGCCAGGACGGGTAAAGATCCCTATCAGGGCTCACGCCATCACAGGGGCAATCACTGTCCTCAGATGAATTGCCTATAGGTATCGGATGGCATGGTCTACCAAGACCAGGACAAACCTGTTGCCTAACGCTGTCTTGGGGTCCAAAGGTCCAATGATGTTGATGTCCACCCTTTCAAAGGGGGTACTAACAATAAGTAGTGTACTCAGGGGAGCTTTGTGGTTTTTCCCTGTTTTTCCACTAGCCTGGCAGGTGGGACGGACCTACAGAATACATCTGAGGCTGTCTTAATTTGGGCCAATAGAAATGGGAGGCAAGCCTGGCAAAGGTCTCTTCTTGCCCTAAATGTCCTGCCAGGGGTATGTCATGAGCCAGACCCAGTAAAACGGTTCTGTACCATTGGCGGACCACCAGAACATGGGCTGCCCCAGCACAAGGAACCTTAGGCTCATAGTAAAGAAGTTCATTCTCCCAGTAGATTAGGTGATACCCAGAGTCTTCACCTGCTGCATGGGCTGAGGCCTGACACCTCAAGCCCTCAAGAGTAGGACACTTCTTCTCTTCTTTGCAGAATTCATTCCTGGTGGGCAAACCCTCAACCAGCTGGCAAGCTAAGGTTGGTCTCCTAGGGTGGTAATGTCTTCCCTGGTTGGCCAGGGGGCCTCCTCCTTAGGGACCCCATCAACCTCCACTAGGGGAACTTCAGGGACTGATTTCCTGTGCCCCTTGCCCCTTCCCTTGGCAGCTTTTTAGGTCATTGTTCCAAACTCCAGACTTTCTTGACTCCCTTTCAGGTTTCCGGATAGCCATGGTTCATGTAGTCATGACCCACGCATACAATCCCATTGTTTCCATGTGAGCCCTGAGCTCTACCTCCCTCCAGGTAGTGTGCTCCAGGTCTTTGCCTAACAGACAATCTACAGGCTTGGCAGGGCTCACAGCAACTTTCAAAGAATCTGAGATACCCCCGCTCAAAGGGAACCAGACCCACCCGTAGATGGCTCTCATGATTATCAGTGACTATGAATTGGTAGAATGTGTTCAGTAGGACCTGCTCGGCAGTCACCAGGTGACAATTGACAGTTGTCATACTGGCTCCAGTGTCTCACATACCCTCCACCCTTTGCCTATTAATAGTGACACACTGCCTATACTTGGAATTGTTTGCAGACATGTGAGTTTTTGGCAACATGTCTCTATCTCCCCGAGGACACTAGGGTTACCTCTATCTGTTTTCCAAAATTAACTGGCACTACCTCCTCCCTGAGTGCTATACTCCACAATCCCGGTATCTGCCCACCGGTGGGGGGCTGTGCCCTCTTGGGAAATTTGGAGTTGCCCTTAGAGGTGACCATAATTGTTGCACTCCGTATATTAACACACAAACCTCCCTGTCTTATGGTCAAAGAACCCTTTCTTTTTGGAATCAGACTAGGACGATTACTATTATTCCTTTGGAAATTATTTTGAGGGAATTATTAAGAGATATCCTTATTTTAAAGTTTTTGTCTCCTCTCTTTCTCCTTCTGGGAACCCTGACCACCTTTGTGGGTGCCACCCTAGATACCTTTTTGGAAACTCTGGTGCAGCCTAGAGGCCTGCCTCTTCAACAAGCTTCCTGGGGTCAGTCATCTTATTGTCAATTAGGTGCTGGCACAACTCTGCAAAAAAGATACTGAGCATGTGCTCTCTCATGTTAAATTGTAAAACTCAACATAATCATTAACTTTGCTGCCCCTCACCTAGACATCCATTGCCTTACTGGGGTAATCAATAAAATTTACTGAGGCTTGGTTGGGAGCTTTGACTGTCCCTGAATCTTTGGCGATAGGGGTCAGTCTAAATTTGGCAAGTAAAAGACTTTTCCTGGGTGTGCACTTGGTTTTGTCTCCGCCTCTAATGTTAGAAGTGTGCCCCTTCCAAGTGTTGCCATGTGTTTCCACACAGACCCGCACCCCAGTGTTCCTCAGGAACCCTTTGTTCCTTCAGTGCAACTTCACTGTATGTCTGCTGCCACTATCAAGCTGGACTTAGACTTCTTGGCCTTCATATCCAGCTGATTTAGACTCAGTTCATGAGCCAGAAGTAGTTCTTCTCTGCTAAGATCCTTTCAGTCTGTCCCTCATCAGCCTTCATTTTTAATTTTGCCAACTGCAGCTGGAGTTCTCTCTCCTCTGGGTACAAGTCATGTTTGGAGACACTGCTTCCTGCTCTCATAGTGGGCACAAATCAAGCGGTGTTCCCCTTAACAGCTGCAGGCAGTCTTTGGAAGAGCCATTCACAGGCTACTCCAGCTTATCATTCTCTTGGGAGGGAGTTCCACCATTTCAAATATCACCTTCTTGGTGGCTCCTTGGGCAGGTTCCCCCATCTCTTTGCAGAAACCTTTCAACTGGTTAACTGTACAAACCTCCAGCATGGCCAGCTCAAACTCCATGGCTCTACTTGAAGAAGCAGCCAGAGACATGGTCATAGAATGTATCAAAAATGCAAAGCAGGGAAAATTGCAGAAGAAAATTTTAAATGGTCTTAAATGTGGATGAGTAATGTACACCTAGCTATTGTATGGCACTGCACAAACACAAGTCCTGTCCTCACCGTTAATCACCAATGTTAGAAATTGGGTCTCTAATTGGCAGAGGTATGCACCCTGTCCAAGTAGGGACCACAATCCTACTCAGCGTAACTCACAATACATCCTAAAGTATCCTGTCCTGACCCTATGATAGCTTGGCACAGAGCAAGCAGGCTTAACTTAGAAGCTAATGTGTAAAGTATTTGTGAATCATTCATAGAGTAACACAGTGTAAACACCACAAAAATAATCCACATCATGTTAGAAAAAGAGAATACTTATTTGAGTAAAACAAGACCAAGATGACAACAATCCAACAAGTAGAAGTCAAAATATGAATTTTTGCTGGTTAAATCTGAACTAATGATTAGAAGTCACTAGGAGTCAAAACATTACTTGAGTTCTCAAGGCACTGTTGAAAATCCAAAGTTCAGGCCGACAGTGTTGGAGAGTAGGCTGGCTGCAGAACCCCACAGGGTCAGCTGAAACAGTACCTTGGATGAAGCAAACAGTCAACATCGCAAGCATAACGTTGGTATTTTCCACACAGTCAGGTCTCTACCTCAAAGTCAAACTCACTTGAAGTGAATGGGATGCATCATCGTTGAGCTGTGCAGAGCATTGTCAGTGGGCAATGCATGCTGTGAATCCAATGTAATTGAACAGCCTCTGTGTTGAAGGAGCGAGGTGGTGGAATTTCTCACGCACTTGCAGAAATCAACTGCAGAACCCACTTCTGAGGCTCAAAGGCACCTCAAGCAAGAGGAGAATCAGAGAATGCAAAGTCCAGGAGAGTTGCAGACAGTCTTTGATGTCCCTGAGAGAGCAGGAGAACAGAGTGCAAGTCAGGAAGCCCTTGGGGATCACTTTGGAGGGAAGGCAGCAGGCAGCAGGGCAACAAGCAGTAAAGCAGTTCAGTTGAGTCATTTAAGCAGCACACAAGTCCTTCTCACAGAGGTTCAATTTAGAGATACAGAAGTGTCTGATGTTAGGGGGTCAGAGACCCAATATTTATACACAAAGGTTCCTTTGAAGTGGGGGAGATTTCAAAGAATGGCTTTGAAGTGCACACTATCACTTTCAACCCTGTCCTGTCTGCCAGGCTGTCTGAGGGGTAATCAGTCCTTTGTGTGGGGTCAGGACATTATCATTTGAAGTGTAAGTATGAACCCCCCCCACGCTTACTGCCCAGGAAGAACCATAATTATGCATTTGAATACAGATGTAATTGAGTGTCCTGTGTTTGTGGCTTTCTGGAGGGAATGCACAAAGTGTAACTGTCACCTAGCCCAAATGTGTATTGGAGACAGGGTGAAAGGCACAGAGAGTAGTAAGAGCAGAGAAATGTCCACTTTCTAAAAGTGGCAGTTCTCAAATACTAATATTACATTTGACTTTACTAGTACAGAGGATTCATCATTACTATTCCAAAGATGTGAAACATGATGTAGCTACTCCTTTCTGATCAGGAGTTACAGCTTAAACGTATATTAAGAAATTACCAATGCTGGCCTATGAGAGTAGCAGGCCTCACATTAGTGAAACCTGACTGGAATTTTTCACTTCCCAGGCATGTAACACTTAAAAGTACATGTCCTGCATTTTAAATAAACTGCACCCTTGTTCTGGGTAACATTGAGCCTACCTTAGGGGTACCATATGTAAGAAAAGGGAAGTTTAAGACTTGGCAAAGGATTTTGAATGCCAAATCGGGTTGGCAGTAAACTGCAGACACAGTTCATGGAATGGGAGGCCTGAGACATGGGTAAGAGGCTACTTATGTAGGTGACACAATCAGTGCTGTAGGCCCATTAATATAATTTAATTTACAGGCCCTGGTCCTACATAGTATACTTAATATATGTTGATTGGGTAGAACCAATATTACCATGTTTAAGAGAGAGCACAAACACTTTAGCACTGGTCAGTAGTGCTAAAGTGTGAGTCCTAAAAACCAGCAAAAACAAGTTCAGAAAAATGGAGGGAGGCAGGCAAAATTTGGGGGTAAACCACCCTAAGGCTTGCAGTCTCCAAATATCCTTTCCCTCACTTTTGGAACACTTCTATCCCCACACCTACACTAGCAATCCCTTGGAATTGCCCACCAGTGAGGGCCTTCTTTGTGCAAACAGCATCACACCTTTTGTGTCCTGTCTTCAACCAGTCAAAACACTGCTCTGACTTTGAAAGGTTAAAGACCTTCACTGAAAATCCCTTCACCTTGAAAGTGGAATGGCTCTTGGAACCCCCTGCTTGTGCAGGTGTATGGGGAAATTTTTAGGACCATTTCTGTTTTTCTTAATCTGAGTTAATCAGGGCTTTCTCCTGGGAGTGGACCTGTCCTCATTTCTGATGATCACGTCCCAGGTTCCTCTTGGTCACCCTGGTGCAAACCCACTCACATGCTATCTCACCCATTTCCCTGAGACTAGAACATTTATAGTCAATTAGATGCTGGTGAAACTTATCTGAGGGGAATTAGCCAATACGTGCTCTTTCTTGAACAAATTGTATAGCCACTCCAAGGTACTTACCTTGTTATCCTGTGTGCAGACTTCTAGTGCATTCACAGATAGGGTACTGACCCAGGATTGGGTACTGACTTTCAGGGTGTCCCTAAACCTCATCTTGTACTGCTCAGGGGTGAGAAGTGAAAAAAAACATTCGGATTATGCTTTGTATCATGTGGGGTTTGAAATCAGCTACTTCTCCCTCTAGGGACAAGAGTCTGTCTCTCCCTGCCACTGAAATCAACTCCCTCAGGAGTGAATGCCAATACTAAGAGTTCACCCCCTCATTTTAAGGGCCCTTTCAAAAGCTGTCAGGCACATATAGATGTCATTACCCCTTGATACTTAGGGACAATCTCCTTGGGCAGTCTTGGGTCAAATTCACCACCTCTAGAAACCTCTGTCTCTTCTTCACTGCCAAAAGTTTCCTCTCTGCCACTACTTGTGATATTCCTCTCCTCATGTGCCCACTCCTTCTTGGCCAGGGCCATATTCTCTGACTCCAGTGCCATGTAAGCTAATTCTGTCCTACGTTTTCTCTCCATGAGGGACAGTCCTGCTTCTACTGTGGTTAATCCTTACCCCCCACTAGTTCTAGGAAGGGCCCTGGCCACTGTATGTGGGAACAGGTATTCAGTTTCCTCATCACGGGTGTCTAGAAAGCCTATCCCCCCTCTCCTTCCATCTCTGGAGCCTCCTCTATTTCAGAGGTCTGATCTACTACGTGGGCCTCTGACTAGGGTAAAAGGGACTTTATCAACACTGTCGTCCTGGAATTGGAGGGTGCTGGTAACACCTTAGCTTTACACAGGTCCCTAAGCTCTATAATGAGAATGGGTAGGCTAGCCAGATCAAGCTCCATGGTATTCACAGAAAAACTGTTGCACAAATTGAGGTAGAGTGGTTTAGAAAAAAAAAAAAAATTAACTAATCGATTTAGAGAATTTTTAAATGTCCAACTTAGATACTGAATAGTGTTATCAAACACAATTTCTGTATCCCACCGTTGCCACCAGATGTATGAATGTTGGTTATTAGTAGTGGAGGTGTCCACCTCCAGCTAGTAATGATACCACATTCACTAATGAGGCCCAGTCAAGTCTCAATAAATTAATCCTTGCTCAACCCTTCACAGCTTGGCAACGAGCAGTCAGGCGTAACTAAGGAGATTGGTAAGTGCAAGGCAATTAATATAACCAATACAGTATATAGGTAAAAGGCACAACACAGTGAAAACTAAACAC